>NC_061117.1:162188195-162277974 GCF_002878395.1 Capsicum annuum
GACATGTGTATTATGGTTGATGCTCAGTATCAGTTTTGGAATTTTTGATGTTTCAGATATTGATCCAATATAGATTGTTCTTTGATCTCTTATTATATTTTATCTTTTAGTGGTATTCATCCACTGTTAGGTGTTATTGGTTATTTGGAATAGGCTCAGGGGGTGGTCTTCGGTCCTCAGTGGACTTGGGATGCCCGTTACGGCCAAGCCTTAGTTCAGGTCGTGACAAAGTTGGTATCAGATCTAGGTTCTAGTGTCATTGGTTATCCCAAAAGTCATGTCAAGTAGAGTCTATGGGTGTGTAGCACTCCACACTTATAATGGAGAGGCTACGAGGTATTTAGGAATGTTTCCCTTTTATTTTTGTTTTTCTTTGGGCGATAAAGTCTAAGGTCTTGAATCTCTCTAATTCCCTTTTGTTTGCCTTTCATATCATGCCTCATAGACGATCTGATGTTCGAGGAAACTTTTTTGTCCCGACTACGACAATATGGATAGAGCTCATCCTACTCCTAGGATAAGACCCGGTCTAGGGTCGTTGCTTCTGACTCTTCTCGTGGAGTTCCTCCTGACTCCATAGTTCTTTCTACCGCTGGTGGCACTCGTACTCAGTCATCTTAGGGAGATATTCTTCTGAGGCCACTAGAGTTGGCTAGTTTATAAGGTTGAGCCCTCTGACTTTCTGTGGTACTAAGTTTGAGGGGGATTCTCAAAGATTTATTGATGATATGGAGAAGATCTTTTGGGTCATCTATGCTACTGAGGTGGAGGGCGTGGAATTCATTGTTTATCAGTTGAAGGATATACCATACCAATCATACAAAGAGTGGGTGAGGCTTAGGGGTGATTAGACTGAGTTCGCTTTGTGGGATGATTTCTCTTATGATTTTACTGAACACTTCTTTCCTCAGGAGTTGAGGGAAGTGAAAGTAGAGAAGTTTGTGAATTTAAAGCAAGGCAGGATGTCAGCGAAGGAGTATGCCTTGAAATTCCACTAGTTGTTTCGATATGTTCCTGAGCTAGTGTATGGCATGAGAACTAGAATGAGGAAATTTTTTTTTGGTTTATCTTGTGAGCCAATTTTAGAGAGCAAAGTTGACTTATTGCAGGGATATGGAAATCTCTCGACTTGTGATGTATATGCAGCAAATTGAGGAAGAAAAGCAAAAGCAAATAGATATGACGAAGAGGTAGAGTAAGAAGTTTCAATATTTAGATTAGGATGGAGGTTAACAACAGAGTGGCAGGTAGGTGGGAAATAGCCTAAGAAGAGGTGAAGTAATTGATAATGCTCAAATCACTCCATGATTTATGGGAAAGACGATCGTTGTCAAGTATATTAACCTAACTTGAGTTATGGTCGAATCCTCGTGTAGTGGAATTAGTCTTCAAATCCTATGGGTGTTAATAGCTACTAAATATGTACCCATAATGTAAACAAAATAAAATATATGAATTAAAATGAGGGCATTGGTTTGGAAAGTCATTTTACCAAAATCTACTCAAACTACCAATTAAGGGCAACAAATGTGGGTAAGATTTCAATATGAGACACGTCTTGGGATTATGTCTTCCTAAGGGCAAATAATGCATGGGTTCATGATAATCAAATGCAAATGCTAGTTAATGACCATATGGATATGCTAGGTTAGGGGTTTTGATGCTAGTTTTTCAATGAAAAACCAAAAATATCACCCATTGATCCTTTTGGATACCCCATGGGTGTGGTAAATACATCCATCCAAAACCACAATTGAGCATCCCTATTTTTAGGAAGATGCCCAAGACCTAGCAAATCCTCAATCCACCCTTATTTCTAATATAATGAAAAGGGAATAAGTTACATCTAACTATTGTTCACTAATACCTTGTCACCCATATCCTTCTTTCAAGGATGATAGAGGATAAATAAGCAATCTCACATCTCTCTTTCAAGGATGATGTGAGATTTTGGGAATTCAGGGTTTTCACCCACAAATTCCCTCTCAACAAATAAGCATTAGCAAAACCCACCATCATTAACAAAGATTCTACACTTAATAATAAAAAACCACACATAATTGCACCTTATTTCAACAGAATCCCAAGATGAGTCTCTAGATACTCATGAAGTTATGCAAAATAAATATACCAAAATAATCATTCAATGCTTCCATTAAAGATACAAACAACAGTATTCTTCAACTTAACTTTAATTTTAACAAAACGCAATTGAAAAATCAACCATAATATTCTTTCCCAAAATAGTAGGGTTTTACAAAGCAAAAACTTCAAAAATTAGATGGAGACATCCCAAAAAATGAAAGGGTTTTCGTCTTATAGAGAATTAGATCCAGCTGTGGGAAATGAAAAATCTGCCCCTGGGTTATTTTTTGCTCAATCACTATCGCTGAAGCTTGATATTGATCGTGGCTCTCGCAATTGTGGTGATCTTATGATAAAAACCATCTTGACTATTCTTGACTTGTCGTAATCGCGACCCTCAGACCGTAATTGCGATAATTGAAGGTTAATTCCTGCACATGCTTTTTCCAGCTTTTGTACTAACTCTTCCCTTTTTGATCTTTTTTTAGCTCACTTAACTTCTTTTCTTCCCATCACCTATATACCTAAAAAACATGGGAATTCGTTTATTCAAATAATCAATTAGTCTCATCAACATCTTGAAATCATAGTAGTTGTAAGACCCCACAAAATTGTCTCATAGTCTGAGCCTTAGAGCGTATTCAGTTAAGCATAAATCTGGCTTTCAAAGATTAAGAAGTGTCTTCCCAAGTAAGAAGTATTTTGAACCATGTATAATTTCTCTAATATCAACTTTTTATTATATATAGAATTGAATAAGCTTTTCGTCGATACCAAATTCGCCCAAATCCGACACTCGGGCAAAGTGTTATAGCCATTTTAGTGAGACAATATGCCACCTGGCACATTAGCGTGTCGTTGAGCCAACCAAAATGGGAATCATCAAAATCTAGTGAGCCTCCATGATTATGGCACATTTTGCTAAGGCTTTGTTTCAGAATTGTCAATTTCAGTGCACCAACATGATTCCACTACGTCGCGGTGCCTTTCCAGTTAGCAACCAAAGCGGCAACGCGATTTCCACCATGTCGCATCATCAAGAATTTTCTCGATTGTCCAATTTCCAGTGAGCTGGCGCGATTATGGTGCGTCGCGCCAGTATGTAAAATTGGAATTTTTTAGTTTAATTCCAAGGGCGAAAAAGGGTCTTTTCCCAACCCCTATATATACTCCTTAACACGAGATTTGTCCTCATTTCACCCAAAGTATCATTATTTTCTATCAAAGTTGTTCAAGAACAAGAGCTAGGGTTTCTACAAAAATTAGAACCCTTCTTTCTTCTTTAAGAGAAATCAAGAAATCAATAATCTCTCCAAGAACTTTCAAGAAAGTTCTCTAAGGTATGCAGATGTTGATTTTTGGGTCCCTTTTATCCAAGAAGCTTAAGAACCCTTTTTCTAAATTTCAAAGCTTGTATGTTTATGATTTTTCATGATTCATGTGAGTTGAAATTGATGTTCATGCTATTATTGAGTTTTGATTCATGTTTGTTTACAAGGTTTTCAAGCTTTGACCCTAGTATGTGGTATTCATGTGATGTTCATGATAAACCCTCTTCAAGTTGCTTGTTAAGTGGTGTGTTTATGTCAATTAAGTGTAGAAATTATTGAATAAGCAAAGCATGCTCGCATATGATTGATAAAATGCTTATGTGAATGAATTAGAGCCATTATAGCATGTTGACTAGAAGTCTCCAATTGTGTGTATGCCCATGCATGCCAAGTGTTTGTTGAAAAGCCTTAGTGAATGAATTGTGGCATGATAGCATGAAATTCCCTAATTTTGTGCTCTTTGATACATGCTAAGACTTTAATACATGCTAAGTGTTTGATACAAGGCCTTGTTGAATGGAGTATGATCCAATAGCATGTCCCCCCATGTTATTACATGTTTAGGATTCCTAAAAGCTTGAAGTGATGTCTTAGTGATTGTGATGGTGAATGATTGTCCATGATATTGATTATTCAAGAATGGTTATGTTTTACTTTTATGTTATCGAGTCCTAGGGGTATTTATACCCGATAATTTAGCTGCTGTCTAGAGCCCGTGTCAGTTTTCACGATAATTCTAGTCGAGCCATGATTCTCAGAACTCAGCGAGTTATAGTACTCTATATTCTCAGAAAGATACAGAACTTAAGAAATCTTAGTAATCTTTGTAATCGCCATAATTTTAGTATCACTAGTAGTCTAGCCTAAGTTCTGTACCCATCTCAGATCTAGTAGTATTCAAGCGTTCAATTTTAACCTCTATAGTAATCGAGTACTATATTCAAAGATCAGTATCGTTCAGTCAGATAGCTAGATTTAACAGTATTCCGTCAGGTATAGAACCAAGTAAATTTAAAATAACTCAGTTAGATCATTCAAGAAACATGATTAGTATCAGATTCAGCTTAGGTTGTGTTTAGTGAAGAATTAGTTTAGAGTTTTTTAGTTGGGAGTAGGATCTAGCACCAAGTGAGGGTAGGGATGGCGGCTCCCCGTCAGAGAGGCAGAGTCGTTAGAAGCAATCCGTGAACTCCAGAACTGCATAGCCAGCGCAGGATATAGTAGTTATCCATCAGGAAAGGCTGGTCATTTGTAAGATAGGCTTGACTATTATATGCCTTAGCCTTGACTTCTTACAAGGGTCACTCGTCAAATAGGCTTGACCAGAGAGGTCATTACCCATGGCATGGTATTGACACCCTTCTAGCTGGGGTTATAGGTTAGACCCTACCAGTTAAGATTTGGGGTATGTCGGTTAATTGACTACTTCCCACAGTTACAGTTTCAGTATCAATCTTTAGAAATCAAGACTGTTAGATACAGTCATCTATCTCAATGAGGAGCTGAGATAGTTCCATTGATTCATAGACTACCCATCAGATAGGCTTGGTCCCATTTAAATTTATTCTATATCAATCTAGAGATCACCCATCAGATAGGCTTGATCTCAGTCTTATATTCAGTTGAGTAATCTCATTATCAGATCCTGAGATCACCCGTTAGATAGGCTTGATCTCAGTCTTATATTCAGTTGAGTAATTTCATTATCAGATCCTAAGATCACCCATCAGATAGGCTTGATCTCAGTCTCAGATTCAGTAGAGTATTCTCATTATTCGATCCTAAGATCACCCATCAGTTAGACTTGATCTCAGTCTCATATTTAGTTGAGAGTAGTCTCATTATCCAATCCCGAGATCACCCGTCAGATAGGCTTGATCTCAGTCTCTTATTTAGTCGAGTATTCTTGTTATCAGATCTAGAGATCACCCATCAGATAGGCTTGATCTCAGTCTCAGATTTAGTTGAGTATTCTTGTTATCAGATCTAGAGATCACCCTTCAGATAGGCTTGACTTAATCTCAGATTTAGTTGAGTATTCTTATTGTCAGGTTTGGACATGATCATTCTTATCATTGATAGTAGACTCTAGAATCATCTGTTAGAGAGGTTTTATCTCCGATACAGTCAGTTGAGAGTAGAAAGCTCTGAATTCAGTCATTGATGTGAGTATATTCAGTTAATCAGTCTCAGTATCATTAGTTTTCGAGATCACTCACTAGATGAGACTGATCTCAACTCTAGTAATCAGCTATCACTATTAGATGATTCAGTGTTCAGTATCTCAGGCATTAGTAGTGAGTTCAGATAGTAGTAAAGTAGTATCCAAGTTTCAGTATTTTGAGTCACGATGATTTCAGTTATGGTTTGTGCATTCATGCATGTGTGCTCATTCAATACTCTCATGATTATTTAGTTAAGTAATTGTTCATGCATAAGCCCTTGTATTTAGCCTTACCTCATCTTCATACTCGGTATATTCCCGTACTGATGTATTTGTGCTATGGTGTTTTATTTGACACCATAGGTTCCGAGGCATGAGATCCAGAGTACCCTTAGAAGCTTAGTCCCAGTTAGCAGCAGTAGACATAGCAGTGAGTCCTCTTCAGTCGAGGATGATCCTTATTTTTATCATTATTGTATCATATTTCATTTAATTTTAGCAGACGGAGTTAGTTGGGGACATGTCCTATCAACTCCACATTTCAAACAGTTTAGAGGCTTTTCAGACAGATGTATTAGTATTCAAATTTCAATTTTGAGTATTTTTAGAAGTTTTGAACCTTATGATAGTACCAGTATTTTGTTTATTTTATCTCGAAATAAGTTATTATATGTAGTAATAGGCTCAAAGGGTTAGCTTGGGGATACTTGTAGCGTTAAGCATCGTGTGATGCTTCGAGATGAGATTTCGGGGTGTTACAAACTTGGTATCAAAGCCTATGGTTTAAGGAGTTCTAGGGAGTCTGACAAGCCACATTAAATAGAGTCTTGATCATCGGTGTGTAGTGCACCACATCTATGAGCAAGAGGCTATAAGACATTTTAGTAAAAAGTTATTTCTTTCTTTCAGATTCAATCATGCCTACAGTTGTCCTTCTCATCAAATAATTCGTGCTCTCCTATTTCAGAAAATACCTCCCCAAAGAGCGAACGCCCGCAGAAAAGATAATGAGCAACCTAAGCCTATTGATCCCTTGAATAAGACAGTGTCTCATGCTGAGTTTTAAGTGTCCTTTCAAGCATTAGCCCAAGAAATCACCGCTAATATTCAGGCCAATAACTAGGCCACAATTCTAAATCAGCAAGGAGGTGATTTAGCTGCTGCTAGGATTAATGATTTTGTATGGATAAATCTGCCAGAGTTTTATAGGTCTAAGGTAGGTGAAGACCCATAGTTATACCTTGAAGAGGTGAGAAAGATCACATAAGTGATGCATATTTCTGAGGAAGAAAGTTTTAAGCTGGCGTCTTACAGGTTGAAAGACATTGCTTATGAATGGGTTGTATCATGGAGGAAGGGTAGAGGTGAGGATGCTGCTTCTCTGACTTGGCAGGTATTCCAAGATGCATTCTTGGAAAATTTCTTCCCGCTTGAAATGAGAGAAGTGAAGATTGAGGAGTTTATAAGCTTAAGGCAGTGCTCCATGACTATTAAGGAGTACTGCTTGAAGTTCAACCAGTTAGCCAAGTATGCTATGAGCAAGTTCGTGATTGGTTTTTCTAGTTTAGTACTGAAAAAGTATAGGACTGCAATACTGAATAGGGATATGGATCTGTCTAGGTTGATGATACATGCACAGTAGATAGAGACAGACAAGATAAGAGAGAGAGAGATAGAGTGAGGGGTAATAAGAGGGCTAGATCTGAGCAACATGAGTATAATCAAGCTAGGTTCTATAAAGGGAACCAGTTGCAGGGCTATTCTTTTATGCCAACACCTTTATCAGCTAGTGCTCCCACTCCTAGAGGTAGGCAGGAGCTAGGGAACAGGTCTTCTATGCCCCGGTCCTAGAACAGTGTAAGTAACAGACCCCGCTATTCTCTATATACTAAGTATGGTAGGGATTATCTCGGTGAGTGTTTAGCAGACTAAAGGGGTTGTTTGGGTTGTGGCAAGCTGGGCCACAGACTAAGAGACTATCTGTATGCTAGGTAGGGGAATAGAGACGGTCGATCCCCGGCACAGACTACTAGTTTACCAGCTCTTATAGCTCATTCTGCCCCTGCTCAAGGCACTTTATCTAGCACTGCTGGTAGTCAACGCCAAAATAGATTCTATGCCTTACCATCCCGTCAGGAGCAGTAGGATTCTCCCGATGTTATTACTGGTATGCTCTATGACTTTTTCTTTGAAGTTTTTGTGTTGTTGGACCCCGGGTTGAGTTTTTGTTATGTGACACCATTAGTAGCTGTGAATTTTGAAATAAGTCCTGAGAAGATTCTTGAGCCTTTCCTAGTTTCCACACTTGTAGAGGAGTCAGTTGATGCTAAATAAGTTTATAGAGATTGTCCTGTTACTTTTCTTCATAAAGTCATATTTTCTTTTTTGATAGAGTTGGACATGGTGGATTTTGACCTTATTCTGGGTATGGATTGGATTCATTTTTGTTATGTGTCTATAGACTGTCATACCCACGTGGTCAAGTTTTAGTTCCCTGATAAACCAGTTTTTGAGTGGTCCGAGAGTTTGGTATTTCCCAAGAGTCATTTTATCTCTTATCTCAAAGCTAGAAAGCTAATATCTAAAGGTTGCCTCTATCACCTAGTTAGAGTCAAAGACACTAAGTTCGAGGCTCCAACTATTTAGCCAGCCAACATTATTAATGAGTTTCCTGATATTTTTTTGGAAGATCTCCCAGGGGTACCTCTTGATAGAGAGATAGAATTCAGGATTGACTTTTTTCCTAACATTCTATTCCGTCATACCGTATGACACCTGTAGAGCTTAAGGAGTTAAAAGAGCAACTCAAAGATCTTTAGATAAATGTTTCATAAGGACCAGTGTCTCTCCTTGGGGCGCACCTGCTCTTTTCGTGCTAAAGAAAGATGGTTCTTTGCGTTTGTGCATTGACTATCATCAGCTTAACAAGGTCATAGTTTATAATAAGTACCCCCTTCAGAGAATTGATGACCTGTTTGATTAGTTGTAAGATGGAAGTTGTTTCTCTAAGATAGACCTTAGATTTGGCTATCATCAACTTAAAGTGAGGGAATGTGATATTCCAAAGACAGCTTTCAGAACCCGTTATGGTCACTTTGAGTTTCTAGTCATGTCTTTTGGGCTAACTAATGCCCTAGCAGCCCTTATGGACCTCATGAATCAAGTGTTCAAGCAATATCTTAATATATTTTTCATTGTTTTCATAGATGATATCCTTGTGTACTTCCGTACTGAGAACGACTATGCAGATCATCTTAGAATTGTCTTGCAAACTCTTAGAGATCACTAGTTGGTTAGCAAATTCAACAAGTGTGAATTTTGGATAAGATCAGTAGCCTTTCTGGGTTATATTATTTTATCCAAAGGCATTAGAGTTGATCCCCAAAAAATAGATTCTGTAAGAAATTATCCTAGACCTATTTCTCCGTCTGACATTAGAAGTTTCTTTAATCTAGCTGGCTACTTCCGCCATTTTGTTGAAGGTTTCTCTTCTATAGCGTCTCCCATGACCCGGTTAAACAAAAAGAAAGTTAAGTTCCAGTGGTCAGATTCTTGTGAGAAGACTTTTCAAGAGTTGAAGACTCGACTTACTTCAGCCCTTGTGTTGACTTTGCCTGATGGTACAAATAGTTTTATGGTATATTGTGATGCCTCTAGAGTTAGTTTGGGTTATGTGTTGATGCAAAGAGGTAAGGTTATAGCCTATGCCTCCAGACAGTTGAAGCTACATGAAAAAACTACCCAACCCATGATCTTGAGTTAGCTATTGTGGTCTTTGCTTTGAAAATATGGAGACACTATCTTTATGGTGTTCATATTGACGTGTTTACTGATTACAAAAGCCTGCAGTATATGTTTACTCAGAGAGAGTTGAACCTTAGGCAGAGGAGGTAGTTAAAGTTGTTAAAGGACTATGATATAAGTGTGTTGTATCACCCGGGCAAGGACAACATAATGTTAGATGCCCTTAGCAGGTTGTCTAGGGTAGTGTTACTCATGTAGAGAAAGGTAAGAAAGATTTAGCTTGTGATGTGCATCATTTGGCTAGATTGTGTATTAGGTTGCTTGATTCCACTGAGGGAAGTACTTTGGTGCAAAGTATTTTCGAATCCTCTTTAGTTTCAAAAGTGAAAGAGAAGAAAGACTTTGATGATAGTTTGGCCAAATTGAAGGGGTCAGTTAAATACCAAAAGGTAGAGGTCTTCTCCTAAGGGGGAGATGGTGTGCTGAGATTGCAGGGTAGATTGTGTGTTCCTTGTGTTGTGATCTAAGGCAGAGAATTATGGCTGAAGTGCATGGCGCGAAATATTCTATTCATCCTGGCTCTACCAAGATGTACTATAACTTGCGGGAAATCAATTAGTGGAGTAGTATGAAGAAGGATATAGCCAGGTTTGTAGCAAAGTGTGCAATATGCCAACAAGTTAAGATAGAGCACCAGAGACTTGGTGGGGTGATGCAAGAGTTTGGTATTCCCACTTGGAAGTGGGAAGAGGTGAATATGGATTTTATGACTGGTTTACCTCTTTTGCACCATCATCATGATTTTATTTGAGTTGTTGTAGATAGATTGACTAAGTTAGCAGATTTCCTACCTGTGCATACATCTTATACAGCTGAGGATTATGCTAGATTGTATATTTAGGAGTTGATCAGGTTGGATGGAGTCCCTTTGTCTATCATTTTTGATAGGGGTACTTATTTTACTTCTCAGTTTTGGAGAGCTTTCCAGAGGGGTCTTGGCACCCAAGTTTATCTGAGTTCTGCGTTTCATCTGTAGACTGATGGTCAGGCTGAGAGAACCATCAAAACTTTGGAGGATATGTTGAGGGCATGTACTTTAGATTTCAAAGGTAGTTGGGATGCATATTTTCTACTGATCGAGTTTGCATTTAACAATAGTTACTATGCTAGCATCAAGATGGCACCATTTGAGGCTTTGTATGTTAGGAGATGTAAATCACCCATAAGTTGGTTTAAAGTGGGTGAAGCTACTTTGGTTGGACCTGATTCATTATTTGAGGATATGGAGAAGGTGAAGTTGTTTAGAGAAGGGTTGAAGACAGCTCAGAGTCATCAAATGTCGTACGCTGATGTGAGGAGAAGGGATCCTGAGTTTGAGGTGGGTGATTTGGTGTACTTGAAAATTTCACCCAGGAAAAGGGTGAAGAGGTTTGGTAGAAAGGTGAAGCTTAGCCCCTATTATGTTGGACCCTATAGAGTCTTGAGCAGTGTTGGTAAAGTAGCCTATGAAGTTGAGTTGCCTGCAGAGTTGTCAGCCGTTCATCCTATATTTCATGTCTCCATGCTTAAAAAGCAAATCGGTGATTCCGTTTTAGTGGATCCTTCAGAGAGTGATGGTATTCAGAACACACTTTCATTTGATGAGATTCCTGTTGAGATTCTAGATTTTCAAATTCGTAGACTGAGGAACAAAGAAGTTCCCTTGGTCAAAGTTTTATGGCGAAACCAGTCAGTTGAGGGCACTACTTGGGAGGTAGAAGCAGACATACGAGCCAAGTACCTGCACCTTTTTCCATGAGTTCAGATCAAGCTGAAGGTAATATTCTTCTTTAATTCAGCCCTTCTAATCTAAAGTTTCAGCTATGCATCTACCTTTATTAAGTTCATGCATTCTCTAAAGTATTCAAGAGTTTAGAATGACATAGAGTCAGTTTAGCGAGTTTTTCCAGCTTTATGTACTTAATTTCCTCCGTTATCTTAGCTTAACTAGCGACATTCATGGATGAATGTTTGCAAGGGGGAGATATTGTAATACCCCAAATTTTTCCTAAGCTTAATTTCTCTTCGAGAAGGTTAAAGAGTAGCTTCCTAAGTGAGTATCATTTTAAACATATAGAATTTCCCTAATTTCGACATTATATCACACGAGAAATTTGATAAGCTTTTCGTCGATATAAGATTTTCCCAAATCCAATGCTCGGGAAAGAATTTATGGCTAATTTAAGTCCTAGTTGTAAAACAACATCATTTTAGTGCGTAGCGCATCGCGGAGAGGGTCTATTTGACAATTTTCAAATCCTAGTGGAACTCCACGATAGTGGCGCATCGTGGAGGACCGCTATTTCACAAAAGTCAATTTCCAGTGGCCTAGCACGATTATGATGCATTGCACTGAAGTTCCAGGTCCCAACCAGTGGGACAACACGATGGCTCTGCATTACGGTGACTCCCAGATTTCTATTTTTCAATTTCCAGTGAGCCACCTTGAAAGTGGTGCATCACGGTGGCCTATGAAATCGGGTCCCAGTTTAATTTTTACAGCTTCGTACAGAAGTTAAAAAGGGAACTTTGGACTTTTTCCAAGCCTCTTAAACCGTACAAACACCGAATTAAAGTCATTTATAAGCATTCTATGAAGTTTTTCTCAAGTTTTCTATCAACAAAAACCCTAAGTATCCAAAACCTCTTCCAAGAATCTCAAGAATCCACCATAGATTTTCTAAATTGAGTCAAGATTCAAGGTTCCCAAGTCAAGGGCTTCAAGAACCCTCACCCAAGAGTACGAGAAAGAGTTTCAAGCAAGTTTATCCACCCAAGTTATAACCCGAGGTATTTGGGATTTGAACAAGAACACTTTTTTCGTTCTTGTGACCAAATTGATATATCCAAGATTGATGTCATTATTTAAGCTTTATTATAGAACAGCTATTATTTGAGCATGAGTTTAAGTTTTAAATCAAGTATGAGTTTTGATTTTTCTTAATGAGTATGTTGTTTAGTATGATTCAATCAACAAGTACTTTGATTTTAAAGAAAAATTACTTTTGAGCCCGAGTTAAGATAGGAATCCACATTATTCAGTCTTTATGATTTAAAGCTAAGAGAATTATAATTTAGTCTTCACTATAGACCCTTGAGTTGTTTTGAGGTGGATTTCCTAAGAGTTCTGAGCTAAGTATGGGAGTAGTATTTAGCACCAAGTTGGGTATGATTCCAAGGTTTCATACTCCAGAACTATATGACACCATAGGACTGAGATTTATGGGACTGAGGTCGAGAAAGTGATCACTCAATTGAGGTTATACTCCCTAGTAAGAGTATGAATCCTCTCCCCAATGTGAGGTTTGTTCCTTAGGAGGACAAGACGTTGGACTCCATGTAGCTCACATCGTTTTATGTTGGTTAGAAGAAACTCCTGAATGTCCAAAGTTATATAGTCCTGAGTTCTAAGTGTCCCGAGTCTAAAAGAGTTCTAGAGTTCCCAAGTGTTGAAAGTTCCTAAAAGTTCTGAGTCCTTGAGTTTTAAAGAAGTTTTACTCTCCATGAGATAAACGTATAAGTTTGAAAGTATTGTTTAAAGTTCCTTTAGTCTTCAAGTATTGAGAATAAGAGGAGAGAAGAGATTTTAAAGTTTAGTATAATGACTCATGAGATTTATATTTCATGTTTCACTATTCACAATTCATGAGAATTTTATTTCAGATTTATTCAAGCCATGTGAGACATTCATATATGCATGCATGATTTATAAAGAGTAATGATAATGTTTATTTAAATACATGCACCCCTCATATACTGAGTACATTCCCAAGTGCTGATCCATATATATATCTATGCGCTAAATTGTCTTATAATGTTGGTTCAGGTGCTTAGTCCCAACCTCGTCAGTGATTTCCTAGTACCTTTGTATACATCTCCAAAATGGTGAGTCCTCATGGTTCGAGGACCTATCTTCAGACATGTCAGTATCTTAGTAGATATATTATTTCTTTCAGTTCATTTTGAGTTAGTTGGGGGCCTGCCCCAATGGCTTTCTAGTCGTGGAGTAGTAGAGGCTTTGTCAGGCTAGTTATGAGATTGTTAGTATGTTGAGATTTCCAGTATTGTGGTTGTTTGGACGAGTATTTCTTCGTATTTCCTATCATTTGATATGACAGAACTGTTGTTTTATTTATTTCATCGAGAAATAAGTTATTATATGTAGTAATAGGCTCAAAGGGTTAGCTTGGGGCTACTTGTAGCTTTAAGCACCGTGTGACACTTTGGGATGAGATTTTGGGGCGTTACACTTACCCTTGCCAACTTCGTACCACCCAATAAGAGATCGACATCTCCTACCATACAATGCCTCAAAAGGGGCCATGCCAATACTAGTGCGGTAACTATTATTATAGGAAAACTCAATCAAAGGTATGTGGTCATACCAACTACCACCATAATAATTCTCACAAGCCCGCAACTATTATTATAGTGACTCTTATGATTGGAAAAGATATTGACATAAACCCTATAATGATAATGCCACCAAATCATTAATGCAAAAACCACAACTAGCAACTCTAGGTCATCAGTAGGGTAGTTCTGTTCATAAACTTTCAATTGCCTAGAAGCGTTGGCCACCACCCCACAATGTTTCATCAACACACAACCGAGATTGACACGAGAAACGTCACAATATACCACAAAACCATCACTACCCTCAAGAAAGGTCAAAATCTGAGCAGAAGTCAACATATCTTTCAACTAATCAAAACTACCCTTACGCACATCGAAACACAAGAACTTGACCTTCTTTTGGGTCAACTTGGTTAATGGGTTAGCTATAGTATAGAAACTCTCTATAAATCTTTGATAGTAACCAGCTAGACCCAAGCAGCTTCAAATATCGGTTGGAGTCGTAGGTCTAGGCCACTTCTTAACCACCATAGTTTTTTGGGCATCTACCACAATCCCTTCACTATAGATAATATGACCAAGAAAAGGTATGACTTTAAACCAAAACTCATACTTGGAGAACTTGGCATACAAATGATGATCCTTTAACGTTAGCAACATGGCACAGAGGTGATCGACATGATCCACCTCACTCTTAGAATGGACTAAGATATCATTAATGAAATAATGACAAAAATATCCACGAACATATGGAAGACCTTATTCATCAAATCCATGAATGTCGCTAGGGCATTGGTCACCAAAAAGACATGACAAGAAACTCATATTGACCATATTGGGTTCTTAAGGCCGTCCTAAGGATATCCACATCCCTAATATTAAGCTGATGAAAACCTGATCTACTATCAATCTTAGAGAAATACTTTGCACCCTGAAGTTGATAGAACAAATCATGTATCCTCGAAAGAGGATATTTATTCATTACCGTCACTTTGTTTAACTGACGAAAATCAAAGCACATATAAAGGGAACCATCCTGCTTGCGCATGAATAACATGGGAGTATCCCATAAAGACATACTATGGCAGATAAAAACTTTATCTAAGAGTTTTTTCAATTGCTCCTTGAGCTCTTTTAGCTTCGCTGAAGCCATTCAAATGAGAGGGATAGAAATCAAATGAATGTCCGAAACAAGATTAATCCCAAAATCAATTTCCCTATCGAGAGGAATGATGGGATGATCATCGAGAAATACCTTGGGAAACTCATTATCCATAGGAATGGATTCTAGAGAAAGCTCTTCCGAGATATAATATTTAACTTGGACCAAGTTAAACAATCACCCCTTTGAAGTCAACTTTTAGGCTTTAAGATAAGAAATGAACCTTCTCATAGGAACTAGGGAACCACCTTCCCATACAATCAACATCTCATTGGGGAATCAGAATATGACCCTACGTTTCCAGCAATATAAGGAAGCATAGCAAGAGTGCAACAAATCCATCCCAAAAATGACATCTAAATCAACAATGTCTAACTCTATTAAGTCTACAAGAGTATCTCTACCACCAAATGATATCACACCCCCCTTATATCCTTTTCACAATCACATGGTCTCCGACTAGGGTAGAATAGAAAAAGGAACTGATAGACTCTTAGGATCACAATCAAGATGAACAGCCATATACGAGGTCACATAAGAAAGAATAGACCTTAGATCAAGAAAATAAAACACATCATTGGAGAAAAGTCACAACATACCCGTGACATCATCGGGAGATGCCTCAAAATCCTGGCGAGTAGCAAGTGCATACAAGTGGTTTCAGACAGCACCCTTTAGTGCAGGAGTAGATAAGGTAGCAATTGGGGCCCTATTGTCCTAAAAAAATACCAGAGAGGGGAACTCTAACTACATGTACCCAATCTGACCATAATAGAAATGTCTGTTCTTCCCCTTCTTACATAAACCATGATGAATCTGACTTTAGAATCTGCAATGAGGATGGGGTAGAGGAGACTAGGCACCACTACCCTTAAATTGGTCACCCTTTGCCTAGGATCCACCATCGAGCTAAAATCGATGACCACCCAAAAACTTTGAGTAAGGAGAGCAAACACTAGCCGAGAAGAAAGAACTCAAACTCCTCCCCTTCTTTCGTGTCCACTTGCCACCATCACCACCAGTATGCTTAAAAGGCCTACATATCTTTCCTTTCCTCTCTCTAAGCTCAACTTGATTGTTTTTCTTCTCTTCCACTTATTGCATATACACGATCAATCTAGAAATATCCATGTTCTCAATTAGCAAGGCTACTTTTCTCTCAAGGACTAACTCACAGGATAATCCCAAGACAAACTTATGCATTTTAGCCCCCATGCTAGAAACCATCTTGGGAACATACCTTGACAATTGATAAAATTTCAAGGCATGCTTTTGCACGTACATCTTCCCTTGCTTTAAGTTGAAAACTATTCCACCTTTGCCACCCTTAATTCTTAAGGAAAGAATTGGTCTAAGAATACCTCAGAGAAATCCTCCCACATGGCATGACTAACATCAACACCTCTAGCAAATTCCACCCTTCGTACTATTGGTATGCTACATCCTTTAATTCAAAGAAACAAAACTAAACGGCTTCAATCTCCAAAGCATGTATGATTTAGAAGATCATCTTAACTTTATCAATGAAGCCTTAAGGATCCTCCTCAACTTTTATACCGGCGAACATAGGAGGGCTCAACCTCATAAATTGGACAATTCTTGTGGCCTCAGAAGAAACGGTAGCCGGAGCACCATGCTCTGATTGAGAAGCTACTAATTGAGTCAAGAGATTGATAGAGAAATGAAACTAAGCATTGTTAGAATCCTTATAAGGTGAAAGAATAGAATGGTAACTCTCATAGTCGGGGTTGGTGGGGATAGGTGGAACCCCTCGAAGATGGTTGAATATTGTAGCCCTAGCTCGAGTCCAAACTCTAGAAATTGGATGAGCTTCATCCATAGGGATCTCTGAAGGGTTTACCTGAGTCTCTGATCTACTTGAAGGCATGATCTTAAGGATAGCAAATAGAAATCAGCGGAATCCAAGACCTTAGACTCTATAGCTTGAGATTGAAACACAAGAAAGGGAAACATTTCCTAAAATGTCTCATAGCTCCTCTTTTATAAGTGTGACGTGCTTCACACACATAAAAGAGACTCAACTAGACACGATATTGTGACACCCAACTGACCATGAACCTAGGCTCTGATACCAACTTAATATGCCCTTATATTTGGCTGTGTCGTGTAGGCACCCTAAACTCATATAAACCAGAGGTTGCCTGAACAATCTATTCTAATCTTCAATATATATCTCATGGGTCAGATTAATTCTGACCATATAATAAAATAGTGGAAATATAATATAATTCATAACTTAAACATGTCTAAGCACTTCATTTGATTCATAAAACTAGCCAATATACCCAAGTCCACAGTCATCTATAATATTACTATACAAACTGATGTTTAGAAATATATATATGTCGGGACAATCCCCCAATAATAGCCAACCAAAGTCAAATTTAGACTAAGCCTAAAAATAAGGGACCAAGAATGAATGTCTTCAGAAATAAGAAAGCTCACCACTCTGAGGTCTATGCACAAACTGCTTCGATCACCTAATCACTGTGCATGAAGAGAAGATGATGCTCTGGCCCCTTATCGCATAGGGACATAGCATATAGAGATGGTTAGTAGTTAGAGCGCTAGCATATAGCTCAAGGACAAGTATAAAATAGCATTATTATTTAACAACAAGTGAATATATCATATTCAATCATATCCACACACTTATCCTTACATATAGGTATAGAACCTGCTAATCAAGAAATTAAGGCTCAACAATATTCTTGAACATTCATTTATTTGACATGATGTGGAGGACTTCGACCTTCCATACTTAGATTCGACCATTCGATTTAGGCATAGGACTTTAACCATAATCACATACCATTAGGCCAAAAGGGCTTTAACCATGCTTAGATGTTCAATAATCCAAGGTCTTTAACCACATACACAATTATTCAAATAAGGGACTCTAACATCACACACATTTATCTAGGAAAGGGACACTAACTTCATGCCCATTCGTTAGACAAGGGACTCTAACCTCATGCCAAGGGACTCTAACCGCAAGATATTTCATTCGGTGAGTTACATTAACCTTAAGAGTTCTCTTTAAGAAAAAGACTTTAACCTAAAGCAATTTCATTGGTTGAAGAACTCCAACCTCAAGCCATTCCATTAGGTAAGGGACTTCAACCTCGAGCCATTTCATAAGGTAAGGGACTGCAACATCGAGCTATTTCATAAGGTAGGGGACTTCAACCTCAAGCCATCACAACTAGTATTAGTTGACATTGGGACATTACCCCTTTTCCCATGCATCAATATTTATTCCATACAACACTTAAGGAATTTCACCTTTTAACCAATTCAACACTATACATGACCTCATAGTCCTTATGGGAGTCTTCATTGCTCAACTATTTCAATAGGCTATTGCTTTCATTCAAACCATCATACAATTCAAGTTATGGTCATCAAGACCCTAAAAAATGATTCACATTTCATTAACCATCTTATACCACATCCTCACCATCTTAGTTCAACACACAATTCAAATACATTATTATGTTTAAGGACTTCAACCCCTTATTAGTCAATTAACCCAAATGGTCATCAATTATACAATACATAGCTCACAACACTTTTAAAATACAATTTATCAATCATACTTATTTGGCCATTACCCTAGTTCAAAAGATTACCAACTTTTAACTAGACAATTAACTTAGACTTTTCCACAAACACCTTATGTACATAGCTTTAACAAGGCTATTTTCAAAGTAGAAATCATCAAGGCTAGGGTTACTCAATACCCTAATGTTATAAGTCTTATAGCAAGAACCCACATATGAAAATCATCATCATTAATATGTATAAACAAAAGTCAAAGCAAGAGTTAGCATTATTCATCATTAGGTAACTCAAACCTTTTCATTTGATTTCAAAATCACCATGTACACTTACAAAACCTAGTGTAAAATACATGGTATAAGAGTTATTTAACAAGGGAAGAGTTACATGCCTTAGACAACTTAATTCACTAAGAGTCTTGACTTCAGTTTGCCTCTTGAAGATCACCCTTGAAACACTAACCTCCAATTCTTCAAAGAAGAGTTTGAGAGAGTGTTTTGAATATTTGATCCCTTAAAATGTGTTTAAGGAGGCCATATACACTTATATAGTGAAGGGAATTAGGGTTTAGAGTGCAAAAAATGACCACAAATCCCTTAGTTAAAAGCTGTAAAATGAACCTGTGCTGGGGTACAACTCACCTTACAAAGAATGCCTAAGGGAATAAGTGGTACCCTGACACGTACCCTAGGCTTCTTCTATATCACCTATACTGTTAAGGGTACAATCATATACTCTTGAGTTATATAAAATGGGTAAGACTCATCCCCTAACTCGTATACACCACCCATACACAAAAAAGTCCAATCAAGCTAGAACTTCCCTAGATAGGATCATATTGGGTGCGACTAGTATACATAGGGTACGATTAAGGAGGGGGTTACTCATACCTAGGACAGTGAGTAACCTTCACCACACTTCCTAAGATATAAAAGGGAAGGGGAAGGAGGATATGACTGATATACATGGGGTACGACTCATGTCCCTTGTCATGCCCACCTCAGTGACATCAAATGGAGAATTTCTTTCAATGGTTCAAAGTCTAGGTGTTTAAATATCAATCCATAAGTGTCGGATGAGTTCTGAACATATAACAAGATAACAAAAACAAGACTCATAATCATAACTTTAGAAGTATCTAATAAGTACATTCATGTTAACATAATAAACCAACATACGTAAGCCTATTGTCATTCATAAAGTCTCTACAAATCTGAAGTTAGTAATATGTCAGAACAGGCCCCCGACAATAGCTCAAGCAAGTCTAAAGCAAGTCTATGACATAAGGAAAAGGACCATGAAATGTATGCCTTCTGAAATATTGAATCTTACCACTTCAATATCAGCACATGAGCCACTCGAACACCTAGTCACTGCACAGGAAGAGAAGAAGAAACTATGGCCCCTATATTATATGGGGATACAACATCTGGAGTCAATTAAGGGTTAGAGAGTTAGCATATAACTCAGGTATAAGGATAAAATAATTCCATCATTCAACCAAGTTAAAAAATCATATGAACTCTTATGTATATTAATATATATATATATATATATATATATAGTGTCGGGTAAGGGAACAAGGCTTAGCATGCAATTTGAAGCACCCAATCATTAAGCATGAAATAGGGGACTTTAAACTCCCACTCCGGTAGTTTAGAAATTTTGAATGTTCCAGACATATTATGTAAATGGACTCCAACCTCAAGCCATTTTAACCCTTCGGACCTCCCGGCCATATTAAGCAAGTGGACTCTAACCTTAAGCCATTTTGACCATTCTTGATCGACCTTGGGACTCTAACCCTTAGTCTATACTATGTCATCTATTCAATTCAATGCTTGGGGAATCTAACCCATTTAGCCGATTTAAACAACCAATATCACCATTTCAACACCATATATAATCGTAAGGTCTTCATGAAGCCATTTGTATACAATTTAATTCAATAGGCCAATGCATTAGTTCAAATCATGATTTAAATTAATTTAAGGTCATCAAAACCCTTTCAAAACCATTCATCTTTCATTAGCATTCCCATACAAAGCTTTTTTTCAAAACATAATACAGTTTCATTATTAGAGACTCAAACCCTTTAAAAAAATCAATCCGCCAAGGTTACCAATTAACTCATTACATGGCCAACAAGGGCTTTACAAAACCATTTACGAACCATTCATACTCATTAAGACATTGCCTTAGTTCAAAAAATCATTAACATGTCACTAGTTATTTCTCCTAGATATTCTTAAAAACACCTTGAGGGCATACCTTTAACATGACCAAAACCCAAGTAAACACCATCAAGATTAGGGTTACTCATGACCCATTTGTTAAACCATAATAAAAAAGCACCCACATGTGAAAAAACTCACCAAAAACATGTATAAACATAAGTTAAGTAAAAAGTAAACAATACTCAATCATATACAACAAAACCCCAAATTTTTTATTTTCAAAACCATCATTTAAGAAGAATAATCACCCCTTAAAACAAATGACATTTATGAATTAACAAGGAGGGAAGAGTCACATGTCTTATACAAGATGATTCATGGAAATACCATGACCCCTTTAGCCTCTAAATGGACACCTCTTTGAAACTCTAGCCTCCAATCTTTAAGTGAGAGTTAGAGATTGTTTTTTTGAAGTGTTTAATCTTTCACAAGTGACTCATGGGATGCCTCTACATATTTTATTGTTTGAGTACTTAATGTTTTTGGGCTTTGGAAATATCTGGAATGCCCTTATCTTAAAAGTTGAATATTTGGTCGCTAGAGGGTATGATCCATCCCTTAATCCATACCCTCGGGGTACAAGTTGTACCCTTAACTAATACCTTAGACCTCACCTTGGACCTCCATACTAACCGACATATGACCATACAAAACCAAGTCATATCTTAACATAAGACTAGTACCCAGCCTAGTCATACCTTAGGCAAAATCCATTAGGGTAACTTAGGGAATCATACAACTTAGTAACATACTACTCTTACCATATCATATGACTAATATGATACCTAGTTGTATCTTTAAAAAAAATCAACCCAACTATATTGACTAACATATGAGAGAGGGGTTACTAAACCAAGTCTTAGCATATGGCAAGTATGCTCAAATCGTACCTTGTCAAAAAACTGGAACTTAGGATATTTTCTAAGAGTCTAAAGCCAAGGTGTTTCATTAACCTCACCTAGATGATTTGAGAGAGTTTGGTTCCAAAGAGGGGTTTTGGCTAGTAATGCAGTCATTCAAGAGAAATAGTTTCAAAGGCTTAATAGGAGTCCAAATAAGTCACTCATCTTACCATAGGGTGGGTAGTTTGGTTAATGGTTTGCTCTTAATATATGTCCTAAGTTCATGTCTCCAGTAGCATACACTCCTTTCTTTTGAGACGAAGCAACCAAGCATGTTTTAGGTGGACTCAATGCACAAGATCTAATCAAAACCTTTCCCAGACATGAAACTAATTTTATTCTTAAGATACTTTTTCTTGATTTTTGTGCCATATTTATAGCATATATCGAGGAAAGCATCCAGATTTTAAAATAATATAATAGTTTTTGCAAAAATGAGAGACCATTAGCTTAACTAGGCCCATGGGAAAATTAAAAATAGGTGTGTTTCCAAAAAGATAGAATCGACCTCTAAATTAAAATAAAATTCAAAAATTACGCATGGGAGATATCTACGTAGTTTACCAGTTGTGTCAAAGTATTCTATTGCTAGTACACTTCCTTATTTATAAAGCATACAGTAAATGAATATTTGTTTTCTTCCAATAAACTAGACATACTAAATCAAAATCAATGATGATATAATAAAGATAACAACCACGCATCACATCTCAAAATAGGATCCAAAACATCAATATATAAAATAAGATCCAAGTGACCATCATCTAAGTGTTACAACATGAAATAAAAAAAATATCCATATGTCGTCATTCACCAAACTAATGAAAATAAAAGTATCCAAACACAAAGAATGACCAATACCCATAATGAGAATCAAGCACTAATATTACAATTACACATAAATAACACCCCACCCTAACTATAAAGTGTGTATTTTCATAAATGTAATAGGAATAAATAAAATGAAGAGAGAGAGTGAGGCCCCCCTGAATGTGGATAATCGCAAAGCAATGATTGGCTCACCAATATGGCCAGAATCTAAGAATCTATGCTCGAATCAACTTCATCTATCTGAAGGGATGATCTCGGGAAACATCAAACACTAACCTGGAGGTCCCAATCTGTGAAGACTCATGAAACGACCTCACCATGGTGGTAGCAAGTATAACATCATTAGTTATCTACTTGTCAACCTTTACAGATACCTATGGATCAATATGGATTTCATTCTATTGTGACTCCTCAATGAAACCATAAATCTTAACACTATTAGCTGTATCATTTAAAGTATAATCTTAATTACCACCTTCTTCCTCCATCACTAGTACAGTCTCAAGAATTGATGTATGCTTTTGGGCTGGTAGCTAAGATAAAGAGCCCCATAAATAAGTAACATAGGGGAACTAGAGCTTATCCACATAGTTTCAAAGGGATGATAACTCTCCCTGCATGCTAGCAATAACCTTTAAAGGAATAGACTATTAAGGTGCACTCAACTCGTAAAGATTTTTTCATAAATATCTCAAGTTGGCATTAAAACTATGCATTTCCTTAGATATTGGGCCCATAGAAACTCTCAAAGCACTATCAATCATACCCAAAATATCTCTCTCTAATCTGGATGGTTAAAAATATCCTATATAGGCCATCCTTTACATACAAATAATGTTATTCTTCATAAATGGGGCTCTCAAGGAACCCATAGTAGTAGAAGGCTAAAAAGTGAGGCCACTAGGTCTAGGTGGCTATATAGCTGGGTCCATAGATAGGGCAAAAGTAGCAGGGATGAGGGTAGACTCAGGGGTAGCAGAACCTAAAATATGTATAAGAGTAGAAAGGTTAGAATTAGTATTATCGAAGGTCAAATAAATCACCAAGGTACATTCCTCTCGAGCATTTTTTTTCTACTTTTCTTAGCTAACTCAATCCTCACAATGTCAATTGAGGATATGGGGGTGTACTCTACATCTTTCTTCTTATTAAATAATACATTAACACGATAGCATAAATTAGTAAATAAGCAAGAAAAGTCTAGAAGTCTTTTTCTACTGGGCTCGACTACCAATGTTAGGGATTATGAGTGATCCTAAGTTTAAATTTTTCATGGAGATGATCAAACCAACAAGAATCTCTCAGGTTCTTACCAAAATAGACTGATTCAAAGAGGATAAGATGTTGCAACACATAAATCTAAACCAAAATCAAGTCTCTATGGGATGATTAACCCTCTAAATCTAAATCTCAAGGTCAATACACTTGGGCGAGACATCACATAGCAAATGGGCTAACCAAGCCCGCACCTCTCCTGAGTCTTTAACCCAATCTAAGATGTAATTCTCTTTTACCTTTTAAATTTCCTAGAATATCATTTATAGTATTTGTATCAAAAACCACATCAACATCCCTCAATCTCACAACATCGCTTGTCACTTAAGGCCCTCTCCTATTTTTTTCATGCAATAACTTCCCATACTCCTAATAGAAGTCCTTAACCCATGATTTAGTAAAAGGTTTGAGGAGTTTAGTAAATACCTAAAATCATGATAGTGAAGTGCTTAATTGACCCTTAGATGTTTTCCCTCAAGCTCTTCTATTTTAATGTGTTAGTTTTGCAATTTTAGATGATTTAACAAATGTTGACTTCCATGAGGGTAAACAAAAGGTACAGATGGAACTGTAGAGGGTTATTATACTCTAGTTCTTTTTTTAAATTCTACATTTGGAGTATGAAGACATTCATTAATTGATTAGAGACCCCTCATTGGTTGACCAAAAACTATATTTTCCATATGGTCCAAGCTACCCTCTTCTATCACTGTGGCCTTAGCCTTTCCAAAATGGATCTTATTTGCTTATAAACCCTCTCAGGACTTTCAACCTCTCAAATGATGACCTCTTTATTATATTTGGAAGAAGGAGAAGGTGACTTAGTTCATTTCTTTGATATATGCTTTTGATGGGGCATACCTGCACTTAAGAGTAACAATAGGCTTGACTAATGAGAATAACACAAACACATTTGAACTTCCATCTATGCATTGCTGAATGGATCCATACATCACTAATAAAATCAATGATACAATGGTCTATCACTAAAATTCACAAAATAATTCAACTCAGATTGGCGAAGGTAGGCGTGTAATCGGTGATTAACAGAAGGATTCAACGATATTACTTGAGTATTTCCAATTCTCTAGGGCATTACCGATATACACTTAAGTTATTCTTCCACTCAGTAACCTTCAATGGCATGAGGAGCAATTCAATAATGTGTTACATAGTTTGGCGCATCGCGGAAGTTCTCAACCCTGTGCGAAAATGTCATAGTCCCCAAGCTTCTACATACAACCATTCCCTTCTAATGGAGATTTATTTTCTAACACTTTGACGAAAGATACTCGACTTTCTTTGGTTTTATTATATAAATGACAAAGCAATGATTTTACATTTAAGAATGTTGTCACCCAATCTATCATTGGGTATAATCAATCAATTTAACACTCAACCATACAATTAAGAACTAATGAATGCAAACCCATTGCAACAATAACTTATTTATGCCAATTCTACTTTTAAGCATTAATTATGAAGCAAAACTAACAATTATCTATATTTATAAGAAATAAAGTGAAAAAATCTATGCACAAACATGATTCAACATAAAAACATTATGAACACTCTACTATCAACAATTAAAACCACTATTTTTAATAGAAATAAACTCTAACTTTTCAACTTGTGGATAAAATGTTAATGAACTTCAAGAATGACTTGGAATTTATACTCTAGAATTTAAAAGTATGTGTATGTAAGTTTATAAAGTGACAACATGAAAAGAGAAAGAATAAAATGAAAGAAAAGAAGAGAGTTTGATAAATAAAAAGTGTTGATGGTTACTAGAAAGTAAAAGGTGATGAATAGAAATCAAACCGTCATTAAAACCCGCTCAAGACCGACATAGTATTTCTATCACTGTCTGTATCGATGATGCATTGATTTGAAACTCCATCACCAAAAGTACAGAGTACTGGGGCTTTAGGACTTATTTTTGTAAATTAATTACTTGATGGAATTCTTTCATCGATCAAGTCAGCGATACACTGATTGGCTCCTTTCATTGCTAATTTTCATAGACCTTGCTGAGTTGGAAAACCACTTTGGCGAGCGACTTTGCTGATGTTCCAATCAGCTCAACACAAACAAAAGATTCCTCACTGTATCTTGGTACACAAGTTTCCAACTTTTTCTTCTCCAACTTGATTTTTATTAGATTCCCCATATTTCATTCTTATCATTCACCTGAACACATCAACAAACAATATTATAAACAACAAAAAATATACTTGGTGTCCTCACAAGAACCACCTTAGTTAACATTGAGGCCCGATGTTGTTGTTCATTCATCTAGAATAATCGAGGTAGATCACCTCTAATAAATCTACTAAACACACCAACAACACTACTTTAAGGTGGAAAGAGGGGCGATCGAAGGATGACAGAGCAATCACCCCTTACTCCCTCCTAATAGATATTAGGAGGGAACCTCTTTTTAGAGTGATTCATCATTTCCAATGAATTTAATTGGAATTAGGATTTTTTAGAAAGTTCCCATTTACCTATGCAGTTAACTTGACTCCAGGTATAGCTCTTAATGGGCATATAACCGTAGGCGGGAACTCTTCTGTCTATCTTATTCTTCGATCAGGATATCTTTGGGGGAAATTTATGATGATGCTTAATTTATTGGCCATCATGGAAAATCGGTACCCTAAGTTATTTTCCAATTTTATTGCTCCATTCAGAAAATAATTCACCACTTTGAAGGGATCGACCATCATGTTTTGATCTTACCCAAAAAAAATTTATATCTCAAACTAAAAAAAAAACATAATCACTAACCGTGAGCTCACATGTATGATTCTTATAATCATGCTATCTCTTGATCCTTTCCTCGTAAAGAGCATAACTCTCGTAGTCCTTCAAATGAAACTCTTTTATCTCATGAAGTTGGTCTACCCTCAAATTTGAGGCATCCTTCCAATACATATTTAATATCCTCAAGTAACACAATGCCCTGTGTTCAAGTTCACTCAAAAGATGTCAACCTTTTTAAAACATCAATTAATAGGGAGACATGACAATGAGGGTCTCGAATGCAACCCATTAAGCCAACAAGGCACCATCAAATTTTTGGGAAAAATCTATTCTACTAGAATTTATGGTCTTTGCTAAAATCTCCTATATTTCTTGATTTGATACTATAGCCAACATATTAGCTAGAGGATGGTATGGATATGCCACCTTAAGTTTGACTCCATATTTCATAAGTAATGCATGGATGTATTAATTAGAAAACTGAGGTCTCCCATAATTGGAAATAGCAAGAGTAGTGCCAAACAAGGAGAAAATATTTTTTTCTAGAATAGAATAACACTTTTAGCTTCATTGTTTAGAAAGGCAACAACTTCAACCCACTTGGAAATATAATCAATCACTACCCACTTGGAAACACTTTTCTTGGTTACTTGTTTCCTTGGGAGTTGAGAGAAGCTATGCTGAAGAGTTTTTAAACTAGAAGTAGGGTAAGATGAGTATTAAGGAGTATGCTCTAAAGTTTCAACAGTTGTACCACTATGCTCTAGAATTGGTGCCTAATATGAGGTCCCAAATGAGGAAGTTTGCTTTTGTAATTTCCTATGATTTTATGTTAGAGTGTAAGATTTCTATGTCGACAAATGATATGGATATCTCCAGGCCAGTGGTTTAAATACAATAGGTTGAGGATAAGAAAAAGAAGCAGGTAAAGATGCGAGAGAGGTCGAGCAAGAAATTTAGATATGTGGAGCATAATGAAAATTAACATAATAGTAGGTGAGATTGTAGGTAATGGAGTAAGAAGAAAAATTGGAGGAATTCTTATTCATCAGCTAGTGCTCCTTATCCTAAGCTTTCAGGTGATCATCATTTCTAGGCTAGCTATGGTCCTAAGGCACAGGATTCCCAATCTCAGGCTAGTGGAGCATAGTCTGCCCAACTTTGTCCTTCTTTTATTTTTGTGGACAACTTCACCGTTGATATTATTATGAGGGAAGAAATTAGTTCAATAATTCTGGTTTGCTTTGTCATATGCAGTAAGATTATCATTCATCCAATGATGCCAGTAGAGCTAATACGGTCTTGGTTGCTTCTTCTTTGGTTCAATCATCTAATGGTGTTGCTTCAGTTACTAACGCTAGATGGAATCATATCTATGCTCTTGCTACTCATTAGGAATCTGATGCATCCCTCAATGTTGTCACTAGTACGTTATATTTCTTCTTTTATGGTGTTTATTGTTTGCATGATCTGGGTTCTACTCTATCTTATATGACCCTTCATATTGTTGTACACTTTTGTTTTGATCCTTAAATATCTCCTACTATTTTTTGTGTTTATTCTCATGTATGAGTCTATTGTTGCTAGAAAAATCAGTGGGGTTTGTGTGGTGTCTATCTATATTAGAGAGAAATTGGTGGCTTTGATATAACTAGATATAGTTGATTTTAATATTATCTTGGGGATTTATTGGCTTCATTCATGCTATGCTTCTCTGGATTGTAGTACCCAAAAGGTTAGTTTTTATTTTCCTAATGAACTAGAGATTGAATGGAAGTGGAGTTTCGTAGTACCCAAAGAAAGTTTACTTCTTATATTAAAGCTCAGAAATAATTTTCAAAAGGTGTATGTATCATCTAATTCAGATTAAAGATTCTAACTCTAAGAGTTCCTCTATGCAATATGATGTTGGGTGTATTTAAGCACTTCATGTTGTTATCCTAGATTATTTAGCCTTTTTTGAGGATGATTCATGTGCGTTAAGTATTAATAATGATTTAAATAAGCATATAAGTTATCAAGTATGGGATTACAAGGTTTAAAGATTTTTTCACACAAGTTTGGGTTCAAATTGATCATTTAGAGTCTGGACAAGAAAGCTAGTGTTCTTAGTATAGTTTCTAGTTCATTGTCTACAATGATGAGTTGTTTTGAGCTTTAATTTGGGGTGTTTAATGTTATAGGTTTCTTTGTGAGTTGATTAAGATTAATTATGAAGGATATACAAGCTTCAAACAAAGTGAACGCATCACAAAAGGCTTAGAGCGGATTAACACAAGCAAAAGACACAATGTGGCGATAATAGAGGACCAAGGGGTTCAAGGTAATTTTGGGATGCTAAGGCACTAAGCCTTCGCAATTGTGGTGTGCCATGGAGGATAACCTCTTCATAAGGACGTGGCATAGAGGCTACCCTCCACAAGAGTGGTGTGCCATGCTCCTATGTTTATTTCATCCAATTTTTATTTTTTCACTTAGGGTGAGGGGATTTTATTTTTTAGCCCTTCATGACTTTATAACATTAAAGTGACCCCTTTCCTTCAGTTTTCAAAGATCAAAATAATTATTTTTCATCATTAACTCAAAACCAAAGAAAGTTCAAAGGGTTTACAAGGAATTCTCAATCCAAGCTCCAAACCTCAAATACTCATCAAATTGTTCTATATTTCAGGCATGTTTCTGTTTCCATAAATTGCATTTTACATTATGGCATAAATTTATTTGATGTTCATGCGATTAAAATTGTGAGTTTGAATTTATAATGAGGGCTTTTGTTTTTTTTTTTAACTTTAATTACTTGTGCATGTTTTAAATGGATTTTTTTGTTTAGAGAAACAAACCTTACCCGGGGCTCTCACCTCTCGTAGGGGTCAGGGGTTGAGCCACACACCCCCAAGCCTTATCATAAATAAAATAAAGTAAGTACATGAAGGGGGACATAGACCTTACCTCCGACCTATGGTGGTTCAAAGTCAACTAGCCTACTAAGGCCGGTCAACTCATCCCCTATACTAGAAATGAAACCTAGACCTAAGCACTTTGAAAAGAGGACTCCTATCAGCACAATAAAATCTAGGAACGCATAAATAAGGGAGACTCTCCCCTTACAGAGTAAGAAAAAGGTAAAATAAAAAATTGGCCACTTCATAAAAGCTATGACAAGATAGAATAGCGTAGATGAAGAAGATGAGAAGAGATACAATATTCAAACAAGAACTCATACCAGAAAAACAACTCCATCTAGGGTGGTTTCTTTATTCGCTTCAACTTCCTTCTTCTGAAATGTGGCATCCCTAGCTTATCCATTCTGAAATATCCTCTAGCTTCTTTAGGTAAGTGATGATGATAAAAAAATTATTGAATATTATCAAGACAGTAACTATGTTTAGATAAGACATCCGCAACATAATTAGCTACCCTGTAGAAATGTATGCAACAAAAACTCTCAAATATGTTACATAAGTTCTAAGGAGTAGTAATGTCTTCTTGAATGCTCCACGGAGGATTGGTTTTGTGTACTAGCCACTTAGTAAGAAGTTCAGAATCTACTTCAAGAATAATCCTGCTTTACCCATTTTGAATGCACCAAGTAAGACCACAAATAGCTGCCCAAACTTCTGGATGATTATTAGTACCAATCCCCAAAGGCATTGCAAAAGCATAGATGAAGTTGCCTCAGTGATCACTAAGAACCCCACCTGCACCTATGTTACCTAGGTTTTCTAGAGCACTTCTATCTGTCTTAAGCTTAACCCAAGGAGCTGAAGGCTTAGTCCAACAAACTTTAGTAACCTTGATCTCATGCTTCCAATGTTCAACCATGGAAATTAAATCAGTCCATCTAACCGGCCATTTGATTTGAGGAAAGGCAGTAATTAGGAGATAAGTAATGTCTTTGTAGATGGAATAAATAACTCTAAAAGTGTTGGACTGCTTCTCTCCATAATTCTTAGCACATCTATTCTTCCAGAGATTCCAACAAATAATTATGGGTGTAGCCTGCATAATAAGCTTGTGGACCTCATTTTTATACTCTAAACACCACCACCTCATCAAGGAAATAGAACTATGTTGAATGCTCACATAATCAAAAAATTTTTCCAGCTATGTTTAGAAAAGTTCCCAGAAATAAAGATGTGATCAATGGTATCAGGTCCAGGTCTGTAACAATAAGAACAATCCGCAGGTTTCTAACCAAAAGTAGTTATGCTTGCATTAGTCGGAAGTTTACCTCTAAGAGCTCTCCAAAGAAAAAAAGAAATTTTGAAAAGTATATGCTTATGCCACATAAAAGAATTAGACATAGATTTGTTCTTTTTTTGCCTAAATTGATCCCACACAGAAGAGCAGGTAAAGTGTCCACTAGCATTTGGTTTCTATACTGGTCGATCCGGAATCTCTTGTTGAAACTCAAAGTTAGTGTTGAGGATCGTAGGAATAAAAAAAGGAGGAGCAATTTGTCTCACCATGTCTTTATTCCAATTTCCATCAATTAAGAATTTCAAAATGTTAATGTTGTTGGGTCTTGTATCAATAACTCTATGATCAGCCAGCGGACCAACACCTAACCAATCATCCCCAAAAAATAGCAAGTTCTTGAGCGTATAATCCATTTGATATGAGTGTCTGCATCAATCTTGTTTGTCATCATGTTCTTCCAGACCAAGGACTAACCCACATCCCATTTTTTGATAACCAGGTTAGATCTTTGACAATACTTTGCCCTTAAAAAACGACCCCAAAGAGTTTTCTTAGTTCCAAAAAGCCACCACTATTTCTATTGCAATGAGAGGCACACATCAGATAGTAATCTCACAACAATACCTCCATCATATGGATAACTAAAAGGTTCCCATGATGCCCAATGGTATTTTTTCTTTTCTTTATCCCAACCCCAAAAGAAATTAGCCGTGAGAGCTTTTATCTATTTAAGTGTAGTCTTAGTCAAAGAGATAGTAGAGAGTATGTGAATAGGAAGAGACTGCAGAACAAACTTAATCAATGTATCTCTTCCTCCAAAACTCAAAATTCTAGATTTCCAACCTATGATTTTTACCACAACTTTAGCCACCATTTAAGAGAAATAAATGACCCTCTGGCTACATGGATTATTTATATTTCAATTAATAGTTTTGAGACTGAATTGATGCATTGTTTTAATGCATGGAATGGGGGAAATAGGTTTCCCAAAATTGATAAAATTTTGGCTTGGTAATGGCATAAACCTTAACCCACCCTGTAAACTTGATTTTAAATATGGATAATTGCATGGTTTAAATTGTCTTTTGAACCCATAACATTGCATTAAAGGATAAATAAATGAATATGATTTTGAATGTCCTAGGTGGACTTGGTTTTGATTTTAAATGGAACTTGGGATATAAATGGTTTAATGGATTGGTTTGACATAATTGAATTAGCTTGCAAGTATATTGGTACGAAGATACATGTTGGTAAGTACATTAATAAAAAAACTCTTGTGTTAATGGTTGGTTTATGTGCAACTATTTTAATTTGGACATAATTGGAATTGTGCAGTTCACCGTGAAGGTGTAGTCCCAAGGGGATCAACACTGGAAACCATGTTTGCTGGTGGTCGGGTCCATGTGACCATGTGGTTGGTGTACACATTATATATATATTTTGGGAGAGGGAGTTGGTCCCATATATGTGACCCTATTTTTTCCTCAATTTGTGCGGTTAACACACACTGGGGTCCTTCAAATAGGGGGAGTTAGACGCCCAGTGGTTCTTTTAGGATGGAGCGAGCTGCATAGATCAGGTTACTACTTTAGACTCTTATGTTCATGACACTTTCCTATCACGACATCTTATACATATGTATATGAAATTTGAGCATATGGTTTATGATTGGATTTTGGTAATTGTATTATTTTATTCCTACCCCCTAGTTACATGTCAATGCTCGCCCCATTGACCATCCTTGGATGCTGCATCATTTCATGATGTAGGGTCTGATGGATTTTCTACTACTCCTGTGCGACATTAGGTGATTCAGTATATCCGTTGGTTTGTTGTGAAATGCTAAGACTCCCTCCTTCAAAGGACTTATCATTTAACTTGTTTATTTATTATCCTAGGACTTTGGATTCTTTTTCTTATAGTCGAGGGCATTTTTCAATTTAGTTGATATTCTTATTTTAGAGGCTTTTTTGGACAAGTATGGGTTAGTTGTCTATTTGATTTCATTGAATTTTCATTTGACTTATCTATCCTTATTATTATTTTGGTTAGATTTTGCCGTTTACTTGTAATGTGCTTATGAAATAAGGCTAAGAGGGTGGTCTCCAACCCTTGGTGGGTTTGAGATACCCGTCATGGCCAAGGCCGAGTTTGGGTCATGACATCTACCCTAGTTCTATTTACTGGGGTTATATTCAGAGTACAAAGAGGTTCATGAATTGATGTGGAGTCCCCTTATTCGGGAGACCGAAGATTGTATTTTCTAAAGTTGGAGCTATGCTTTGATCTAGCCTCTCCTACCATTGGATAGACTTTCCCTTGTCAACTCTATTTTTCTTATAAACTCTCTCAGGCCTTTTCCCCTAAAATAACGATCTCTTTGTTCAATTTAGAATGAGAAGGAGGTGACCTGGTTAGTTTCTTTGATATATTCTTTTGATGAGGCATACCTGCACAAAAGTGTAGCGTTAGGATAGGCTAGTGTTAGAAACACAAAACATATTTAATTTTCCATTTATGCATTGCTGACTGAATTGGTGCATCAATAATCGGATCAGTGATATAAGATCTATTACAGAATTCACAAAAAATTCCAGGTCAGATTATCGAAGGTAGGCGTGCAATCGATGATTCATCAAAGGATTTGGCAACACTACTCAAGTATATCAAATTTTCTACGAAATTACTAATTAACACTTAAGTTAGACAAATTTTTAGTAACAGTTGGCGACACGAGGAGAAATTCGATGATATGTCACGTAGTTTGGTGCATCGTTGAAGGTCTCAACCCAACACACCAAACATCATCATCCTCAATCTTCTACTTGCAACCCTTCTCTTCCAATGGTGATCTTGTTTCAAAAATTTCGACCGTGGGTATGAAACCTTTCCTAGCTTTCATAATATACTTGACTGAACGATGATTTTTCCTTTAGGGATGATGTCACCCATTCTCACATTGGGAAAAATAAATCATTTTAACAATTAACAAAACAAGTCAGAACTAATGAATGCATACCTATTTAAACAATAAATTATTTATACCAATAAAGCTTTTAAGCATTAATTATGAAGAAAAACAAACCATTATCTATTTTCTGAGAAAAAATTGAAAAAATCTATGTATGTACATGATTTCAATATAAAAGCATTATGAACACTCAACCACAAACAATTAAATATGTAATTTACCATAAAAATTTCTTCTTTTGATGAAACTTAAGGTCCTAAGAAAGTGCCCCACAAACTATAAAGTTGGCATAATAAGCATACGAAGGCACCCCCTTTTTTAACATGGCCATCACAAGTTCATCGGGAGACTCTTCATTGATATCAAACTCATTCTGATATACTTCATCTGATTTAAAGACGAGACAAAAGGTTCACCACTTGATTTTAACATCCTTTTCTTCTTTAACTTCAAAGTCAATCTCTTTTAGGATTAAAATACACCTAATAAATCTTGGTTTTGCCTTTTTCTTAGCAATAAAATAATGAAGAGTTGTATGATATGTGTGCACAACCACTTTTGTACCTAAAAAATAGGCGTCGATCATTTTGAAAGCACATACCACAACAAGAAACTCTTTCTCTATCACCAAATAATTACATTGGAAATAATTTAACGACTTGCTACCATAATTAGATGGGGTGAAAATGTTATCCTTCCTTTGACCTAGAAACACACCTAATGTCAACCCAATTGTATCACACATCAAAATGGTAATGCCCGAACTGGGGAGACAATGGTGTGGGCTAACACAAGCTTTTCCTTTACACAATTGAATTCCCTTAGATAATCTCCACCAAATTTGGCTTCTTTTTCAACAAGCTTACACATGGGTTATGAGATTCTCAAGATGTCTTAAATGAAGTATCCATAAAAGTTGGCATGCCAATAAAAAATTCTAAACCCTTTTATGGAGATCATAGGGTGTAGCTTGGCAATAGCCTCAACCTTTTCTTGATAAACTCATCTGCCTCATCCAAAGATACACCTTTTTTTACTATGAAATGACACTTTTCAATTTCAATACATGATTTGTTTCCCCACAATGCACAAGGAATTCTCATAAGTGCTCACGGTAAGATTCAAATAAGTCCCCAACAATGGGGAATTCATTCCTGGCCACTTCCATAATATCCTAAACCATATCAGTAAATATAGACAACATACACCTTTGAAAAGTTGTAGGTGCATTGTATAGGCCAAAAGGCATGCATCTGAAGAAAAATATCCAATAAGGACTTGAAATGTGGTTTTATATTGATCTATAGGCATAATTCAAGTTTGATTATACACTGAGTACCGATCAAGAAAATAATACCACCTTACGTGGCTTACCGATCTAGGATTTGGTCTATAAATGGCATCAGGAAATGATCTTTCTCGGTTCATGAATTCAATTTACAATAAACGATGCACACCCTAATCCCTTACCCATACAGATAGGTACAAGATTATTATTTGCATTTGGGACTACTTTTGTAACACCATTCTTAGGAATAAATTTGACCAACATAATTTTATACTATCCGAGATCAGGTACTTAACACTCGTATAAAGCCATCTAATAATCTCCTTCTTGACCACCTCTTGCATTAATGGGTCTAGACTCCCTAGATGTTCCACACTAGCAACATGATCAATCTCCAATATAATTTTACGTGTTCAAATCCTGGAATATATTTCGATGTTGTTCGCTATGGTCAACCCTATAGATTGGATATGCTTCCCCATGATAGATCTCACGACTTCCACGTACAAAGGTAAAATACCTTCTTCAAATATAAAAGGCATAGTATTACCCTCTAACAAGATGATATACTAAACATAAGGAGAAAAAGACTATCTCAAGTTGAGGGGGTTCAGTTATAAAGGATTTGGAAAGAGGTATCTCTCAAATTTTCAAGTGGAAGTCCAACTTACAAGGGATATTAGTATAGGACCCAAGACCGGGTAATAATGCAATCACTTTTTCATATTCCTGAATGTTATCCTTCATTAGGGTTTACAATACCTTTACTAATAGATCACTCATGAAGGCAAATCCTATGGTATTGGTCACTTCATCGTCATTCATTTCTATAACTAAGATCATTAGATAATCTATAGGTTGTTTCAATTAATTTCACACATTAAAGAAAACCTCTTCATTATTCACCCAAAACTTCATCTCTCTGCTCTCGATATCAACCAATGATCAACGAGTGTCTAAGAATGGCCTACCAAGAATTATGGGGACCTCATGATCAGTTTTATAATCTAAGATCAAAAACTCATCCAAAAAAATTAATCGATCCACTTTCACGAGTAGATCATATAACATATTACAAGCTTCTTGATTGAGCAATCAACCATCTAAAGTCTCATTGTGATTTTCTTGGGAGCACCCAAACTTAATGTATGATACACGAGTAACAATATCAAGTTAATAATTTACTGAGGATTTCATAAGGATTTTTTGGATTCATAGAACCCTATAATTCATGGAATAGTTAACACTCTCGGGTCTTCTTTATTTACCATTGTTTGTCTAGTCATTATTGCACTAAAATTATGTGTTACCTCAATTTCTTTGAAATCCATTACTTACTTATTTGATACCATATACCCAAGCATCTCTTTTAGTGCTTCAATCAATGAAATGTTTATCCATAGGTTGCTTATTTTCTCAAGGAACTTCAAGAATTTTCAGTCATCTTCTTTCTTCTTGAGACTTTGAGGAGACGGAAGAGGAATTTAATTTGAGGATTTGAGATAATTGGATCTTCATATGACTTTGGAACATCATTTTCAGCCACTTGCGGTCGTTCTTCATCTCCACTCTTCTGTTCTTCAATCTACAACTTCTCCATGCTAGAATTTTTGGCATAGTAACTTTATCATTTGACGCATTGAGCCACTTTCTCTTTCTAATAACTTTTTAATCAACTCTCTTATCATTGGGGTCTTTATAAAAATTCACAATATCATTTCCTAGGTGTTTCCCACTCCTAGTGACAATTTCCATGACATGAGCATCATTTTTTGGATTCGATATCATGTCACTTGGAAGTCCCGCTTTTTGTCTTGGAATAAAGTGGGGAGAAATTTTAAAAAATTCGCTCTCAAGTTTTTTTATCAATTACTAGTATAAAATGATGGTTAATTAAGTTTTGAAAATTTTCTTTTCATCTTTATTAGCATCTGGTCACTTTCTTGCACCCCCATAAGGATGCGTGCAAGCATATCTTCAATTTTATGCTTTTGGATCAATAGATGTCGATTTGTTATCTTTCACTCGATCATGTGAATGGATATACCTTTCATGACCAAGATGATTATCTCTTATTTCATGGTCTTGATCTCTCTCCTTATCTCTCCAATCTCTTTCTTGATCATACTTTTTCTACTCACAGTCCTTTCAATCACAGTTCCTTTTCTTCAAACTTTGATTCCTGCCTTGGCTTTGATCGGTAGGTCAAGAGAACCCCAATTTGGTTTGAAATGAACATGAATTTTTCATCAAGAGACTCAACATTATCGTTATCATCATATGCTTGGGTCCCCTTAGAATCAATAATATTTACCTTTTTTGGGGCCGCTCACATCACATGTTTGGTAAGGATATCTAATTGTGTCATAACTTTGGCCATATTCTCATCTCTCTCCTCATCCTTCTACCTTTGTTCTTGGATCACAAGAGTTGCTAAGGTACCCCTCTCAATATTCTTGGTACCTTTTGTATGCAAACCCCTATTTAGCTTGGTCTCTACCATCTCGGTAACTCTTGTATGCCAACCTCCACTTCGCCTGGTCACTTAATTCAACAATGTCGCTACAACACAATAAATTTATTTCACTATAGATCCATCAATCGCATTATCTACCACCATTTTTTTCAATTGCTTCAATGCTAGATATAAGATTTGAAGGAGGATTTTGTCTTGGACCTTATGATTAAGGCATTACAACAACTTTTTGTTTAACCTTTGCCTAGCATCATGGAGTGGTTCACCACTTAATTGGCAAAAATTGATGCTTTTATCCCTTAAATATAGCATCCATGAATGAGGAAATAACCAATCCAAGAATACTTTTGTCACTTCAACCTATGAGGTGCTAGAACCTGTGGGAAGCTCCTATAACCATAACACCACCTCCCCTATTAGTGAGAATAGGAAAAGCCATAATTGATAGATTCCTAAGATATAAGGGCCATATCAAATGAAAGACACATATCAATGAAATTATTCAAATAAAGGTTGGCATCTTCATGGGCTTGACCCCTAAATAATCTCTTTATCTGAAGTAAATAAAGCATCATAATAGTAGCATGAAGCACACCATTACACTTCATGGGAGACATTCGAATAGCACTTTCTCATGTTATCAGTAGTAGTAGACTCACTACCTTATTAACTTATTGTAGAATTTAAAAACTACAAATAATGGAATGTAAACACCATGGCTAACTAAAAGTAACTTAAAACACTAAAAAGAATGAAAACTATGTTTCATTCCCCAAAAACCATGTCATTTTTTATCTCGCTCAGATTACACTTTTGAATAGGTATAATAGATGTTATCAAGTATTTTTACCCAAAAAGAGTTCGGTCGATTCCCGAGGGAATGAAAACGAAGTTTACTAAAGAGTGTTATAAACAACTACAAGTTACGCATAACTAATACGCAGAAAGTTTATTATGGGTTTAATAATTAAAAGTTCAGATTGATTAAATGGATTTTAAAAAATATTACAAATAGAGATTTCTAAAACATGTAAATAATAGAATTGAAATAACTTGGAGTCGTGCTTCCTTAGGGTTGATTTCATGCATGTGTGAGTAGTGGAATCTCAAGATTTGAGCATAATTATGACTAGGCTAGGTTTGAATATCAAGAATAATATTTCAATCTATTGTCAAATCTCACTTGTGTTTCTTTGGAACACTCATATATAAATAATCTCCGAAAACCTATACCTCAATATTGTTGATCTATTTCTAGCATCACTACCGCATGTGCTAAGAACCCATATTTTGTTAGCTGAATCTTATTACTCTTGGTTTTTCTCAACCTAAGGAAAATATTGATGGACATATTAAGTTTGAAACCCCAACATATAGTTTACAACATAAAGATTTGGCTAAAATCATAATAGTAAAACAAATACTAGAGAAAACACAACTACCCACACATTTATCACACTCACATATACATGACCCTAAGTATAGAAATTTAGCTACTCATGAAAAAGCAAGAAAGTGATATACCAAATTCTTCCTCCATCTGTGCCCTAAACTCAGATTGTTTTAGGAAAATAATTCCAAATCTACTGTTTCAAGAGCTAAATTCTCAAAATTGAGTATCAAAATGCAAGCTTATAGTCTTAAAACTAATATGAATTTGGTTTTCCAAAGACCAAAATATTTATATAGCATTAGTGAAAACAAGCCACTAAATTACAAAAATGCCACTACTTGACACATCGGCTGCACAAGGTTCATCACTGAGTGGATTGATGATGAACTGATTTGCATGAGGCTTTCTAATTTGAAAAAATAGTAGGCTTCTTTAGGGTGTCTTTTTTTCTTATTGATGATGCATGGCCTAGTGCGTCGAATGATCTGGCGATGCACCAAAATTCTTTCTTGTGTCATCATTTTGTCAAGTTTCTCTTGGACTTTTTTGGATCAAAATTTGTGATGGAGACAAAGGTTTGGAGATCCACTATTTACTTCGGCGATGCACTAAATGACTTTTTATGCTCTTTATCAATTTATTGCTCAAATCTTCCATATTCTTACCTTTTTTTCCCCTTTGTGCTTTTTTGATAACTTTAAGGCCTTAACCCTATGATTAATCCAAACAAACCTTAGAAACATTTCCATTTAGAATTGAGGATATGATCTTTTCCTATTTTTATGAAAAAGAGTTCCAATTTGTTGACCTAGCAGTTAGCTAAATCATTGAGATTTTCTAGCTAGATTTGAGATTAACCTCCTTAAGTATGCTAGATTTCCTTGAAGATTTCTAAACTCTTGAATCTGTGAAGGATTTGTAATGACCATTTAGGTCATATCTCATGAGTTTGCTTATTTTCACATGATCCACATATGCAAAACCATTATCAAAGCAAGTATAAACCCAGGTGAAATCATGAGAGAACAATACTCAATATTATACATTCAAACCCTCAAAAATGGATTTCAAAAATACTATTTATGATTCAAGAACAATGTTTAAAACACATGAATTTTTAGAACTAATGATGGAGGAAGAGTCACATGCCTGGTTTATGATAATTCATGGGGACATTTAAATCCTTAAGCCTCTAGATGATCACCTTGATGAAACCATAGCCTAATCTCCTTGACAGATTTTTAGATAGTTTATGAGAGTGTTTTGATTTTCCCATGTAATTAATGAGGGGAAAAATAGTGTTATAAGACGTGGAAGCTTAAGGGCTTAGGGTGGGAAATGTCTAAAATACCCCCAGCTTAAAAGTTGTAAAAAACTCTATGAGGGTACGATTTGGCCTCTCCACTCGTTCCCATATCATATGAGTGGTACCCTCCACTCGTACCTTGATCAGAATGTTTGACATCATATTATTTCTAATATACGACTCCTTAGCCTAAATCGTACCCTACTATATGGCTAGTACCCTTCACGTCTTACCCTAATAGAATGTCAAGGGTAGACACTGAGCAACATACAGTTTTGCACTATATTTCTCGTATCATGTTCATATGACTCGTATAATGCCTTATCGTACCAATAACAGAACTTGGCCAATGTTACACTAACTAACATATGACTAGGTTCCTTGACCCGTGCCCACACCATACGAGTAGTATGGTGAGTTGTATGATGTACATAAGGTTTAAGACTCAGGAAATTTTTTAAGGGCTAAAGTTAGGGTTGATTCAGTCTCCCTACCATAGGATTATTTGTCCACGAATGATAGGACGAGGTACTACAAGCACGATTATACCCCAAACATCTCTACCCTTACCTTTAAGATAGAATACAAAAACTAAGATATTCATAATCTATCATCAACCAAGATATAAAATAAAGGTGTTAAGAACAACACACACCTCAAGCATGATTTTCTAGATTTGGGAATAGAAATGAATATTTTTAAGTCCTCCTTGGCTTCCCAAGTAGCTTTCTCAAACTTTTGGCTTTGCCATAGAACCTGCACCGAATCTATGTCTTTCATTCGCAATGGGCAAACTTGTCGATCCAAGATCCTCACTAGGACCCCTCATTGCACAAATAATCTAAAATACCAATGTTATCAAAGGGAACAACCAAGGAAGGATCACCCACACATTTATGCAACATGGACACATAAAATACCAGATGAATGGAATTTATGCTAGAGGGCAAATCCAACTCATATACACCATTACCAACCTATCTTAAAACCACATACTGGCCTACATACCAGTGATGGAGCTTCCCCTTCTTCACATACTGCATTACTCCCTTCATCGCAGATACCTTGAAGAATACCAAATCTCTAACCTCGAACTCCAAGTCCCATAGCCTCACATCCGTATAGGAATTTTGGAAACTTTGGGCGGTCTTTAGCCTATCAAAAATTAACTTTACCTTTTTCACAACTTGGTGAACCAAATTCTGGCAAAATAATTCCTCTTCACCTACCTCGAACAATCCAATAGGAGGTCTACACCTCCTTCCATATATTGCCTCAAATGGGGCTATACAAATGCTAGAATGGTAACTATTATTATAATAAAATTCAAACAAAGGAAAATAGTTGAACCATCTACCACCATAATCCATCACACAGGATCATAATATATCCTCCAAAGTCTGAATGGTTCTTTCAACTTGCCTATCCAACTATAGGTGAAAAGTCTTACTAAGACTCACTTTATTCCCCAAACCATGCTAAAAAGAGAAAAAATGCAATGAAAACTAGGTACCATGATACTAAATAATCGAGAAAGTCACACCATGAAACTTTACAATTTCCTGAATGAAAAACTTTGCTTAATCCATGGCAGAATAAACAATCCTCACTGGCAATAAATGAGTGGACTTAGTCATCCTATCCACAATGACCCAAATTGAATCAACTTAATTCCGCAACCACGAATGGCCTATAAGGAAATCCATATTAATTATCTCCTATTTCCACACCGATAACTTAATATTTTCAAGTATCCCACTGGGCCTCAAGTGCTTTACCTTCACTTGCGACATACCATACACTTAGTCACAAAGTTGGCCAAATCCTGTTTTATGTTATACCACCAATACATCTCTTTGAGATCATGATACATCTTTGTTGAACAAGGATGAACCATATACCGTGATTCATGGGCCTTAGCCAAAATCCTACCTCGCAATCCATCTATATCGAGAACACATAAACTCCTTTGGTACCTCAAGATATCATCTCCACCCACTTTGAAGACCATCACATTTTGCTTACCCATATCATCCTTGATCTTCATCAAAACAAGATCTAACACCTGCTTCTTATTTATTTATAAACTAAGAGATGACCGTTCCACCTGCTACACAAACACAACCCCATCCTTGGAGTCTAAAATACAGGCTCCAAGGTTAGCTAAACGGTGAATATCTTTTACAAATTCCCACTTATCCTTATCCACATGCGGCAAGCTACCTATGGACAACCTGCTAAGAGCATCATGAACCATATTAGCCTTACCTAGTTGCTATTGAAGATTCATATTATATTCCCTCAGCAAGTCAAGATACCTTCTTTTCCTTAGATTAAGCTCCTTCTAAGTGAACACATATTGCAGGCCCTTATGATTGGAAAAAATATCAACATGCACCCCATATAAATGGTGATGCTAAATTTTCAATGCAAATACTACGACTAAATACTCCATGCCATGAGTTGAATAGTTCCTCTCATAAACCTTCAACTGTTTAGAGGCATAGAAAACAATCTTACCATGCTACATCAACACACAAGCCAAACCAATCTAGGATGCATCACTATAAACCACAAATCCCTTTGTACACTTAGGTAGAGTCAAGATTGGAGATGAAGTCAACATATCTTTTAGCTTGTCAAAACTACCTTCGCAACCATCATACCACAAGAATTTCACTTTCTTCCAAGTCAGTTTGAATAATGGGGTAAAAATAGAAGAAAAACTCCCCATGAACCTCCTATAATACCCGACTAAACCCAAGAAACTCTGAATATCAATTTGATTCGTGGTTCTAGGCCACTTCTTAAGCACAACTTTTTGAGGATCCACCATAGTCCCCTTACTAGGCACAACATGACCTAAAAAAGTTACAGCATTCAACAAGAATTCACACTTAGAGAACTTAACATATAATTTCTTATCTTTCAAAGTCTGTAACACAAGGCAGAGGTGATCTGCATGAACCTCCTCATTGTTTGAGTACACTAAGAAAACTTCAATGAAGACAATGACGAACAAATCCAAAAATTAATGAAAGACACTATTTATCAAATTTATTAATGTCGTAGGGGCATTGATCATACCAAATGACATCATTAGGAACTCAAAATGTCCATACCGATTATGGAAAGCTGTTTCAAGGATATCCACTTCCTGTATCTTTAACTGATAATTCCTAGATCGAAGATCAATCTTAGAGAAAAATTTTACACCCTGAAGCTGATCAAAAAGATTATTAGTCCTCAGAAAGGGATACTTATTCTTTATCGTTAGCTTATTCAATTAACAATAATCAAGACATATACAAAGAGAATAATCCTAATTTGACACGATAGAATCGCTGCACCCCACATAGATACACTAGGATAGATGAAACCCTTTTCTAAGAGGTATTTCAATTACTCCTTAAGATTTTTAAACTAAGCTTGAGCCATTCTATAAGGGGAAAAAGAAATAGGATGAGTTTCCAAAATAATATCAATACCAAAATGAATCTCATTATTTGAAGGGACACCAGGGACGTCAACAGGAAAGACTCAGGAAACTCATTTAATATAGGAACGGAATGTAAGGAAGGACTTTCCAAGTTTGAACCTTTAACCTGGACTAGATGATAAAGGCAACCTTTGGAAATTAACTTTTGAGCTCTAAGATATAATATAAACTTCCCTTTAGGAGCTTGGGAACCACCCTCCCACTCAATAATTGGACTATTAGAGAATTTAAAATCGACCTTATGAGTTAAAAAATCTAGGGAGGAATAGCACGAGTGCAACCAGTCCATTCCCATAATAATATCAAAATCAACCATGTCTAACTCTATCAAGTACACCAGAGTTTCTCTACTATTAATAGATACCACATACCCCCGTAGTCTCTTCTGACAACCACAGAGTCTCCTATTGGGGTAGAAAAATAAAAAAGATCCTATGGACACTTAAGACCAAAACCAAAATACACTGCCACAAATAGTGTCACATAAGAGAAAGAGGACCAAGGATTAAGTAAATAGTGCACATTATGGGAAAAGGGTTTCAACATACCTGTAAGAACATCAATAGATGCCTTAGACTCCTGATGAGTAGTGAGAGCATAAAGGAATTTCTGACTTGTGCCATATCCAGAAGTGGCACCCTTTAGTGTAAAAGATGATAAAGAGGCAATAGGAGTCTTGTTTTCCCCAGAACCAACTCTAAAGGGACAGTCTTATTGCATATGACAAATCTGACCACACATAAGACCTTGGTTCTTTTCGTTCTGACACTTACCATGATGATGCTGACCACAGAATCTGCAAGTATAGTAGGATAGTGCGGTTTGTGCTCCACTGGCCTGAGAATGGGCAACCTGTGCCTTAGAAGCATCACCACCGTTAAAACATCCATCTCCCAATATTTTTAGGTAGGGAGATCTAACCATCGAATAGGAGTTAGGACTCTCCCAGTTCTTCCTCTTATGCAACTTCCTACTCTGTGGTTTGCCCCTACTCTGTTCTAAAAACTAAGACCTCTTACTCAGTCTCACACCAATCTCAGCATATTTCTTTTTCTTCTCTTTGACCTATTTCATATACATAACTAATTTTGAGATATCTATGTCCTATACCAATAAGGCACCCATACTCTCAAGTATCAACTCTGAGACAATCCCAAAAAAAATTTATCATTCGGGCCTTCATATTAGATACCAATTCAGGAGCATACCGAGACTACATATGGAATTTCAAGGCATACTCCTTGACTATCATCCTCTCTTGCTTCAAGTTAACAAAATTTTCTCCTTTAGCTTAGTGGTCCAAAAATGCATTAGAGAAATCATCCTATATGGCAAGACTCACATTCTCACCCCTTGACTATTCCCACTCTTCATACCACTAGTAAGCCACATCTTTCCATTGGTGGGCAGTAAACTCTACATCCTTAATCTCCAAAGCATTCATAACCCAAAAGATCATCTCTAATTAATCAATAAAGCTCTGAGAAACCTTCTTAACTTTTGTACAAGTAAATATCACAGGATATAACCTCATTAATGGGTCAAATCTACTGACCTCAGACAAACCCATAGCAACACTAGCAGAATAAGATGATTGTGACTAAGATGTCACCAACTTAATCAACAGGGTAATAAAGTGATGAAATTCAGTGTTAGTAACCTCCCTGAGAGGTAACTAAGTATGAGTGTTACCCTTGGAGAAAGATTAGTAGGGAAAGATAGAACCCCATGAGGACGGCAGATATAGTGACTTTTGACTGGGTTTGGACTCCAAGAGTTTGACGAGCTCCATCCACATTATCCTCAAATGAGACAAAAGAGTTTTCATGAACATCAAATCTTCTTATAGGAATGATATGAAAGATGAGAAAATAGAAATCAGAAGAATCCAAGACCTTAGAATCTATAGCTCAAAAATAAGACAACAAGAAAGGGAAACATTCCTAAATGTCTCGTAGCTTTTCTCTTATAAGTGTGGCATGTTACATACCCATAAAAGAGACTTTACTAGACACGGCTTTATGGAAACCAAATTGACCATGAACCTAGCCTCTGATACAAACTTTATCACCACCTGAACTAGAGCCTGGTCATGATGGGTACCTGAAGTCCCACCTGGACCAAAGATCACCCCTTTCCCTTAACCTAACCAACTTATCAACCATAATTGTCGAATGAATTTCATACATATAATAAGATAGAGCAATATAAGACTAACAACAACTCAAGAAATATCTAAACCATTAATCACCACCGCACACTAAACCATCGCACCTAAATCCATAGTAATCCACAAAGCCTCTACATTCTATAGTCAACAAAATTTCAGGACATGCCCCCGATAATAGCCAAAATTCAAGTCTAACTAAGCCTACGGCATAGAGTAAAAAGACTATGAAATGAATGACTTCCAAATTATGAAAGGTCACCACTTTAATGTAAATTCAAGAGCCCCTCAATCACTTGGTAATTAAGCATAAAAAAGAAGAAGCTCTAGTACTTATATCACATGAGGATACAACACTCAGAGATGGTTAGCAGTTGGAACACTAGTATGTAACTCAGGGATAGAGGAATAAAATAATGCTATCATTCAAAACCAAGTCAAATCATTATATGTAATCACATGTATGCATATATATAGGGATCAATAGGGAACAAGGCTTAGCATAAACTTTGAAAGAATTAACTTGGGCTTTGTATCATACTCATCATAAAATAAGGCACCCATGAACTATATGGGTCTAGTTCTCCCCTAGATGGTAGGTCCCAGTGCGTGTGGCCGCACATACTAGAGGATATCTATATATTCCATTATAGGGAGCTCAAATATCCTGGCATAATAAAGGTGACATAGCACCAATGTATACAATATAAGGGACTCAAATATCCTATTTATATATTTATTTGGGGGACTCAAACCTCCCAATCATTTAGACAACTGCACTGGTAAGCACGATTTCTAGTGTGAGTTCTTCAGACTCCACTTTTATGTCCTGGCTACACATCCCACCTTAAAGACCAATTAAAATATTCTTTTGACATACACATAACCATTAGTCCAATTACTTACTAAAGGCATCCCATTGGTATTGTCATAGCAAACTCACTTGCAAGCGTACACCATGACATAAACATTATCATTAAACATTAGGACTCGAACCCATTATCTATACAAAATCATCAATTCAATTTAACATCTTGGAACTCAAAACCATTTAGCCAATTAAACCACCAAGGTTATAATTCAAAACAATTTATCACAAATAAGGTCTTCATGAAACCATTTACCGACCATTTACATAATTAGGCCAAGGCCTTAGTTTAAATCACAATTTAATTAAATTTATGGCCATCATGATCTTTACAAAACCATTCTTACTTCATTTACATTCTTATGGCAAGAAATGGTTTAAAACACAATTCATTTTATGATAAGATTCTTTTCATAGACATTTTCACAAAAAGGTTGAGGTCGTACAACTATCAAATCATTATTCAAGTAAAAAGCCATCATGTTATGATTAACCAAGACCCATTAATTAAACCACAATTCCCATGTACCTACATATGTAAAACCATTATCAAACCATGTTTAAAGATAACTGAAATCATCAGAGAACAATACTCAATATTATACATTAAAACCCTCAACCATGGATTTCAAAACCACCATTTATGATTCAAGAAAAATGTTTAAAACATATGATTTTTAGGAAATAACAATGAAAGAAGAGTCAAATGCCTGATTTACGTTGATTCACAGAGAAAATTGGATCCTTAAGCCTCTAGATGACAAACTTTATGAAACCCCAGCCCAATCTCCTTGGGAGATTTTTCTAGATTTTATGAGAGTGTTTTGATCTTCCCAAGTAAGGAATAAGGGACCAAATAGTGTAATAAGATGAGGGATCTTAATGGATTGGGGTGGGATATATCTAAGATACCCTTAACTTAAAAGCTATAAAAGACTCATAAGGGGGTACTGTTTGGCCTCTCAAATACTGCACACATCATAAAAGATAAACTGTCGACTCATACCTTGATCAAAATGATGGACATTCCTTAGCCTAAATCATACCCTACCATACAACTAGTACCCTTCAAGTTGTACCCTAAGAAGAATGTCAAGCCTATACACTGAACAACATATAGTTGGCACTATACTTCTCATATCTTATACATAAGACTCATATGTTGCCTTCTCATACCAATAATAAAACATAGCCAATATGACACTGACCAATATATGACTAGGGTCATTGACCCAAATATATACCATACGACTTGTATTGTGAGTTTTATAATGTACTAAATATTTAAGACTCAGGAAATATTTCAAGGGCCAATGGTTGTAGTATTTTAGGAACTTTGTTGATTTTTAAATGTATTAGTGTATTTAGGCCCAGTTGTGCATTTCTACCTAATTAACCTATTGCCCTAGCTCTACGTTGTGGTATTGGCTTACCTGCTGGGGGGTTTTAGTAGGTGCCATCATGACTCATGAATAGGCTTGTGATAGCTTTGGCATCTACAAAATCACATCAACCTTTGCTGGTTCAATTTTAGTTCTTTGATGTCATAAGTTCCTTGATACCATACAATAAAGCCATGAAACTTTCTATAGGAAATTCCAAAGGAAAATTTCAATGGATTCATCCTAAGTTCTTATCTTTAGAGAAACTCAAATACCATTCTTTAGTCTTTCAAATGGTCATTTCTCTTTATTAAGTTCAACATGAAGTAATCTACAATGCAGTCAACACTTATGGTGTAATACATAAAAAATGTTTTGCATAGCCCTTTGAAAAGTAGGACCAATATTATTCATACTAAAAGACACCACCTTATTGAAATAAGTACTATTGTATGTAGTTTTTATGATGAGCAGCTAAACTATAAGGGACCAGGTCCCTGTACGTGCAAAGTATAGTACAACTTGCGTACAGTATGTTCATAGTTTTGTCTTCTATTGTAACAAACTTGCAGGTGTTATTTTGTACTGACTTGGATAGCAGGTCCAATGATATTTTAGCCCTAATCATCACTCAACTATAAAAAAAAGAGAAGCCTCTTTAACAAATAGGTTTTGTAAAATAAAAGAAAATAGAGAGGCAACAAGAACACTATTTGAAGATTGCTCAAACATTTCTCATGTACTTATCTTTGTAATATGCTTAAAGAGTGAGTGTGTGTTCTTGAGTGTTGATTTGTAAAAGAATTACTCAATTTATAAGAGTAATATCCTATTTTCTCATTGAGATAGTTTCTAAGGTAGAGTAGACTAAGTGTGATACTGATTAGAGAATATTAGTATAGAAAGTGTCCTTAGTAGAGGTACCAAGATGAGCTAGTAGTAGAGTAGCAGCTAGCGTAAGGATCCTAGAGTTAGGATAAAAACTAGACTGTAATCAAAAGGTTGATTATAGTGGATTTATTTGGTGCTTCTAAGTACAAAGCCATGGTTTTTCCCTTCATGGGTTTCCACATAAAAATCCTTATGTTTTAAATCTTTTTGCACTATCTTTTACTTCTTTGTTATTTTTATGTACTTTGCCTGTGATTGATTTTGAAGGACCTGATCCCTTATTGCGTGGTGTAACCTCCAAGAGTTCCAACAATTGGTATCAGAGCTTGGTCACCCAAAAAAGTTCATATCTAGAGTGTCTTGGTAATAAAGGTTGCTCCACCTAATTTGGATAAAAAGGTAATCTACTACTAGACCACCCAAATTCAATGAAAATTATTATGGGTGGTGGAAAGCCAAGATATTCAACTTTATTATGGCTGAAGATAGTGAACTGATGGACATAATCTTTTTTGGTCCACATATTCTAGTAAAAGAATTCATAGAAGGAGAGGTAAAAAGAATGACTGTCAAAAGAAGGAGGGAGTTCAATGATGAAGACAAAAAGAAGATTGAAAAGAATCACAAGGCCAAGAAATAGTTAGTATATGTCATATATCCTGATGAGTACAATAGGATCTCAGCATGTGAAAATGGTAAAGCAATCTTAGATTGCTTGAGGACTGTTCATGAGCAAACCACAGATGTGAAGGATTCTAAAGTTGACATGCTGACAACAGAGTATGGAACCTTCACTATGAAATAAGGAGCGATAATACATGAAATACATTCATGATTCACTTCTATCACAAATGAGCTATACTGCTTAGGGGAAGTTATTTCATTGTATCAACAAGTGAGGAAGATTTTGGTTATTTTTCCCATGTCACGGGAAAGCAAAGTTGATTTCATAACTGAGGGAAAAATCTCAAGGCCCTCACTGTGGATGAACTTATTAGAAACTTGAAAACTCATAAACTCAAGAAACAATAATAAGAAAAGAAGAACGATGTCAAAAAGGAAATATCTTTTATACTAAAAGCCTCAAAATCAGGTTCAAATGAAGAAGAAATTGATGTTACCTACTTGGGAAACAAAATTGTTTGAGCTATGAGGAAAGGTGGCCAGTTCCAAAGAAGTAAAAGTGACAGCAGAAAAGGTGTCACTATAGAGCTGTTTCGTAAATATGGAAGTCCTCGGAATTTCATTAAAGAGTATCCCATGCACAAAATAGATCATCAAGATTACCTCAAGGCTATAGGTGACAAAGAAAAGATTAGGGATCAGACCCTGAGAATTCAAAATTAAGGCTGCAGCTTATTACGTAGTAAAGCAAGCTCTAGTAGCATGGTGAGATTCTTTCAGTAATTCAAGTCATGAGGAAAATACTGGAGATGTCTCTATTGTAGAAGTGGAAGAAGGTCCAGTTATCTATTTTCCTTGTTTGAACACAACATAGACACAAAATATGAAAAAAAAAGAGGTAACCTTATTCAGCATTAAGAAAAATCTATATAATTACACTGCTAGGAAGATAAAAAGGCTTGAAAGTGTGTTGATTGACTCTGTATGCAAACTAAATACTAAAAATATTCCTTAAGTAAAAAGTAGAGAATCAAGAGCATGAGATGATTGCTTTAACTCATAAAATTTCTGAAACTGAAGAGTTGTTCATAAAGATAAACTCTGCAAATCCGAGTCTATTGGACAGTCTTATGAAAGTAATGGTGTTGATGGTAAAGTGAAGAAGGAAAATTCCAAGATTGAGATTGATATTAAGGAGAAAATGAAAAATTTCACAAAAACACCTTATGTCAAAACTTTGCTTGAATGACGAATTAGAGATGGACCTATTCTGCCTAAAACAAGAATTGAAAAAGTTTCTTAAATGTACTACTTCCTCACTAATACTTTATTCCATGACTAGAAAATGTGTTAATAATGGTAGAGGTGTATGATACCAAGAAAAATTCAAACCCAATGAGTCGAACGAAAAAGCTATTCATGATGATGGAAGAAAATAGCACAAACTCGTGTGCAATTATTGTGCAGGAGATGGACATTTGAAGGAAAGATGTCTTCACTGGCTTAAGGAATAATTAAGTAATATTGAATATATTCAACTAGAGAGTGCACATAATAAAATCTTCTGAGAAAGGTGAAGAGGAAGCTATCTCTGTTTAGGTGGAGTAAGAAGAATTTGATCACTCCATTGTCCTAATAGTGGGAACTCACACTCAAATGGGTTCCTAAATCTTAAAAGTTATCATGATTCTAGGTATGAGAAGGGGATTGAATTCTGGAATACCTCATTGATTAAAAGGGTTCAAAGCAAAATGATGGAAGGTCTGACTATGCTCTCTCTCTTAAGACACTTTATATGAAGGTGTCTTATTATGAAAAGATATGTTCAAGGACGTAGTCTTTGGCCTATGAAAGATAATATTCAACCAGAAGGTGTGTAAAGATAGTGTTTAAAAGGAATCCCTAGAATGACCTTCAGACTTGATGAATGAAACAGAACTAGAGAATGAATGAAAAAGGAATACTATAAGTAGATAAAAGGATTTTATATAGTTCTTAATTACTCAGTAAAATTGTTGATCTTTGATGACCCTAAAATTAATGAGGAAAAGGATGAAAAAATATAGATAATTCATGATTCTTAGGGACGTGGTTCCTAGGAAATTCATCTTAGAAGGCGAAGCTTCAGTAGCCGAAATTTAGCCAATTTTGGGTCTTGTCCTCATATCGATATTGAGAACAGGTTGTGGAACTAGAAACATGTGCAGAGGTAGAAAGGCTAAAGTAGCATTGATCAAAGTAACCATAACCATTATGTGAATCAGTGTCCCTCCATAAAAATAAGCTATGATATGGAGACATGTATCCTTGATAAATTGGATATACATTATTCTATATCATTACCATACTATTTCAGGTATATAGCCATGGGAACTACTCTTAAAGTGGACAATTATGACTTGCAAAAATTTGAGGATTAACTGAAAGAAGAAAAAAAGGAATTGGTATCGTCTCTCAGTTTAGTGAAACTCATAGACTTATATCCATTAAAAAACTTCATCTTTTGGTGCCACTAGGTGGGTAAGACTAGGGGATTGAGTCGTATCCCTTGGATATGAGTCATATCCTTTTTCTCCTCTCCTCTTATATCTTAGGCAATATGGTAAGGGTTATTCAATATCCTAGGTATATATGACCCTACCCTCAATCATACGTAAGTTCACGAGTCATACCTAAGTGAGTCATATGGAGTGAGGTCTTAGCTTAGAGTAGACTGTTCTTATCACGAGTAGAACATATGAGTTTAGGGTAAGTCATACCCTTTGGATATGAATCATGGGTGTATGTTTGTATCTTTAATAGTGCGTGTGACCTAGGAGAAGCCTAGGGTATAAGTTAATGTACCACTCATACCCTAGGATAAGACTACTTAAGTGAATCGTACCGCTGGATGGATTTAATTTTTAGCTTTTAACTAAGGGCCCTGTGATCATTATCCATTTCTAAAACACTAATCTCTCTCACTCTATAAGTATGTTTATCCTACTTTTTATGAGTAAGTGTACATAGTTGTTTTGCAATAAAATAAAAAGGGTTTGTTGCTTAATGATGAGTAATTGTGATTCTTGCTTAGACTTGTGTTTAAATATGTTATTGATGATGATTTGTACATGTGAAGGATTTTCGTATATGTTTTAACATGTGGATCATGATAAACCCTAATATTGATGATTTCTACAATGTAAATATCCTTGTTGAAGGTATTTATAGAAGGTGTTTGTGAAAATATCTAAGGGAATTGCCCAATCAATTATTAAAGATGTATTGAGCTAGGTCATTGGCCCAATAGTTGTGAATGATTGATAAATGATATTGTAAAACTATTATGAGCCATGTATTGTGAAATTTATAACCTTGTTAGTTGATGGCTAATGATAAGGTAAAAACCCTAGACATAAAGAGGAACATGAATTTTGTGTTGAACCAAAGTATAATAAAAATATGGTATAAGATTTCTAATAAAATGTTAATAGTTTGTGTGGGTATTTAAGACCATAAATTGGATAGTATGATGAATTCATGTAAGGCGTTGGCCTATTGAAATAATTAAGCAATGAAGGATTCCACGAGGACCATGTGGTCATGGATAGTGTTGATGTGGGTTAGTGGTTCAAGACCATAAACATTTAGATAAATGGGATGAATATTAATGTATGATTTAATGGTTAAGAGTTTGAATAACATGTAGAAATGATAATGAAATGACTAGTGACTTGAGTCACTGGTCCAATGAAATGCCTTGTGGTTTGAGTCTCTTACCTGATAGAATGGCTTGTTGTTCGAGTCCATTGAACAATGAAATGGCTAGTGGTTTGAGTCCCTAGACTGATGAAATAGCTTGTGGTTTGTGTCCCTCGTAAAATTAAATGACTAGTGTTTCAAGTCCCTAGTGCGATGAGATAACTAATGGTTTGAGTCCCTCATCCTATGAGATAACTAGTAGTTTAACTCCCTAGCTCGATAAGATGACTAGTGGTTCTAGTCCCTAGTCTATGACTAGTGGTTCGAGTCCCCTAGTCAAATGAGATGGGTTATGGTTTGATTCCTTTTCCTAATAAAAATGGTAAAATTAGTTGAATTGGTGAAGTTGGTTTGGGGTTCGAATCCCGTTGACTAATTTAATGAAGAATTCTAGGCAATAAAAATTAGTAAGGTAGAAGAGTGAAAGTTTATCACCCCATGTCTCATAAATGAATAATTTGAAAATGCTAGCTGTAACTTGTTTTATCTTTTGGCACGTGGTGTAACGATATGTACATTTATCTTCATATATGCCTATACTTGTGTAAATATGATTGCATATGATGAATTGACTTGAATTGATCAATCGTATTATTTTAATCTTATCCTTGAGTTACATGGTAGCACTCCAACCATTAGCCGTCTCTGACTGCTATATTCCCATGCAACATGAGGGTCATAACATCATCTCCTTTTCCTATGTAGTGATTAGACGATTGAAGAAGTTCGTGCATTGACTTTAAAGTAATGAGCTTCCTTTCTTTGAAAGAAATTCATCCTTGGTCTCCTATCTTTATACTTACTCATTTTACTTGGTTTGGCTATTGTCGGGGGCTTGTCCCAACATTTACATATCTAAACTTTAGTTTGTATAAAGGTATTGTGGATGATTGTGGACTTTGGAATATTGGTTTTTTGATGAATGTAATAAAATGCTTAGACATATTGAAATTTTGACTTTTGAGATGTTTTTCGCTATCTTGTATGGTCTTGTTCTATCAAATCCTAGTGATGTATATTGATGATGAAGTTGGGATATCGGGGCAAACTTTGGTTCTTGTGAGCTTGGGGTGACCATATGACATGGCCCAATTATGGGGCATGTCAAGTTGGTATCAGAGACTAGGTTCATAGTCTATTTGGTGTCCATAATACTGTGTCAAGTATAGTCTCTTTTATGGGTGTGAAGCACACCACACTTATAGAAGAGGAGCTATAAGACATTTTAGGAAATGTTTCCCTTTCTTGTGTTTCAATATCAACATAAAGAGTGTATGGTCTTAGATTCCTATGATTTCTATTTTCTATCTTTCAAATCATGAATCCAAGGAGATTTGAGACTCAGGCAAAACCTTTTGAGTGCCCAATGGAGGAAGCTCGTTAAACTTTTGGAGTTATGAACTGGGTAACAGTTGCAGCATCCAGCCATCTTCATATGGTTCCACCTATCCCCATAAGCCCTGACTATGAGAGTGACCCTCCTATTCTATCACCTCAGAGGGATACTACTAATTCTAAGTTTAGTCACTCTATTAACCCTTTAACTAAATTGGCAGCCTCTTAATCCGGTGTGGTGCTTCAGATACCACTTCTTCTGAGGCCACAAAAGTTGGCCAATTTATAAGGTTGAACCCTCCTATGTTCACTTATATAAGGGTTGAGAAATATTCTCAAGGCTTCATCGATGAAATAGAAAAGATCTTCCAAATCACGCATTCTTCAGAGATTAAGACCGTTGAGATTTCTTCCTACCAATTGAAAGATGCAACGTATCTATGGTATGAAGGGTAGGAGTTGTCTTGAGGTGTTGATACTAGTCCCACCATAAAGGAGGACTTCTCCAAAGCTTTCTTAGACCACTTATTTCCTTAAGGGTTGAGGGATACTAAGGTGGAAGAGTTTGTGAACTTAAGGCGAGGGAGGATGTGCATTCAAGAGTATTCCTTGAAATTCAATCAACTATCAAGGTATGCTTCAGAGATTATTTCTATAATGAAGGCTAAAATATGTATGTTTGTCTCGAGATTGTCCCGTGAGTTGGTGCTTTAGAGCAAAGCGGCTTTGTTGATAAAAAATTTGCATGTTTGTAGGTTGATTAAGTATATGCAAAAGTGGAAAAAGAGAACAAAGGAAACAATTTTAGTTGAGTGAAAGAAAGGAAAGAAGTTTAGACCCTCCAAGTTTAGTGGTGAAAGTGGTAGAAAGTATCCTAGAAAGAATTAGGGGAGTCTGATTTCTTTCTCCTCGATTAATGCCCCTTACTCAAGTCATCGGGTAATTGTCGGTCTCAGTTTAGTGGTGCGTTTTGGGCACAGGGTGCCCAACTTAAGACTAGTCGTGCCCATTCGGCTCCACCCTGCCCTCCTTGCAAATTCTGTAGAAGAGTCATCATGGTCACTGCAAGAAGATGAGAAATAGATATTTTTATAATGGTCAGGTCGGGCACATGCAGCCAGAGTGCCCCTCTCGAGTAGCTTCTTTGGCCAATAGGTCACCTATTGTTACTCCATCTTTTCTTATACCAAAGGGTTTTATGTCGACCTCTGTTTCTATTTCTCACATCGACGCTGGCCAAAAATATTTGTATGCACTTGCTACTCACCAGGATTCTGAGGTGTCTCCCGATGTTATCACGGGTATGTTGAAACTTTTCTCCCATGATGTGTATTGTGTTTTTGATCCAGTCTACTCTTTCTTATGTGACACCGTATATGGTTTTGTATCTTTATTATGGTCTTGAGAGTCTGTTGGTTCCTTTGTCTATTTCTACCCTGGTAGGAGACTCTGTGGTTGTTAAAAGAGTCTATACGGGGTATGTGATATATGTTGGTGGTAGTGATACTCTTGTAGACTTGATAGAATTGGACATGGTTAATTTTAATTTCATCCTAGGGATGGATTGGTTGCACTCTTTTTATGCTTCCTTAGATTGTTGAATGTTTAGGGTCATGTTCAAATTCCCTAATGAGCTGGTCATTGTATGGGAAGGTGGTTCCTTAGTACCCAAGGGAAGGTTCATTTCTTATCTTAAGTCCCAAAGGTTGATTTTGAAGGTATATTTGTATCAATTGGTCTGAGTTACAGATTCTAACTCGAAAGAGCCTTCGTTAGAGTCTGTTCTAGTGGTTAATCAATTTATCGAGGTATTTTTCAATGATCTTCCCAATGTTCCTCCTAATAGGGAACTAATTTTAGGAATGATCTTGTTTTAAAAAACTCATTCAATTTATATCACTCCTTATAGAATGGCTCCAGCGGAGCTAAATAAACTTGAGGTTCAATTAGAGGATCTCTTAGATAAAGGTTTTATCATCTTTAGTGTGTCTTCGAGGGGTGCCCTTGTGTTATTTGCTAAGAAGAATGGTTCCCTTCGTATGTACATTGATTATCACCAGTTGAACAAAGTGGCCGTAAATAATAAATATCCTCTTTCTAGGATTGATGATTTGTTTGATCAACTTTAGGATGTGAAGTGTTTCTCTAAGATCTATCTTAGATTGGGTTAAAATCAGATTCAAATTAAGGATGTAGATATCCCTAAAACTGCCTTTAAGACCCAGTATGGTCACTATGAGTTTCTTGTCACGTCTTTTGGATTTACCAATGCCCCAACGACATTTATGGACATGATGAATATCGTCTTTCATCTGTTCTTGGACATGTTTTTCATCATCTTCATTAATGATATCTTAGACTATTCTATGAGTTAGGAGGATCATGTAGATCACTTCCGTGTCGTTTATATTCTTTAAAGGATCATGATTTATATGTCAGGTCCTCCAAGTGTGAGTTTTTGTTGAAAGTCATATTATCCCTAGTGAAGGGATCATGGTAGATTCCTAAAATATTGTGGTGGTTAAGAAGTGGCCTAGACCTACAAATCCAATTGATTCGGAGCTTCTTCAGTCTAGCCGATTATTATAGAATATTTGTGGAGAGTGTTTTTGCTATTGCTACTGCATTGATCAAGTTGACCCAAAAGAGGGTCAAGTTCTTATGGTCTGATGCGTGTGAGGGTAGTTTTGAGAAGTTGAAAGACAAATTGACTTCGGCTCTTGTTTTAACCTTGCTCGAGGATAGTGATGGTTTTGTGGTTTATTATGATGCTACTCCTGCCAGTCTTGGTTGTGTATTAATGCAACATGGTTGGTTGGTACATTATACTTCTAGACAATTGAAAGTTCATGAGAAGAACTACCCTAGTCATGACTTAGAGTTGTTAACCGTGGACTTTGCATTAAATATTTGGAGACATTATCTATATGGGGTTCATGTTGATATGTTTTGCGATTATAAGAGCCTTCAATATGTGTTTACTCAACAGGAGTTCAATATTTGGTAAAGCAAGTAGCTTGAGCTATTGATAGTCTATGATATGAGTCTTTATTACCATCCTGGTAAGGCAAATGTAGCCGCCAATTCTCGTAGTAGATTGTCCATGGGAAGTTTTTCCCATGTAGATGAGGTAAAGCTGGAATTGGTGAAGGACATTCACCATTTGGCTATTCTTGGAGTTTCACTTGCATATTTTGAGGATGGTGGTGTGTTTGTGCATCCCGTATCTTAATCGTCACTTGTTGTTGAGATAAAGGAGAAGCAAGTATTAGACCCCGACTTGATGAAGATCAAGAGTACTATGGGTCAATATAATTTTGTGGACTTTGTAATTGGTGGTGATGGAATCTTGAGATACCGAGGTAGGCTACATATTCCCAACGTTGTTGAATTTAAGGTAAAGGGTCATAGCCGAGGCTCGTGGAGCCCGTTATGATATTCATCCCAGTTCAACCACGATGTATCATGACCTTAGAGAGTTCAATTGGTAGGATAATATGAAACTTGATATGAATAGCTATGTGGCCAAGTGTATGGTATGTCAACAAGTGAAGGCTGCGCACATGAAACCCAGTGGCTTGTACCAAGAAATTATGTTGACCGAATGGAAGTGGGAAGTAATTAATAAGGATTTTGTTACTGGTCATCCGAGATCCCAGAATCATTGTGATTCTATTAGGGTCATTGTTGGTAGTATGACCAAGTCCGCTCACTTTTTACTTGTGATGACTATTTTCTCGGTGGAAGATTATGATAAGTTGTATCTTCTGAAGATTGTGAAGTTGCACGATACTCCAGTTTCTATTATATCGGATTGTGGTCCTCCATTTTCATCACATTTTTAGAAGTCATTCCAAAAGGGTTTGGATACTACAGTGTGCCTTAGTACTGCGTTCGACCCACAAACAGATGGACAATCGGAAAGGACCATCAAAACATTCGAGGATATGTTTGCCGTCTTATGTGATTTATTTTGGTGGTAGTTGGTATGACCACTTGACTTTGATTGAGTTCGCCTATAATAATAGTTATCATTTTAGTATTGGCACGTCTCCTTTTAAGGCATTGTATGGTAGGAAATGTCGATCTCCTATTGGGTGGTACGAGGTTAGCGAGGGTAAGTTGCTTGGCCCTAATTTAGTTCACTAAGCCTTAGAGAAGGTGAAGGTTATTCATGATAGATTGAAAACTGCACAAAGTCGCCAAAACACCTATACAGACGTGAGGCGTAGGGACTTAGAGTTTAGTGTTGGCGATTGGGTATTTTAAAGGTCTCTCCCATGAAGTGAGTGATGCAGCTTTGTGAAAAGGAAAGCTTAGTCCCCAGTATGGTTGTCCCTACTTCATTATGAAAAGAGTTGGTAACGTTGCCTATGAGTTGAAGTTGTCTTCTAGTATGAAATCCATTCACCCTATTTTCCATGTCTCTATGGTGTGAAAATATATGGGTGATCCTTCGTTGGTTGTTCCCTTGAGGGATAATGATATTTCAGACTCTTTCTTATGAGGAAATCTCAGTAAGGAACTTGGATTGGCAAGTTTGCCATTAACAAATGAAAGATGTGGCTTCAGTAAAGGTTCTATGGAGGAACCAAAAGTCCGCAGAGGCTACATGGGAGGAGGAGATGAAGTCCAAGTACCTGCATTTGTTTTCCATCCCAAAAATTCATGATTGAAGTATCTACTAATTTTCTTAATTTGGCTTATGTATTGGGTTTACAATGAGTTCGAGTCCCTATATTTTGAAGGAGCCAAATGGCTTTGATAAAGATGGGTTTCAATCCCCTAGTGAAATGAATGATGAATTGAATGATCATGATTTGTGTTATGTTCAATCCTTGTTGTGTGATTGATTCTAACTCATTTGAAAGATGTTTTGGTCTTTAATAATATATTAACTTTTCATATGCTTGATTTTCCTATCATTCGTGGACGAATGATCCAATTGGGGTAGAATTGAAACACCTAGAATTAGAACCATTGAAAAACTTCATCTTTTGGTTCTACTGGGGTGGGTACAACTAGCGGATTGAGTCGTACCCCTTGGATACAAGTCATATCCTTCTTCTCTTCCATTGTAACCTAGGCATTATGGTGAGAGTCACTCACTATGCTAGGAATGAGTGACCGTTCCCTAAATCATACCTAAGGGTACGAGTCGTACCTAGGTGATTCATATGGAGTGAGGTCTTAGCTTGGAGTGGATTGTTCTTGTTATAAGTTGAGCATACGAGTTAGGGGTGAGTCGTATCCTTTGGATATGACTCATCGGTGTATGTTCGTATCCTTAATAGTTTGTGTGATCTACGAGAAGCCTAGGGTAAAATCACGACCCAAGAGGATCGTTTAGTTGTAACACGGTGCTTGGAACCACAAGTGATCCCAAGCTAACCCATGAACTGACATACTACTTGAGCAATTGATTTAAATATATAAAATTGGGTGTAATGCGCGGAAGAGATATCTTTAGTTGAACATATTCAAAACGAAATTATTTAAAATGTTTACAACTCTGGTTATACAAAACAAAACTGGAATAAAGTACATCAACTCTACTGACAATCTATGAAGCCTCTACTAATATTGACTATAGGTAGCTGGGACATGACCCCCAGCTATCCCTATTCAATATGACTTAATAAAGAAAATAAAATGCTACTCGAACTATGATTGACTTGAGCCCTCGAATCAAAAGGACTCATCACCTACTGACTGGAAGTTGCACACTATCTAATTATGATGTGTGGGCTACAACTAGTACCAACATTATGAGACAATGTAGCACATATATATATATGTGGGTCAGTACCTCTGGAATGTACTAAGTATGTAGGGTTGAATGAATAAGTAAAACAATAACTCAATATATAAATATAATTTCAAACAATACATGCTAAGTGTAGATGACTCACCTTGGATTTGAATAAAACAACAACTCTAAAAGCATAAACATGAGTAATGAAGCATAAGGATAAACATTGTGAGCCATAACACATAGTTTCTAAAGGCTTTACTTTTTTTCTATCTTTATGGAGGTTCTTCTAACCATCATAAACCATGTGAGCTATCTTGGAGTCCAACGTCTTACCCATGTTGAGTAGAGTTGTTCTACCCTTGCTATCGGAATAGAACCTTATTTTTAGTGATCACTATACTTCACCCATTTTTGGACTTAAACCTACGGTGGAAAGTAGTTCAGGGGAATGTGACCTCGGCCTCATACCTAACTAAGTGTAAAATACAACTCCTATGTTACTTATATGCTCATAATTTAGGAAATCCACCATAAAATTGCATAAGGGTTTGTAGAATGAAAACCAATTATCCTTCTCTTTCTTTAAATCATAATCTAGATAATCAAATATGGATTCCATATCTTCTCTTAATATCAAAAGACCATTCTTTACTTTAAATCTTGGTATAAACTTACCAAAGGAGCTTAAGAGCATAATCTTATTGAAATCTCAAAACTTGTACTTAGGACTTATAATATATGCTTAAATTCTTAGAATTTCATAACAAAACTCCATGCTCAATTATCATCTTCAAATACTTCAACAATTCAAGTCAAAATAATTAAATTCAAATCACAATATGAATCTTATAAATCAAAGTATGAGTATATATAAATCTTGATGCACATAAAGGCATGAATCTTCTTTTATATAACTTGTAATATAATATCTTGCTTTGATCTCAATTGTAAATATTTAATCAATATTCAAATCAAACACATGATATACTACTCATAATAGAGAATATTCAAGTCAAAACATAAATAGATGAGAACAGTATGCACTTTAATACTTAAATCACTTTATAAATCCATAAACTCAAAACAAGATAGTTTGGGTATGAACCCTAATTTCAAATCATATAATCTTAGCTTTTAAATAAATTTTGGACACAAGGATGAAAGAGTATCCTTGTTCATAAACCCCACATACCTTAATTCTCTTAACTTGTGAAGAAAGTCTTAATATTGGGACTTGAATGATAAACTTATGAAGGAAACCCTATTCTTTATGCTTTCTTGAAGATGCTTTAACTTGGGGAACTTGAATTTTTGATTTGTTGGGGAGAAAGGATTTGAAATCTTGTTCGTGGGGAAGGGAATAGTTTTCTTGATAGGAAAATTAGAGAAGGAGGGAAAAATTATGCCCTAACTGATGCCTAAATCGTGTTATCAACGATTGGGCTGAGGTGGGGAAAGACCGAATTGCCCCTCAATCATTTAAACCAAAAATTTGTAACTGGAATGCAGATTATAGGCACATCACGACTCGGTCTTATCATGGTGGCTCACTAGTTATGACAAAAATGATCATAACTTTTCACTCGGGTATAGGATTAAGGAGAAATTGGCATCCTTTGAAAGATAATTCAATTATCTACAATTTGGTGGGTATTTAGCTGCAAATATTCTGCGTATATAAAAGTTTTACATTCAAAGTTGAACTTTGTATAATTGAATACCAAACTTTGGATGAATCAAAGACTCTTAGCTCAACTTTGCTCTAAGTGATTCCTGTGAATATTCTTCTCCTCATAAGCACTTCACACACTATAATAAAGATTATGACACATGCATTCAAATTATAATTAAAGAACTAGATGAAAACACTTTCACCGTGATAAGACGTAGGGTAAAAGGGAATGTCACCACGACGCGGACCTATCACGGTGACTTGCTAGATTCACGATATAAGCATGACCCAATCCTTATCAAAAAAACCTGAAACTCCCTAGAGATATACTTCTTACATCCCAGAATATGAATTAACTCAAAAATTAATGTCTCATGGTTAGGAAGACCAAAATGAAAATCCTCGAGGTTTAGGGGTCTTGCAAATGACTAATACCCTATCACTTAGTGAAAATTTCAAGCCCTTAAGCCCCTTAAGCATTCAACTAAGAGTTGAATCGAGCTAGGATTAGTACGGGGTACTACAATATCTCCGCCATGGGAACAATCATCCTCGAATAAGACTGGTTAGACTGAGAGTACTGAACTAAGGCAACTGAGATCACACACTGAACATGCATGACTGGGAACATGGTTGCATAACTGAGTCTAAAATATGATATATAAACTGAACTGATTTCTTAGATACATGTAATTTCATGATAATGGTTATAAAGATTGGATGGAAACAAAAGGTTCCGCCTATGAGTAACCATTACTTTTGGCTAGAACTAATTTCGTAAAGAAAAGATGAGAGGTTTAGGCCATGAAAACTTGGGATACTACAACATCCCCCCTTTAGGATCATTCATTCCCCGATGGTATTGACTTGGTCGAAATACTAAGGAAAGAATGAGATGATTAAAGGGGCACTTACGAACTGCATCATGACTGAATATCTGAAATCTGAAAGATGATGCATGGACCGAACTAGATTCATAGTTTACATGGATACTAACAAACTATCTCTTGGAATGGCCATACTTATCAAGCATCAGATAATAAGACTAGGTGGGAAGATGGAAAACCATAGGAACTTGTCTGTCTGTCTACTAGACTAGATTTCTAGCTATACAGACTGAATCATACTGAAATCTTATATATAATTACACATTCCACTTAAAATGGTACTTCACTTGAGGCTACTTAAAATATTCACATGGCACTGATAACTCTATCTACTAAAATCTGAGATAAACTGAATTCTCTCACTATGCTCAAGCCTACTCAAATCTTCCAAGGGCACAAATAACAGTCTAATACTAGTCTAAGTCATGAAAAAAAGAAACACTTACTCTTTCTATCTAAACAATTGTTCATCATCACTATCTTGACCTATGGAGAGGTCAAAGAAAGGTTAGAACATGAGGACCTAAAATATGAGGGGATACTAAGCATAACTTGACACTTTACTGAGCCTTGAGGAATAGGGTATCAACATCATGGATTCACCAAAGAGATTTAAACTGAGGTCATACATGATGTAAACTGACTTTCACTAATCATTAGGATTGTAGAATGAGTACTTGGAATTGAACATACTGTAAAGCAGGAGTATATGAGTCATAAGCTACATGACCTGAGTTTACTGCTGAATGAACTAAAAATTCTCATACTAGGAACTAGGAGAGTACATGATTCTCTATTATATGTATGAACATCAACTATTATTACGAAGATGATATGTAAGGCATGAGTAGATATTGTGATAACTAAAGTACAAATACTGAAATAAGAATGGGTCAAGAATTTTCCACACTAGTGTTATTCTACAACACAATCATATCACTACTAGAATATGAGAGCCTGACTTGGTTTCTTGTACTATCATCTCCCCTTAGCTTAAAGACATTATTCTTAGTCTGTAGTCCCCTTTAATAAACTCTAAACTAAACTGTAACCACTTTATTCTATAGCCCGAGATATAACAATACACATCAATAACAAATTTACTCTGAAAGATTATACTTAAAAGTGTAAAACCCATTGCTTATACTTTCTTCTAAGATATAACTCTTATCTTCCTATAAACCCAATAGTTATCATATAATAACATAAATACTTACTAACTTATAATCTTCGAGAGCATGACTATACCTTAAGTTCAAACCATCTAGAGCTTCAACTCTTCTTTCTGTTAACTCTATTATCCCATATTCAGGCTTAACTTCTAACACTTAACATGGATATCTCCCAACCTTTAATGAACTATACTATCTTTATTCTAGAACACTCCATTAAGTTACACTATCCTTATCTTTTATTAGTTTCAGCACTCATCTCATATTTACACCCTTCTTGACCAATTACCTTACTAAACCTGCCTCATTTCCATCATAGCCTACTATTATCACATCTCTAAACTTATATACTTCCCTACAATGAGAATTAAAATCACACCAAAAGACTCAACAACATCTATCAATAACTCCTTAACTTAGTTGTTAAGAACACCATAGAATATATAACTAGCATTCTAACCATTTAGCGACTCAAGGGCACTACTAACCATATACAACACTTAATACCCTTAGAAAATAATGCAACCCTATATCACCTTGTGCACGCCTCTACATCATACCTAAAACGTCATACTTAATTATGAATAAATGAACTTAAATTCTTGTATACACTATCCGAGCCTACTAGACCACTTCCATATAACTTGCATTACTAACTAAGAAAATATTATTTCTACCTTGATGATCATCTACTGTCCAAACATACTGTCTAGTGCTTGACAAAACCAACCTCATATACCATTCTCACTTGGAAGCTATAAATAAAACATCAAGAAACACTAGTACAGTAGAATCTCAAAATAATAATAATTAATATTGATCATATGGCCTATCTTATTGTAATCCATTAGCACATCCTCCCTCTATATATCACTACCATTCACCAATCTATACACCTAAATTTTTTTCAAAGATCTATAAGTTTTAACTAAACTCCTTGCAACCTCAGGACATGCCTAAATTCACAATACTCAACCACTAAATACTTTCATCAATAACCTACACTTTTCAAACACAATAACTACCACCAATAACTCTATATCTACCTTCAACAAAGGAACCTGTACCACATTCATTATACTTAAACTAATAGACAAGGACCTATCACCTCACTACTAACTCAATCGTATGCAAAAGTTCATCTACATACATTCGATCATCCGCTATTACCACTTTTCTTATCATTACACTTGTAAACCCATACTTCTAACTATAAGAAGGTTCTACTACTTATGAACCATAACACTCAATGTCATAATATCCCTCGAATGCAAACTCTATTTAACAACCTAGATTTATACTATCTATTCTCATGACACTATCTGTATTGAAGGGTTAACGGGGAATCTGAATGCATATCTTATTCTATCTTAACTAAATAACTCAATTGGATGAGGACATAAATTTTCCACTTAAGGAACTTGTAATGCACTAGCAAGCTCATCTCAAGTCCCTTGTATGACTTCTGAAGATACTGATAGTAAATATAAGAGCGTCATCTTAGGAGGGATTGGAATCTAGTTCTCATGTTATCTTGGAAAGTCATAGATGGAGAATTATTGACTAACACACTAATTGACATAAGTTATCTAATAGAGCAACTTTACTGCAAGATCTAGAGTATGAAAGAAAGGATTTCTTCTTAAATTCCCTATAGCCTCTTAAAGAAAAGTACAGACATCTCTGTACCATTTCGCAAGACTCTACTAGGCACGGGTTCATAGACACCCTATGAAACTCAAACTCTATACTCTTATTCAAAGTTTTTCATGACCCGAGACTACTCTCTAGTCATAACACGGTGCTTGGAACCATAAGTAATCTCAAGCTAACCCATGAACTGGAATACTGCTTGAGCAACTAATTTAAATACATAAAACTGAGAGTAATGCACGGAAGATATATTAGTTGAACATATTGAAAACAAAAATATTTAAAATTATTAAAACTCTTATTATATAAAACAAAATTGGAATCAAATACATCAATTGTACTGACTATCTATGAAGCCTCTACTAATATTGATAATTGGTAGCCGGGAGATGATCCCCAGCTATCCCTATAATATACGACCGAATAAACAAAAAAAGATGCTTCTCAAATGATGATTGACTCAATCCCTCAAATCAAAAGGACTCGTCACCTGCTGATTGAAAGCTGGACACTGTCTGATGATGATGTGTAGGCTACAACTGGTACCTACATTGGGAGACAATGTAGCACATAATTCAAAGGACACTAGGACAAAGAGTATGATACATAAATTCAAATTATAATTCAAAAATTTAATGAAAACACCTTCATTGCAATGGAATGTATGGATCAGCTGGAATGTTACTGCTATGCTACCCTATCACGGTGACATAATGGATTCGTGATTAAAATATGGCCGAAACCTTATCCAAAAAATCCAAACTCCACCAAGACATTATTCTTGCATCCTTGAAACTTGAATAAACTCAAAAACTAACGTCTCAGGGTTAGGAAGACAAAAATGAAAATCCTCAATGTATAGGGATTTTGAAAATGACTAAGTCCCCAACACAGTGAAAATTTCAAGCCTTAATTCCATTATGCAAGAAAATAAGAGCTGAATCTAGGTAGGATTATTATGGGGTACTATAGGTACAAGTCAGGGTACCACTCATACCCTAGGCTACGACTGCTGATGGTAAGACGTACCCCTTGACGAGTTCAATTTTTAGCTTTTAACTAAGGGCCATGTGGTCATTTCCCATGTCTAAAACCTAAATCCCTCTCACTATGTAAGTGTGTGTAGCCTACTTTAAGAGGAAATTTTTACTTTTTTTAGAGTCACCACTTATTTTTGAAAAGGAATTAAGAAACCTTTATAAGATACTTTAAATGATCCAAAATAGAAAAATTATTTAAAATTTAAAGATTATGAGTAAACGGTTCCTATTAAGATTTTAGGAAGGTATAAGGCGCCTAAAGCGCTCGCTAACTTGCGGTTATCCGGGTTGTTTGAAAACATCTTTTGACTAACATCAAAAAGACTAATTTGTTGAAAAGTGATTGATTTTTTTAGAAAAAAGGACTTGTGTAAAACACATTTAGGCGACTTAGTCGATATTTTAACTAAGTATAAAAAAACAAATAATCAAATAAACCCATAAAAGGGGAAAGAGAGAAGCCATTGGGACAAAATCAACAAAAACTATCATAGTTTAATTGGGCTTTCGACCCATTTCACCTGTCCTAATCTAGTTTTCGAGCGCTAGGCTCGAGTTCGTTCCACCTATATTAGCTTACAAATTTCTCTACGAGACCCAAATGATCAAAATAAATAAATATGACAAAAATAAAAAAATAATGAAAATAAATAAATAAATAGAAACAAGGCTCGAGTTTCGTCGTCGCTTTCTTTAACCTGTTTTCCTTCTTTAGGCTCCTTGCATCCGTATGTAATATGATTGTCTTTTGGGGCCTTTGAGATTAACTTAAGATGGTGGGCCTCAATGGCCCATATCAATGATGCAACAAAGGGAAGGAATCCATTTAGACTCCCAGGTGGGTTCATGCAAAGAAAAAAATGAAGGATTAGCAAAATATTTGTAAACTCAAGTAAAAAAGAAAAGAAATGCATAGTTGAATCTAGAAATGTTATTAAAAAGGAAATAAAAATTAATATAAAGGATCCCTTAAATGTTTAAGGATCAGTGTAGATAATATACTTAAATAAAGCACTCACAAATTGAACAACATATTGAAAAGAGTAAATATATTCAATGAAGACGTAGGAAAAACATTTATGCTATAAAGTGTATATGGCCACCTCGAAAGCCAAAATGGAACAATGAGCAAAACCAAGAGTATCAAATGGAACTTAAATATGAGAACATAAACCGTAAACATAATTTTATCATCCCGACAATGTTGGGCAAATAAACGGATTCAATTTGATCATACAAACAACGTTGGGCAAATAAATGAATTCTTTTCAACTTAAAAAAATAGATGGCCTAGTCTCCTATGTTAAACTTATCCAGATCGTTGCTGATTCACTAGGAGCAGATACTACAGTGAACATATAAATTAATCTCCCAACAGATGAGAGATCTTGAAAGGCAGTGTTTTAACACACAACAATGATAAAAGAAAAGAGATCAAACTTGAAAACTGAAAGAGATTTAATTCTTGAAAGAACATTTTTATTCAATATTTACAAAGGGATCAAAATCCAACAAATATGTCTATTTCATCCTCTTTCCCACTTAATTCATTAAAAAGGACTTTTACATGTTAAAAGGGTCATGGAGGAATCCTTGAATTAAATGAACTTTATGTATGGAATCACTGTATTGTTTCCATTGACATTATATGCCAAGGAAACTTAGGAGTGATCCTATTAAGCAGAGAAAGAATATAGGAAAGAAAAAAAGTCTCTTTATGTTGGAAATAAGCATAAGCATAAAATTTCAACTAAACAAGTAATGCATAAAACAAACACAAATAATGGCTCATTTTTAGTGAATAACAAAGAAGCAGACTGAAAGAAGTAAATACTGATTAACAAAACCTAAATAAATTATAAAAAATAAAACTACACCCATTACAGACATACACCCACTATCACCGTTGGCCTAAAAGTCAAAAAGTTAGAGGGTAGTGTGAGTACGACTAGTTCAGCTAGTGAAATAAATAGAACAATTCAGGAAGACCGAAGCAAATTGAAACAAAACAAAACTTAAAAAGATGCAACTAGACTAAAAAAAAGATATTCAAACACAGAGACAACAAACCAAATTATAATAAAGGAAATATAAAAACTGCATGTCGGGGATGGATGAAACTTAGGATTTACAGTTGTTTTGGAAGTAGCCCAACAAAATTAGGAGATTAAGATATCCAACTCAAAATTTAAAATAAATCAGAGAAACCACATATTCGACTTTCATCAGACAGAGTTGAGGCTGGATAGTGGTCTAACACCTCACAAAGGGAACCTTTAACCAGTCAACATATCAAAAAGTTATGTTCAAAGAAATCAAACATGGAACAACCGACGATTCAAAACAACATAATGATCAATACAGTCTAATCCTACCTCAAGCGAGGCCTTCTACAACTACTCCCAGCAAATAAGGCAATAATCAAAGCTAACTACTTCAACAACCATTGCAATGCAAAAGAAAAAAATTATGTTGACCAATTTTTATGAAGAAAAATTGAACCGCGAGCCTATTATCAGAATCTCCACCAGAAAATGTCACCGTCAACTCAGAATCTTTGATTAACCAATGAATTTAATGGAAACAAATTTTTACTTAAAAAGGAGTGTATTTTTTGCTCAAAGGGTTTCCCCCTTTAAAGACCCCTTCAATCTTCTCCAATGCCAGTTATTTATAGGAGGCCAAATGAGAGGTCGATTTAATCCTACACCAATATAGGATAAACCACTTGAGGGGTAATTTGGGGATTCTTGTAGAAAATTCTTTTGAATCAAATGGCTGTTGATTCATCTAAAAAAATGGATAACCCAAAATTGAATTTTGTCATCGATCGTACTATTAATGAATGGAATTACATCGTGTGTCGACTTCTAGAATATTCTTAAATTTGGGAGGGGGGGGGGGGGAATTTTATGAGGGAAAATGAATTTAAATAAAGGGTTAGGATAGGATGAGGTGGAATCGTACTTGTTTGAAATTCAAAGAAGGATTTCAGTTTTTTTATTTATGCCATCTTGATTGTTTTTAGTTGTTTGGATATGTTATTGGTCCAAGTTTTTCTGAGATAGACGTGGATGTCGGGTCGGATGTTGGTCGTCGGTCGATTGTGCGCTGTTTATTATTTGTTGAAAATGATCAAATGGACGTTGTTGAGATTACCGTATTTGTGTGAAGGAGAGTTAGTGTGGGCCAAGTTAGGAAATTTTGTTGGGCTGCTGGTGGTTGATGAATTGGGGGTTAGCATTTGGGCTTGGACGAGTTGGGTCTAAAATTGGGTTATGTTGGGGGTTATTTAATAATCCCAATTAAATCTAATTAGGATTATAAAATAACCCTATTTAAATTTAATTGGATTAGAATAACCATAATTAAATTTAATTTGATTAAAAATAACTCTAATTAAATTTATTTTGGTTAAAATAATCTCAATTAGGAATGGGTTATTTTTGGGGATTAAGATTGAATTATAATTTAGGCGACTTATTTAAACTCTAACCAAATTGAATATCCATTGGTCAATTGCATTACAATTGGGGCAAATTTGATTTCGAATGAGGTCGTATTTAATTAGTATGCTCAATTAAATCGCAATACGACACGAATTGAGTAACAAATTAACCTCGAGTTTCTTGATTTGATAAAAATCAAACAAATGTTCCTCCAAATAATATATTTTGAGAACAAGTCATATTTGAAATCAAGATTTTATCCATTTGGATTAATTTTCAAGTTTAATCAATAAATGTCTAATTTTAATAAAAAATGTTCATTTAAATAACAAAATTTATACTCTCGTTTATAAAATTACAAAAGTGTATAATCATTAATTAAATGATTAAATTAAATTAAATACATATTTTAAATTGTATTTAATTAAATAAAATAATTGTTGTGATTTCATTTTAAAATTGAAGAAACTCAAAATTAAATTAGATTGTGGAGGGCAAAAATTAGGTATCAACAACTGCCCTCTCCCTTTAGGTAGGATGGATGCAACTAATCCTGGGCAAAGGGTGGTTGACATTCTTAATTTTGTCCGACCTCAAATTCGAATATAAAAGAGGTTGGTTTTCACACGAGTTTCATAGATATATGGCCGGACTTCAGTATCAGGTTTTCTACATATCTCAGGTTTCATAAGATTTCAGGCCACTTGTAGTTCATAAAGCTTGATTTAAAGCATGATTATCAAAAAATTCATAAGTTATATCGGTTTTAGAATTTTTTATGAAATAAAATGGATGGAGAATAAAGGGATTTAGGGGGAGGTTGGAATGCAGTCAAGTTTTCCATATAGAGCCCAGCCTACATATCTCCGAGACTCAGGGAATCAGACTGCTTTTAGTTCTACTCAATTGGTAGAAAAGAAAGTCTTTTATTTCAGATTATCTTTTGCTTGGGATGGGTGACAAGTTAATCGAGTTGTGGAAAAGAGGCTTGACACCTCTTAACCATGATCCTTCACATCCACAGGTAAGAACTAACCTGGATATAATTTCCAAAATTCTAGGTGAGTTGTCCCTCAAATTTGAAAGAAAGAGAAAGTTACCCTCCGTATGAGTTTAGAAAAATCCCAAAGGTGAAACTGAAACTAGAATATCCCAAAATACCTACATTTATTCTGATATAGGTGTGGTTGGATGGTGGTGGTGATCATCCTTTAGCTCGTGTCTGGTGAGTTTGATGTTCCTCTCTAGACTATGTCCCATTTTGCTGCTAAGAAAGAGTTCCATATTGTGTTGCGTCCTGTCTGGAGTCGTCCGCACCTGTGGTTTTGATTTGAGATTTTTATCCTCTCGGATGCTCTCGACAATGTTTTAAACAAGGAGTGTTGTACTAAACATAATTCACAAAAGAGGTATGTAGTCTCTTATCATATCTCCACATGAGTGATTGCTTAAAGTTATCCTCTTATGTACCTGTTTGGAAGGAAATAACTTGAAATAACAAACACAACAAACCTCTTGGTTTTTGCATAATTAGCTTTTTTGTCGATTGAATATGTATTCAAAGTTGGGAGGCCCCTTTTGGTCACTAATGAAACTTTATGCAGAACAGTCCCTGAAACCATTCAATCTTGCGTTGATACGGTAACCCTTTGGTTACCTATAATGCTTGTTGTATGATAACCTCTCTGGTTATTGCCAATGGTTCTTTGTATATGATCTTGGGTAAGTCTTCTGCATCTTTTGTATCGGTATGACTTATTTATTTCCCTTGAATTGACAATCTTTGGATAATCTCGCACATTATTTGATTTTGGATATGAGGCGACTTATAGATTTCCTTTAAATTGTTAACCTTTAGGTAATCCTGCATATTATCCGACCTTGGATATGAGATAACTGATAGATATCCCTTTAATTGGTAGCTCTCAGTTATTCTTGCAAATCTTTTGACCTTGGATACAATATGACTTATCGATATTTCTCAAATTCCTAATTTTTGGGTAATCCTGCACATAATCGATCTTGGATATGACATGGCTTATAAAGAACCCTTAGACTTATAAATTTAATCATCTCGCATATTTTTCGGTAAGGATTTAGTTGTGACTTATGGATAACCTTTGGACTATCAATTTTTGGGTAACCTTGAACACTATCCGATTATGATGTTGTTGTGAATTATGAATGAACTATGGGATATCAACTCATAGGTAATCTTGCACACTATCCTATTTCAAATCATATGATCTATAGATGACCCTCAGTTCTAAGAAATCTCATATATCGTTCGCTTTCAGATAGCAACATGAATACATTTCCTTGAATCATGTGCTCTTATGTATTCAGATGCTAATTCATAACATGATGAGATATTATCGAGCCAACGTATGCTATTTAGCGTGTTAGCAGATATTAGATACTGATGATATCCTCGACGCCAGCCAATGATATCTCATGCGTCATTAGACATTCAATGCAGATGATACCTTCGATGCCAGTGTATGATATCTTGTACTTCATCAGATATATAATGCAGATGATACCCTCGATGTCAGTTTATAATATCTTACACGTCATTAGATATTTAATACAAAGGATAACGTTGATGCCAGCGTATGATATCTCGTGCATTATTATATATTTAGTGCAGATGATACCCTCAATGCTAGCGTATGATATCTCTCGTGTCATCAGATAGTTAATGCAGATGATACCCTCGATGCCAGTGTATGATATCTCATGCATCATCAGATATTTAATGCTGATGATCTCCTCATCACCAATGTATGATATCTCGTGCATCATCAAATATTTGAAAAAGATGATACCCTCGTCTCCAGTATATGATATCTCACACGTTATTAGATATTTGATGTAGATGATACCCTTGACGCCAAAGTATGATATCTCGTACATTATCATAAATTTAATACAGATGATAACCATGATGCCAGCGTATGATATCTTACGCATCATCAGATATTTAATATAGATGATACCCTCGATGCTAGGGTATGATATCTCATGCGTCATCAGATATTTAATGTAGATGATTCCCTCAATGCCAGCGTATGATATCTTACATGTCAATAGATATTGATGATGATGATATCCTAGATGCCAGTATATGATATCTTGTGTGTCAATAGATATTAGCTAATGATGATATCTCCGATGCCAGATTATGATATCTCTCGTGTCAACAGATATTAGATGATGATATCCTCGATGCCACCGTATGTGTAATACCTCATACTTCTACCTACCTTAAATTCATTCCAAAGATGTCAAAGACTTGTTTTAAAGATGAACCTACTTTTTATCATATGGAAAATTGAATAATCTTTCCATCAATACCAAATTCACCTAAATCTGACACCTGGGCGAAGAGTTAGAGCTTTGTTAGTAAGGCAATGTGCCACCTGAGCCATCAACGCATCGAGGAGCAGACCAAAATAGCAATCATCAAAATCAAGCGAGCCTCCATGATTATGGCATATTGCGCCATGGCTTAAATTTTGAATTGTCCTTTCATAGTGTCTCAGCGCGATGTTTCCATGTCACACCAAACTTCTAGGTTGCAAAACAAGTGGCAAAGCGATAGCCTCACTTCGCACTACCATGTAAATTCCCAATTGTCCAGTTCCAGTGACCTGGCGCGATAGTGGCACTCACACTAAGGATGAAAATTAGTAAACTTTCACAAAAATTAAAATACACGTCCAAGGTTTATAAGGGTCAATTTTTCACCCCTATTTAAACCCGATAACACGTGATTCAACCATTTTCATCCAAAACATAATGTTTCTCTCAAGTTTCTCTCAAGAACAAGCTAGGGTTTTCCATTGGGGATTCAAATCCAAGACTCAAATTCAAGAATCTCTTCGTCAATCTTCATATAATTAAGAACTAAGGTATGCATAGTGTTCATTCATGGATTCCTTTCATCCATGAAGCCCAAGAATCAAGTTTTAAATCTTGTATTGTGAATATTTTGTTGTGGATTCATTATGTTCATGTGATTATGGTTGTATGATTCCCAAGTTGAAATCTCTATGTATTGTTCATGAACCTATGCTAGTATGTGGTCTGAAACATGTGAAATTGAGATGAAATATGGAGTTTTTTTGTATTAATTTGATGGTCATGCCTATGCCCTAAGTCATGCATCCTAGGTGTTTGATAAAATTCCTAAGAGAATAGAAATTATGCAATATAGCTTAATTGTGACCCAAGTGATAAATGTATGCTTTACCCTATGACCAAGAATGACTTCCATGATATTCTGTGCATTATGAATGGTTGAGGGAATTTCCATGAGAATAGGTTTATGAAAGTATGACATGTTTATATGCAATTCCATTTATGTATAAGACTATGATAACCTTGTGCTCCATGAAATCCCCAAATTGATGTATTATGAATTATTGATATTGGTCATGTGTTTAACAAGTGTCGTGTTCTACCAGTTTCGTGCTATCTAGTACTAGGGGTACTTGTACCCAACTATATAGTTGTGTTCCTAGATTTAGTGTCATGTTTTCACGATATTGTAATACCCCATACTTTTTCCTAGCTTGAAATTATCTCAAGAATGTTAGAATCTTTCTTTGAAAGATGAATTCACTTTTGTACACGTGGAATTTTTAAGATTTTTACTTTTTATCATGTGGGAAATTAAATTATATTTCCAATGATACCAATTTCATCTAAATTCAGTATTGGAGTTAAAAGCTATGGACGTTTTACCAAGAGCTGTCAGAATCCCTTAGGTGCGATGACCAGGTTGACGGACCATCGATCTAGCGACGGACCATCGCCTTGACCATCACTGCTAAGGAAGTAAGAAAACCTTATAGATATGGTGCGACGGAAAAGTTGACGGACCATTGAAATTGTGATGGACCGTCACTCAAGGCGTTGCTACTTAGGCAGTGAATTTTTTTCTTGGTTCACATACGACGGTCGAAATGACAGACCGTCGCATAAGCCATCGCTCATCCTGTTTAGTTATTTTTAAGTCAGTTTTAAAGGGGTTTTTTGGTCTTTTACCACTCGTTTATATAGCTAGTAATATCCGATCAAGGCTTCAAAAAAATTCATTATTCTTCCACAACATAAAAAATTAGGGTTTTCTAACTAAGATCAATCCTTAAGCAACCAAACCCAAATCTTCTTCAAGAACTAAGAGATTCAAATTCTTCAAGTTTAAGAACTTCAAGAAACTCACTACTAGGTATCCATAGTATTCATTCATGGACTCCTTTCGTCGATGAAGCCCAAGAATCTCTTATCAAAGTTCAAGTGTATGGATTTGTTTATGAATTTTATGTTGGGTGTTCTTTTTTTCATGTTGAAAATGACCTATTGAATTATAATCCATGTTGAGTGATTAATTTTATGTGGAATTGATTAGTATGGGTATAGTTTCATGTGAACCTATGATTAAACCCTTGGATGATGAATTTAGGGTTGAATCACGATATTTATTTGTTGTATAATGTTGTTTACATATACTATGCTTACCATGTGTTTGATTAAATACCTATGTGAAGGAAAAGTTCCCAATTAGTCAGATATTATGCAATCCTCATGTATGTACAAGTTTATGAATATCCCATATTTGATGAAATGCCTCAATAAATGAATTATGAATTGTAATGTTGGTCATGTATTGAAGAAAGTCATGCTTGTCAGTTTCTTTTCATCGAGTCTTGGGGGTACTTATACCCGAAAATTTAGCTGTGTGCCTAGAACCAGTGTCATGTTTTCATGATATCCTCAGTCAAGCCATGTTCAGTAGAATTCAGTTAGTCATGTGACTCAGGAAAACTCAGTAAAACTCAAAATTCCCAGAAAGCACAGTAATACATAAATCATAGTAATATTCCATCAGTCAACGGAATTCAGTTAACTTAGTCCAGTTTAGTTCAGTAATTCATGTACAGTGTCTATTCAGATGGGAGTAGAAATTAGCACTGAGTGAACCCAAGGATGGAAACACACACTGTCAGATGAGGGTCTAATTCTTAGAAGTCATCCTTGTATTCCAGAACTATGTAGCCAGCATAGGTTGAGACATCAACACTGTCAAATGAGGGTTGGTGAGGTGAATAAGCATTATCACAAAAGGGCACCACTATTCTCTTTTGGGGGCACTATAGGATGAGGGTCACTCACAGCTTATCCTTACCGGTGGTCCGGTATTGACACCCTTCCGATTAGGGTTATAGATTGGACACCAACTCAGTTATAATGAATTATTTAGGGCATGTCGGTTAGATAACTCCTTCCCACAGTTTTAGTGCAGAATTAGGACTGTTAGATACATTCATTTAGTCTCAATAATAGAACTCGGATAGTTCTACAGAATTCAAGACTGTCAGATACAGTCAACTCAGAACTCTATGAAACTCAACTAGTTCCATCAGAATCTAGAATGTCAGTTATAGTTGCTCAGTATCAGTTATTTTAGTTATACAGATATCAATATCTCATGTTATCAGTACTCAGACTCAGTAATCATGTTATCATGAACTCAGTTATGGTTATTATGTATTCATGCATTCATTCTCACATTTATGTTATTCAGTCAGTTAGTTTAGTGCATGCATGTGAACCTATGCATTCAGCCTACCTCACATGTATACCAATACATTCAAAGTACTGACGCATTTACGCTATGGTGTCTTATACCATAGGTTCAGAAGCACAAGCTCCAGAGCATCAGTACCATTCCAGTCTTCGTAGTCAGAGTAAGCAGTAAGCCCTCTTCCTTTGAGAACATAACCATTTCTTTATTATCTTATTAATTAATTTATTAGTTGGAGTTAGTTGGGGACATGTACCATCAACTCCTTATTCAGACAGTTCAGTCATAATTTAGAGACTTTTCAGACTATAGTATGTTCAGAAAGTTTATTTCAATTGTTTTGGGTATTTCATACCCTACCCAGATGTTATATTTTTATCAGATATTGTATCTCAATGTTGAACCTTATGTCCTTTCAGTTCATATTTCCATATTATACAGTATACAGGTACAAATATCAGTCATGGGTTAACTTGTGGTCATTCGAGGTTATGAGAATAATGTAGCATTCTGGGTACCAGATTCGGGGTGTCACAGATATCCTCAGTCAAGCCATGGTCCATAGAACCCAGTCAGTCATTTGACTTTGGAAAGTTTAGTAATTCAGTAATCTTAATAGTATTCTGTCAGCTAACGAAACCCCATGAATTTAGTTTAGTCCAATTCAATCAATCATGTTCAGTGTCTATTCAGATGGGAGTAGGAATTAGAACTGAGTAAATCCAAGGATGGGAATTCACCTGTTATATGAGGGTGTGATTCTTAGAAGCAATCCTTGCATTCCAGAACTACATAGCTAGTGTAGGCTAAGACATCATAGCCTGTTATATGAGGGTAGATAAGGTGGCTTAACCTGTCATATGAGGGTTCCCACCATTCTTATTAGAGTTACCGGTTATATGAGGGTTACTTAATGATTGTCCTTACCAGTGGTGCGGTATTGACACCCTTCCAATTGGGGTTACCGATTGGACCCCAACTCAGCCATAATGGCGTATTAGGGGCATGTCGATTAGATAATTACTTCCCATTATTTCAGTTATAGAATTAGGACTGTCAGATACAGTCATTCCGTCTCAATAATAGAACCAAGATAGTTCTTCAGATTTCAGGACTGTAAGATAAAGTTGACTCAAAATAGTATAGAACTCAGCTAGTTCCATCAAAACCTAGACTTTTAGATATAGTCTCTCAGTATCAATTATTCTATCTATACAATTATCAGTATCTCATATTATCAATATTCAGTATCAGGACTGTTGATACAGTTAATTAGACCAGTTCTTCATAATCAGAACTGTCAAAAACAGTCTTTCCTTTATTAATAATATAACATAAGCTGCTCAGTACCCTACAGACTTAGTTATTCAGTATCCCAGTATTACTACTCAAATATCAGTAAATCCATGTTATTAGAATTCACGAGTCACTGTTATCATGAATTTAGTTACAGTCTCTTATTCATGCATGTTTCTCACGTTCATGTTATTCAGTCATTTAGTATTGTTCATGCATAAGAACCTTTGCATTTAGCCTACCTCACTAGCATACTAGTACATTTAACGTACTAACGCATTTTTGCTAAGGTGTTTTATACTGTTAGTTTAGAAGCACGAGCTCCCAAGCATACTTAGTAGATCAGATGTTCAGTAGCCAGACTTACAGTGAGTCCTCATCATTCGAGGATAAAATAATTATTTTATTACTTTATTATTTCAATAGTTCGGAGTTAGTTGGGGACATGTCCCATCAACTCCTTAGTTTTAAGACAGTTTAGAGGCTTTCATACTATAGCATAAGTTTAGACTGTTTATTTCAGTGTTGGGTATTTTTATACCTAATTACAGACATTATATTATATTTAGTATTAGTTTAGTTTTCAATCTTATGGCCTTACAGCTTATATTCCGCATATTTATAATATATTATTTAGTGCTTAGTTACAGATATCAGTCATGGGTTAGCTTGTGGTCCTTTGGGGTCATGAGCATCGTGTACCATTCTAGGTACTAGATTCGGGGTGTTACAGTATTATATCTCACATATCAACAGATATTAGATGATAATGATATCTTCAACGCCAGCGTATGATATCTTGCGTGTCAATAAATATTAGATGATGATATCCTCAATGCTAGCGTATGATATATCGCGTGTCAACAGATATTAGATAATGATATCCTCGATGCCAACGTATGATATCTGGCATGTGAACAGATATTAGATACAATGGCCCTCTCGGCAATGAGATGATATGAAATGGTTCTTCTGGTGATTTGAAAATAGTTTTACTTGAGTTTGTTTGTCTACGTCTTTCTTTCTAAATGTACCCGTACTCAAGGTTGACAACTAGTAGACACAATGTCACTCTCACTAGCGACTAAAGTCAAGCTTTATTATAGTTTATGACAAATATTGAGCATCATAATTTGAATGGCTTATTCTGCTATTAATCTTCTCTTTTGAAGAAATTATTAAGTAGTAAATCCACCGGATGCAAGTAAATGGGGCAACACCCTTATTTGGGGATTACTCAAATATCGTTGCTTTGCTTAAAGGCAAATTTTTGAGGATGACTTTCTTCTCTTCATCCTATTTAGTGATCCTTTGATTGTTGAATTTATTGTGCCAATTCCCTTAAATGTACCTGCGCTCAAGGTAAATATTAAGTAGACACAAAGTCGCTTTTACTAGCGAATATTTTAAGAAAAATTCTAAATACAATATTCATAAAGAAGATAAGATGCCTTTGTTTGTCCTTCATGATCTCAAGAAATGAGATAGATGATTCAAAAAATCCTCGATAAATGGGTATTAAACCCATTTTTAGGGCTACCCAAAAATACCATTCTTGAGCATTATATGCTCTGGTATGGCTCCCAACTTTCTTGGGGATTTTTGAAAGAAACCCTTATTTTGTGTTTTGATCCCTACATCCATAAAAAAATAATTATTTTGAGTGAAACTACTCCGTGTTGAACTCCATCACTTCTCGGTTTACTCCTCACCATCTTTCAGGTGCTCCGTCATATTGGTACCTTCACCCCGGCTCCTTGCTCTAATAGATGTCGGTCAATCACTAAGTAAAAGATTTGTATAGATTTTTGATAGTAGTCTTAATTTTAGATAATAGTTTTGAAAGTTTTTAAAAAGCTTTAGAAAATCTCTGTCAGTCATGCCATGTACTAGCTCAACAAACGTCTTCCTCTTGGTTTTGACTATACTCGACGGAGGGTTCCAAAAACTCATCATCATTGTTGGATGGTTCTTTAAATAGTTCCTTCATAGCCAGAAATTGAGTCTACCAAGACTTTGTTACAACTGGTAACTTCAAAAGTTTGACTTTGACCTCTGGTGCTGGGGAATTTGAAATATATTCTAGTGTTTGGTGGAAATTTTGAGATCTTCCTTAAAATTTCTTCCCCAGTTTAAAGTTCTTTGAGACTATCTCAGCTAGAGCAGACCCAAAGTTTTTGTTAATCTTCGTTTTCTTTGTTGGGCGATGATCTTCCTCTTGTGAATTTTTGAGATTCCTTCTCGAAAATTCTGCCCCAGTTTCTATTTCCTAGGGTTACATGACTGAGCCGTTGGGGCACCTATGTATCTTTTTGAAGTATAAATAAGGTCAAACATAGCTTGAGCCTACACTAAGGATATATAGAAAAACCTAATGGGTTGACCAAAGCCAACATAGGCCGCCTACTTATCCTTTTTAGGGAATTCTGGTCATCACATAGTTCATACATGAAAGAAAAGGATAAATTTTCCTAAGGGGTTGACCAAAGCTGACATTTGCCGTCTACGTATCCCTTTCTTGGGAATTCAGGTCAAATTTTGTTCGTACATAAAAGGAAAGGATAATTTTCCAAGGGGTTGACCGAAGAAGACATAGGCCACCTACGTATCCCTTTCTTAGGAATTCAGGTCAAACGTAGTTCGTACCAAACTTATCTCCGGGGTTAAATCGCCCTGAATACTATTATCTATCTTACTATGATAGAAATAAGTACTTCTATGGATGAAATGGCGTTTTCATTGCTTTTGTCTTTAGAGAACAAAGGATCAATTGTCCAATTCCCTTAGCCATTGTCCTCCTAGTTAACCATCTTGGTTTCCTCTAGATCATTATTTTCCTTGATTTGATCACTTTATTACTTGATATGACATGACAATGGCAGGTTTTAAGTTATTGTTACAAGATAGGCAATGAGTAACGAGTGGAGGTCCAATTCAACCATGTTTCCTCCAATTAATCTTCCATGATCACGATTTTCTTGGAAAATTCTTCCCTCAAATTTTTTTATCCCATCCTTGAGACCATTATTTACTGGTTTGAAAAATGATTAGTAGAGTCCAGTTTTACTACTAGTCATTTTTCTTTTCCTATAACAAAGCTATAGTAAAGAAAGGGATCTCTTATTCATTTTAATATAGTAAAGTAAGGCCATTTTGCGCCAACATAGAGTAGTTTCTATTACCTGTAAAGTAAGAATAACTTAAAGGGTGACGTGTTAGATTCCATTAGTAATAAGCAAAGTAAGATGATAAGGTAGGAACTAAGCACATAGAGTTGTTTTCATCTCGTGCAAATTGATCCACGGAATGATGAAGACTCGAGAATTTCAATGAACAGGATTTTACTCATTGATATGGATTAGTGGAATTCATTAGGAAGGCTCCACTTTTTAACTTTCCGACCTTAGTAGTTTTTTTAAAATAGTGGAGGACAACAGAGCTTTTAGAGATATGGGCCGGGATGAAAGGCTACGTATCTCACAAAGGAGAAATCAGGTCCTGCATTGTTCAAAATTATAATGGCTTTTTCTGATTCTAAAGTTCAATTTACTAAAATGGTATAGATCATTTTGGATGTTTTAATATGACTGCGGACTTTTTTGAGAAACTTGGGTGACTTGGAGTATGTTTGTTTTGGTTTTTGCATAGTGGGGTATATTTCTGCCTAGAGATGCTTTATGGAAAATCGAATTGGATCAATTCCCCTTTGATTCAAATCAACGTAGTATGTATAAGCACTAAAACAGTTATATAACACAAGCATATTGTAATAAACGTGCATCCTAATAAGGTGACCCTTTTTGATCCAAGGGTTTATAGGCCTAACGAATTTTGAAGAAAATATATGCCTTTTTAAAGCCAATCCATTATCCCAAGAACCTTCATAGGTATACATAAATGGCATAAATGCCTACAAAAGTTGCACAAAAGGGATACAATCTTTAGGTAAAAGGAAAATAACATGAGAAAAATAATAATGTCCCACGCAGGGGATAGGATATGCTAGTTCCTGAATGCTCTTCTATCGTCCATTGCCCTCTTAGCTTTTTCCACTTCTTATCTCTGGCGGCATCCGTTGATGATTAAGAGATTTTTGTATAATTGTTCTCTAGATGCAACCGTCCAAATCGATCCATTTATTGCTTGGCATGCTTCAATTCCTTCCTCAATTGGTGTACGATTCAGACATCCTTGCACAAAAGTAAGCAAAGTAAGTTTCTCCCAACCACCATATGATAATAGATTGGATTAAACAAACATATATACTTCTTCAACACATAGATATGATTTGTTTGTAATTGATACGGGGTCAATAGACGCTGGGAAAGTTTTCTAATGGGCTTAATACCCCCTCGAGTATTGGATCGTCCTAGTCTCATGTCTGAAATAAGGTTTTGGTTTTGCTCTATCCTAGATGTGTAGTCTGGGTTTGGACACAGGTTCCCAAGTGGATGACTTGGGTTTCAAAATATGAACAACCATCAGATAACTCACGTGCTAGTAAACCATCATATTTCCAACACCTTATTTGGAATTGAACAACAGGGGACGGGACATCCACGAAACCCCAAAATAATTTAATAAATCAATGTAGGATCATGCTATGAGATGTAATAATTAAATATCACAAAATTGAAACACATAAACACGTAAACAGTTAATCAAAAGACAAAATCAAACATTTCGTTAGAACCTAGTTAAATTCCCCAGAATAGTCTCCATTTTTGTTTTGCGGAAATTTTGACTTTTTTGAGAGTCGTCACTTAGTTTTTAAAAGGAATTAAGAATCCTTTATAATATACTTTAAATGATCCAAAATAGAAAAATTGTTTAAAATTTGAAGATACTGAGTAAGTAGTTTTTATTAACGTTTTAGAAGGTTTAACATACCTAAAACATCCGTTAAGTTCCATCCGGACTGTTTGAAAACATCTTTTGATTAACTTAAAAAAGATTAATTTATTGAATAGTGATTGATTTTTTAGAAAAAAAAAAGATTTATGTAAAGTAGATTTAGGCGACTTTGTAGGGATTTTAACTAAGTTTAAACAAAATGACTAAGAAAATAAACCCATAAAAGGTGAAAGGGAGGAGAAAGTAAAAGATTTAGTCCAATGGGCCCAAATCAACGAAATTTGTCCTAGTCAAATTGGGATTTCCACACATTTCACCTATCCTAAGCTAGTTTTTGAGCCCTTGGCTCGTGTTCGTTCCACCTATATTAGTTTACAAATTTAGCTTTGAGGCCTAAATTAATAACTAAAGAAATAAATAAATAAATATGACAACAATAAACAAATAATGATAACAAATAATAAATCAAAATGAGGATCGGGTTTTGTCGTTGCTTCAAGAATGAGACTTTAACCTGTTTTCCTTCTTTCGACTTTAACCTGTTTTCCTTCTTTCGACTCCTTGCATCCATATGCAATGTGACTGTCTTTTACGGCCTTCAAGATTTACTTAAGAATAGTGGGCCTCAATGGCCCATATCAATGACGCAACAAAGGAAAGGAGTCCATTTGGACTCCAAGGCGGGTTCATACAAAGAAAAAGATGAAAGATTAGCAAAATATTTATAAACTCAAATACAAAAAAGAAAAGAAACACATAGTTGAATCTAGAAACATTATTAAAAAGGAAACCAAAATGAATAGATAGGATACCTTAAAAGTTTCAGGATCAGTGCAGACAATATGCTTAAATAAAGCACTAGCAAATTGAACAACATATTGAAAAGAGTAAACATATTCAATAAAGACTTAGGAAAAATATTCATGCTATGAAGTGTTTATGGACACCCCGAATTCCAAAAGGGAACAAAGAGAAACACAAAGAGTATCGAACGGAACTTGAAATATGAGAACATGAACCTTAAACACAATTTGATCATCCACACAACTTTGGGCAAATAATTGGATTCAATTTGATCATACAGGCAACTTTGGGAAAATAAACGGATTCTTTTCAACTAAAAAGATAATAGATGGACAGTGTCCAATGTTAAATTTAACCAGATCGCTATAGATTCATGAGGAGCAGATACTACAGTGAACATATAAATCAATCTCCCAACAGATGAGAGAGCTTGAAAGGAAGTCTTTTAACATGCAGCAATGATAAAAGAAAAGAAATCAAACTTGAAAACTGAAAGAGATTTAAATCATGAAAGAAAATTTTTAGTCAACATTTACAAAGGGATAAAAATCCAACTACTAGGTCTATTTCATCCTCTTCCTCACTTAATTCATTCAAAAGGACTTTTACATATTAAGAGGGTCATAGAGGAATCCTTGAATGAAATGACCTTTACTTACGGAATCACCCTATTGTTTCCATTGATGATATGTGTCAAGGAAACTTAGGACTGATCCTATTAAGCAGAGGAAGAAAACAGGAAAGAAAAAATGACTCTTAAGGATGGAAATAAGCATAATATTAAAATTTCAACTAAACAAGTGATTCAGAAAACAAACAATAATAACAACTCATTTTTAGAGAATATCAAAGAAGCAGACAGAATAAAGTAAATACTGATTAACAAAGTCTAAACCAATTATAAAAAATTAAACTAAACCCACTATAGACATACACCCACTATCTCCATTGGCCTCAAAGGTTAAAAAGTTAGAGGGTAGTCTGAGTACAGCGAGTATGGCTATTAGAATAAAATGAATAATTCAGGAAGACCAAAACGACCAGAAATAAAACTACACTTAAGAAGACGCAACTAGACTGAAGCAAAGATATTCAAGCACAGAAACAACAAACCAAATTATAATAAAGAAGTATAAAAACAACATGTTGGGGATGGATGAAACTCAAGATTTACAGAAGTTTTTGAAGCAACCCAACAAAATTAGGAGATTAAGATATCCAACTCAAAATTTTAAATAAATCAGAAAAACTACACATCCGACTTTCATTGGATAGAGTTGAGGCTGGACAGTGTTTAACACCTCACAAAGGGAACCTTTAACCAGTCAATATATCAAAAAGTTGTGTTAAAAGAAATCAAACATGGAACAAACGATGATTCCAAACAACATACCGATCAATAAAATCTAATCCTACCACCAGTGAGGCCTTCTACAGCTACTCCCAACAAACAATGCAATAATCAAAGATAACTACTATGAAAACTATTACAATGCAAAAGAAAAAATCATACGGACCAGTTTTTGGGCAGCAAAATGGAATTGCGAGCCTATTATCAGAATCTCGACAAGAAAATATCATGTCAACTTAGAATCTTTGATTAATTGATGAATTTTGCGGAAACAAAATTTTACTAAAAAAGGACTGTATTGTTTAATCAAAAGGGTTTTCTTCCTTTTAAGACCCCTTCAATCTTCTCCAATACCAACTATTTATAGGAGGCCAAAATGGGAGGTCGATTTTAATCCTCTACCGATGTGGGATAAACCACTTGAGGGGTAATTCGGGGATTATTGAAGGAAATTTTTTGAATCAAATGGATGTTGATTCATCTCAAGGAATGGATGACCCAGAATTAAATTTCGTCCTTCATCGTACAATCGACGAATGGAATTACATTGTGTGTCATCTTCTAGAATATACTTGAATTTTGGGGGGAATTTTAAGGTGAAATAAAAATTTAGAGAAAGAATTAGGATAGGATGAGGTGGAATAGTACTATACAAGTACGAATTCAAAATTTGAAGAAGGATTTTGGATTTTTCAATTTATGCCAGCTTGATCATTTTTAGTCATGTCAATTTGTTGTTGGTCCAGGTTTTTCTGAGCTGGACGTGGATGTCGGGTCGGGTGTTGGTCATCGGTCGGGTGTGCACTTTTTGTTGTTTGTTGAAACTGATCAAATGGGAGTTGTTGAGATTGTCGTATTTGTGCGAAGGAGAGATGGTGTGGGTCAAATTAGGAAATTTTATTTGGCAGCTGGTGGTTGATAAATTGGAGGTTAGTTGCCTAGACGACTTAGGTCTCAAATTATGTTATGTTGGGGGTTATTTAATAACCCTAATTAAATCTAATTGGAGTTATTAAATAACCCTAACTAAATTTAATTGGATTAGAATAACCATAATTAAATTTAATTGGATTAAAAATAACTCTAATAATAATTTGATTAAAATAAACTCAATTAGGAAATGGTAATTTTTGGGGATAAAGATTGAATTATAATTTAGGTGACTTATTCAAACTCTAACAAAATTGAATATCCATTGGTCAATTGCACTACAATTGGGGAAGATTTGATTTCAATTAAGGTCATATTTAATTAGTTCACTAAATTGAATCGCAATCCGACATGAATTAAGTAACAAATTAACCTCGATTTTCTTGATTTGATAAAAATCATACAAATATTCCTCCAAATATAATATTTTGAGAACAAATCATATTTAAAATCAAGACTTTTTCCATTTGGATTAATTTTCAAGTTTAATAATTAAAAGTTTAGTTTTAATAAAAAATGTTCATTTAAATAACAAAATGTATACACTCTCATCTATAAAAATACAAAAATGTATAATTGTTAATTAAGTAATAAATTTAACTCAAATAAATATTTTAAAATGCATTTATTTGAATAAAATAATTGTTGTGGTTTTATTTTAAAATTGAAGAAACTCTAAATTAAATTGGATTGTGGAGGGCAAAAATTAGATGTCAACACCTGCTAAACACCCATTTTGATAGATCAAACACCCTAAATACTCTCTCAAACTCATTTTAAAGAATTAGAGGCTAGTGTTTCAAGAGTAGTCTTCAAGAGGTAAAGGGGAGTCAATATTCTTGGTAATTCATCTTGTTTTAGGCATGCACCTCTTCCTATTTTTAATTAACTCTAAACCCTTGTATTTTACACTTGGATTAGTAAGTGTACATAGTGGTTTTGCAATCAAAAGAAAATGATTTTGTTGCTTAGTAATGAATAATTATGATTGTTTCTTAGACTTGCGTCAAAATATGTTATTGATGATGATTTGTACATATGAATGCTTGTGGTATATGGTTTAACATATAGGTTATGAGTAACCCCGATCTTGATGATCTCTACCATGAACATAGACTTGTTGAAGGCATATACATAAGGTGTTTGTGAAAATGTCTAAGTGAATTGCCTAGTCAATGGTTGGTGATGTGTTAAGCAAGGGTACTAGCCTAATAGTTGTGAATAATTGACAAATAATATTGTAAAAGAATTATGAGACATGTATTGTGAAATTGAAAACATTGTTGGTTAATGGCTAATAAGAGAGTAAAAACCCTAAACATGAATATGAACTTGAATTGTGTTTGGAAGCAAAGTGTAATTAAAATATGGTATAAGATTGCTAATGAAATGTGAATAGTTTGTGTGGGTCTTGATGATCATAAATTGTATGTATGATGAATTGAGTTAAGGCATTGGCCTATTGAAATGGTTGAGTAATGAAGGTTACCACGAGGACCATGTGGTCTTTATAGTGTTGATATGGGTAAGGGGTTCAAGTCCATAATAATTGTGTTCAATGGCATGAATGTTAATTTATGAGTTAATGGTTAAGAGTTTGAATACCTTCTAATAATGATAATGTAATAACTAGTGGCTCAAGTCCTTAGTTTAATTAAATAGCTTATGGTTCGAGTTCCTTGCCTAATAAAATGGCTTGTTGTTCTAGTCCATTTGCCTAATGAAATGGCTAGTGGTTTGAGTCCCTAGACCGATAAAATAGGTTGTGGTTTGAGTCCCTTTCCTAATAAAATGACAAGTCCATGTCTAGTGGTTCGAGTCCATAGTCTGATGATATTACTAGTGGTTCAAGTCCCTAGTTTGAAGGGAATACTAGTGGTTCGAGCCCCTAGTCCGATAAGATGACCAGTGGTTCAAATCCCTAATCTGATAAGATGGCTAGAGGTTTGAGTCCCTAGTCCAAGACTAGTGGTTTGAGTCCCTAGTCAAATAAAAAGTCTTGTGGTTCGAGTCCCTTACCTAATGAAAAATTTTAAATTGGTTGAACTAGTGGAGTTGATTTGCGGTTCAGATCCCCTTGACTAATGTAACAAAGAAGTTTAATGTTATAAAAATTGTTAAAGTGGAAGAGTGAAAGTTCATCACCACATGTCTTACGAATTAATTATTTGAAAATGCATGCTATAACTTGTTCTATGTTTTGGCACGTGTTTTAATGTTATGTATGTAAAACCCCAAAACCTGGTCTTGAAATGTCACACAGTGCTCAAGACTACGAGTAGCCTTAAGCTATCCCTGTCTACCTTCTACTAAGTCTGAATCTCATAATAATGGAAAAGATAGACATAAAAGTCATACTAAATGTCGAAACTATCTAAAATAGCTAAGAATAATCTGAATATAACCTCTGAAAACCAAATACTATAAGTATGACTCAAATCTAGAAGTCTAATAAGCCTCTACTACTAATAACTAGAGAATCACTAGGACAAACGCCGATCTAACTTAAACCATCTGAAAAGAAATACAGAATCATATAGACTAATAAGCAGCAAAATTTTAATGAATAAGTCCCCAAACTATGAGGACTCAGAAACTATTGAATGTAGATGAAGATGCATGAATTACTCACACTGCTGATATTGAGTACCTGAACCTATATTATGAGATAATGCGTCACATAGACGTATATGTGAATCAGTACTTTGATGATGTACTGAATATATGATGGTGAATGCATAAGTAAAACATTATCTCATCATCATAATTTGTAAAACAATGCATGCTAAATGTAAATGACTCACATGAGCTGGAATATCTGAAATACTAAAATCTATAATTATGAATTGCAAAACATACTTTATAAATATAGTGAGTCATAATATTTAGTTCTAAAAGCTGCACTAATGTTATGTCTATAAATCATACTGTCTAAGTATAAAAGGACTCACTTCTATATCTAAAATCTTAAAGCTGAAATCTGTAACTGAAATCTGTAACTAATATCTTTCTATAAAGCATAATCTGAACAAATTCGTGAGCCTATACACCTAGTTTTCTAAAATCTTTTCTGTTATTCTTTTATGAAAGTCTTTACTTTAGGGAGGTTCTTTTAACTGGCATAAACCATGTGAGCTAACATAGAGTCCAATGTCTCGTTCCTCTATGAGGAAAACCTCATGATGGGGAGAGATGTCATACTTTTACCAAAGAGTATAACCTGAGCTAACTGACACATCTGTAACTGTCACCCATATTGGAATGGGAATAATCTCTTAATCTGTACCGATGCTGTCTATGTAGTTCTGTCGAAGATAGGGTATGCTAATCCCACACTTCCCGCTTAGTGCTAAATACTACTCCCTTTAAATCTGTGGTCATTCTATTGGAAATCCACTTTTAAAACTAACATAAGGGTTTGTTCTGAAACCAATTATGCATTTATTTTATTAAATCTGTAAGTAAATATAATCTGATTCTGTAATCTGTAATAAATCAATAAATTGGATTCCAAATCTCATCTGAGGATCAGAAGATCAAAAATTTATTGAAAATCTGCAAATAATCATTGCTTAAAGCATCATCTTTCTTGAAATATCAAAACATAATCTTGGGCTTAATAATCCATGCATAAATCTCATGTCAAAACATCAAAACAATCTTACTTGGTAATGAAAACAATGATAATTCATCTCAAAATCTG
>NC_061117.1:162280974-162289302 GCF_002878395.1 Capsicum annuum
TAGCTAGTAGTATATTTTTGTATAACAGATATCCATGGAACCCCACACTTAGTATTTACCATGCTTCTTAGCTCAAGTTTATGGTACTCAGAATTTCCATTACTTGTGACTCAATTAAAAAAAAAAACTACGTGAAGTAAAAAATAAAAATTAAAAAAAAAAACATACCATATCGTGGGTTGCCTCCCAAAAAGTGCCTTATTTAGTGTGCGGCTCGACCTAACTCATGTTTTTCCACCACCTTGAGGAAATAAATATCACCCCCAACTTTGTATCTATCTTTTTGCCTCGCTCATAGGGCAGTGGTACAAGGATTAAGGAATGGAGTAATGGATAATGCATAGTAAACCACTCGGCCTTTAGGTGAGGTGAGTTTTTATGTTGCTTATTAGATGCAAATTCAAGAATATAGGGTTATTGTTCCGTATCTTCACACTCTTCCACTATTTTAAATGATTCCATAAACAAGATATCATCTAAACATAATGTAGAAAAGTGCTTTGAGTGAGGACCAACTAATCACACTTCAAAATTTACACAATCCACAACACCTTTCCTTATATACACTTTCTCAATATCAATCTCAAGGGAAAGATTACTATTAAGTGGCTGAGATTCATATGGTGGCGGTGGCTTCTCTATAACTATTTCAACAATTTTAGTTTTCGAGTACTCAGACATCCTCAAATTTTCATCAACGTAGTCTTCAATAGTTTGGGAAGTCAACTCGGCGTCTTCCTCTTTAGTTGTATTTGAAGGTTCTTCATTAAGCTCTGTACCATTCCTCATAGTGATTTCAATTACTTGTTCACTGACACTTGACAAATCACCTCGAGGTCTGGTATTATATACCTGCTGCACTTGCCCTATCTACAACTCAATGTTCTTTATGGAAATCTGTTGATTCCCTAGAATATCCCCATTACTCCTTCTAGCGCGTTATAATTATGTTTGATCAGCCAGAAGTAGTTTCATCATCTTTCCTAAATTGCTTGATTGAATCGGGGATTGGTAACTCTAAACCTGTGGCTGCTAAAATAGTTACAGCTGATTGTAGGCATTTATATTATATTGCATTTGATCATAGCCCACAAACATTATTGAATCAGGGGTGACAGTACACATATCATTAGAATGACTACTATTGCCAAAACCCATACACCATATAGAATCATCATTGCTCAAAAACATCTGTCCTAGGCTGCCAAGTCAAGAAGTGAGATAAAAAGAAACTAAATAAAAACTATTTACAACTCAATATAAAAAAAAACTAAAATTAAGATAGTTGCATAGATATAAGTCCCCAGCAACAGCGCCAAAAAATTGACAGCGCCCAAGCGTACACGCAAGTGTACTTGGTCTTATTAAATAGTAAAGTGGCTTTAATATAGCTCAAGTATCGATCTCTCATGGACTTACGTTCGCCACCTATCCAATTCTAGTTTAACGATTGAGAAAAAGTAGAGAAGTAGTTTTAAGAACTATAAACTTAAAAAAAAACTAAACTAATGTGGAAAAGTAATGACTTAGGACAATAAATGGATAGAAGCCCAGGATTAAGGCTTAAGAACAATCATTCTACCCTATTGGATTTTATTCGTTAACTTGCTTATCTTTGTTGTTGATTTCTAGGGTTAATTGCATGATCATGGTTTTCCAACATCTAATCCTTTTCCCTAAAGTGGTCCTCACACCTACATAATTGAGAGGGGATGTAATAATCCAATTAATTTTTTTATAGCTATCATTCTATGTTTGAATCAAGTAAGTCATCTATGTACATCCCTGTCCTAGATGCTAATTCAAATTCCTTATTTTATAAAGAAACAAGAACTATACTTTATTTATTCCTTTGTTCTATCTCCTTATTTCCTCTCCCGAGCTCAAAAGGTTGAAAATTGATGTATTCAAAGGGTAGATAACCCATAAAATAGTAAAATTAAGAACAAACAAACAAACATAATGATAAGCAAATCAAACATACTTAATTTAAAGCAAAAGTATTCATGATCTTGGCCTTAACCCCGGAAAGGGAGTTTAGCCTTGAATGGAAATAGTCATCATCCAATCCCTTGGAGTAATGATACAAACCATCAAAAAACTAAATAAAAGAATGATAAAACCTAAAAAGAAGTTGTGGTATCCTCCAATGATGTCCCAAGTGATCTAGGGTGATCCAAGATATCCCAAGATGATTAAAATTGAGTTTGGGATGGTATATTTAAAGTATAAAAGTCATAAACCAACTTGGATTGGGTTTAAATGCTATTTTCCTTCAACTTGGCAGAGTTATCCTAATATTGGGCATCATCGTATCGCGGTGACATGCCAGTTCACAATTGTCAAAAAATCTGTAAAATTCTAGTAGCTCATCGTGATTTCAACGTGTCATGGCACCTCCTTGAACCACATTATACGCTACACGTGCCTACAGGTCAGAAAATTGGGGCTATTTTAAAACCAGTGATATTTTGAATGCATCCATTGGCCAATCCTACTGTTCACATGCACCCCACACATTTCAGAGGTCCAAATTGCGTCAATTTTTGTATTGTGCTTTAGATGAGACATTTCGAGCCTTTTGAGTTGTTTCCACATGATTTTCTAGCTTGTAGATCCTTCATATATCATAAATATCCATTCAAAAAGCATCCTATAGTACTAAACACACCAATTTGGATCTCAAAACAACGTAACATGTAAGACGGTGAACTAGAAACACGAGCTAAGCATTAGGTAAATTCACATTGAGCTTAAGCCTATTATTTTGACTCTTTTCTTGATCCAATTGACCCTTGAACATTATAAATAAGTTGTTCTACATGTAAATACATAATAACAACCTTAGGAACTCATTGAAAGACATTATATCCCAATACAATAGACTAGAAAAACATCTAGCTCAAACTAGTAATACTAGTTTTATCGGTTGAACTCTAAATTCTTAAATTGAATTAAAACTCATGTGAAAACACCATTAAACATTGTAAAAACATACTTGGACACATAAATGATCATTTATATCATTATAAACCAATATAGCACATGAATCATCCTCAAAACAAGGCTAAAAAGGCTAGAATGGTAGCGCTAGAATGCATAAATACACCCAACATGAAAGACACTTCTGAAAAGCTCTCCAAAACTAAGAGGTAAACTAAGTACCCCTATCTAAGATGATCAAAAAAGGAAATCCATGCAAGTTACCTAACTCTCTGATATACAGCTTGGCACAATCTTCATCTTTGTAAGATGCGTGAACTAGCAAGAAATGCACTTACTTGGTCAATCTGTCAATAATGATCTAAATCGAATCATGCTGACGACGCGAATGGGGTAAACCTGTCACAAAATCCATATTCACCTCTTCCCACTTTCAAGTGGGGATACCAAACTCTTGCAATGTACTATCAGGTCTTTGGTGCTCTACCTTAACCATTGATAAGTTGCCCACTTTGCTACAAAATTTGTTATATCTCTCTTCATACCACTCCACCAATAGATTTCTTGCAAGTCACGGTATATCTTGGTGGCTCCATGACAAATACAATAACACACACCATGCTCTTCTACTATAATCCGTTGTCTCAAATCATCAACACATGGAATATACAATCTATTCTATTATCTCAACACGCCATTTCCCCCTTGGGAGAAAACTTCTACCTTTTGGTCTTTAACTAACTACTTCAGTTTGACCAAACTAGAATCCTTATCTTGCTTCTCTTTCACTTTCGCAACCAGAAAAGATTCAAAACTACTCTGAACCCAAACATTCCCGTCAGCTGAATTAACCAATGTCATACCCAACCTAGCTAACCGATGAACTTCCCAAAATAACTCTTTCTTTTTATTTTCTACATGAGCAACACAACCCATAGACAATCTTCTAAGGGTGTCTGCCACTACATTGGCCTTGCCCAGATGACACAACACACTCATATCATAATCTTTCAACAATTCTAACCACCTTCTCCGACGAAGATTTAGCTCCCTCTAAGTAAATACATACTATAGGTTTTTATGATCCGTGAACATATCAACATGCACCGTATAAAGATAGATTTTCAAAGAAAACACCACAACAGCTAACTCAAAATCATTGGTCGAGTAATTCTTCTCATGGTGCTTTAGCTGTCTAGAGTTATAGGCTATAACCTTACCTTTCTATATCAGAACACAACCCAAACTAACTCTAGAAGCATCACCATACATCACAAAACCATCTGTACCATCAGGCAATGCTAAAACTGGAGCTAAAGTCAGTCTATTCTTCAATTCCTGAAAACTCTTCTCAGAAGATTTTGACCACTGAAACTTAACTTTCTTTTGAGTCAATCTAGACATAGGAGACATAACAGATGAGAAAAACTCACAAAACTATCTGTAATAACCAGCTAAACCTAAGAAACTCCTAATGTATGATGAAGAGATATGTCTAGGCCAATTTTTTATGGTTTTTTTCTTTTGGGGATCAGCTCTAATACCCCTACTAGAAACGATATGTCCAAGGACAGCTACTGACCTTAGCCAAAATTTGCACTTGTTGAATTTGGTGAACAACTAGTGGTCCCTAAGAGTTAGCAAAACAATTCAATTAGCAAAACAATTCAATGGGAATTTTGGCCATCACCGTGATGCGCCACAATCGCAGTGAGCCACTGGAAATTGAAAATTGGGAAATTGGATCACATCGCGATGCGAGCTTATCGTAGAAGTCCATTGGAATTTGATGAATGGGAATTTACCCTTCACCGTGATACGGTGGTTGCCTAGATGGTACATTACTTTACTAAAATTACCATTTCTCAAACGAGTATCGGATTTAGGATAATTTGGTATCGATGGAAAGCTTATTTAATTATCTACATAATGGAGGGTACAAATATTGAAAATTCAATATGTAATACAAGTTATTCATTTTTGAAGCTCACCCTTAGCATTCTTGGAATGAATTTAAGCTAGGAAAAAGTATAGGGTGTTACAATATCTTCTCCTTGGGAACATTCATCCTCGAATATGGCTAATTAGGCTGAAAATACTGAGGAATCTGAGGCTAGAAGTTATCATGCATAATTAAAATAAATTGTATGACTAAATCTCAAACGTAATGTGTTACTAAACAAAACTGATCTACGTGTGCATAAGTTTTCATAAAAATAGCTATATGGCTGAATCTGAGACTGGAAAAGAACTGCATGAAGGAAGACTATTACCTTTAGATTAATCTAAGTTCGTGGAAAAGAGATGAGAGGATACTTAACACGCATGTCAACTTCTGCTTCCCAAGTATCACCCTCAACAGACTAATTTTGCCATAGAACTTTGACCAAGGGAACTTCTTTGTTCCTTACTCTATGGATCTGACGATCGAAAATCTCTACTGGACCTTCTTTATAAGAAAGGCTATTCTAAATATCTGTACTTTCTAGTGGAACTATAACAGCTGAATCTTCCATGCACTTCCTCAACAAGGATACATGGAACACTGAATGAATTAAGGATAAATCTATGGGTAGCTCAAGCTCGTATGCGACCTTCCCAATACGACTCAAAATCCGAAAGGGGCCTACATACCTGGGACTAAGCTTTCCTTTTTGCCAAATCTCTTTACCCCTTTTATGGGTGAAACTTTCAAATACACAAGATCATCAACCTCAAACTCAAGGTGTCTTCTTCTTATGTCTGTATAAGATTTCTGATGACTCTGAGCTGCTTTCAATCTCTCTCTAATCAATTGTACTTTCACCATGGCCTCAAACACCATGGTTGGCCCAATCAAACCACCCTCACCCACTTTGAATAAACCAACTGGAGATCTATATCTCCGCTCATAAAGAGCCTCAAACGGAGCCATCTGAATACTAGCATGGTAACTGTTATTATAAGAGAACTCAATCAATGGAAAATGCTCATCCCAACTACTTTTGAAATCAAGAACATAATCCCTCAACATGTTTTCTAGAGTCTGAATAGTCCTCTCTGCTTCACCATCTGTCTACGGATGAAAAGCTAAACTAAGATGAACTTAGGTACCAAGACTGACAGCGCCCAAGAGCACAAGCAAGTGCAAGTGGTCTTATCAAGTAGTAAAGTGGCTTCAAGAAATCCCCAGTATCGATCTATAAGGGATTTGCATTTGCCGCCTATCAAATTCTAGTTTAATGATTGTGAAAAGGTAAAAAGGAGGTTTAAGAATTGTAAAATAAAAAAAACTAAACTAATGTGGAAAAGTACTGACTTAGGACAATCAATGGATTGAAGTCGAGGGTTAAGGCTTAAGAACAATCATACTACGCTATTGAATTTCATTCTTAACTTTCTTATATTAGTTATTGATTTGTGGGCTTAATTGCATAGTCATGGTTTTCCAACCTCTAATCCTTGTACCTAATTTGGATCTAACACCTACATCATTGAGCGGGGATGTAATAATTCAATGAAGTTTCTTATAGATATCATCATATTTTTGAATCAAGTAAGGTATCAAAGTACATCCCTGTCCTAGATGCTAATTCAAATTCCTTATTTTATAAAGAAACAAGAACCATACTTTGTTTATTCCCATGTTCTATCTCCCTATTCCCTCTCTCGAGATCAAAAGGTTGAAAATTGATGTATTTAAAGGGTAGCTAATCATTAAAATAGTTAAATTAAGAATAAATAAACAACCATAATGATAAGCAAATCAAACAAGCTTGATTCAAAACAGAAGTATTAATGATCTTGGCCTTAACCCCGAAAAAGGAGTTTTACCTTGAATGGAAATATTCATCACCTAATCCCTTAGGGTGATGATACAAACCATAAAAAAAACTAAATTAAAGAATGATAAAACCTAAAAAGAAGTTGTGGTAGCCTCCAATGATGTCCCAAGTGATCGAGGGTGTTCCAAGATGCCCCAAGATGATTAAAACAGAGTTTGAGATGTTATATTTATAGTATACAAGTCATAAACCAACTTGGATTGGGTTTCCATGCTGTTTTCCTTTAGCTGGGAAGAATTATCCCAATTTTGGGAATCACCGCATCGCGGTTACATGCCAGTTCACAATTGCCAAAAAATCTATCGAATTCGAGCAGCTCGTCGCAATTACAATGCGTCATGGAGCCTTCTTGAACCCCATTATAAGTTACACGCGCCTATGGGTCAGAAACATGGGCCTAATATAGAATCCAGTGATGTTTTCCACGTATCCATTGGCCACCCTACTGCTCACATGCTCCCCATAAATTTTAGGGGTCCAAATTGCCTCAATTTTTGTATTGTGCTTTCGTTGAGCCATTTCGAGCACTTTTAAGTTGTTTTCTCTTAATTTGAAGCTTGTGTATCCTTCATATATCATCATAATCCATTCAAAAAGCATCCTATAGAATTAAACACAACAATTTATATTTCTAAACAACACAACATCTAAGATGGTGAACTAGAAACAATAGCTAAGGATAGGCTAAATTCACATTAAGGTTAAGCTTATTGTTTTGACTCTTTACTTGATCCAATTGACCCTTGAACATTTTAACTAAGTTGTTTTACATATAATTACATAATAATAACCTTACGAACTGATTAAAGCACATTAGACCCCAACACAATAGACTAGAAAAACACCTAGCTCAGTCTAGTAAAACTAGTTTTCTAGGTTGAACTATAAATGCTCAAATTTAATCAAAACTCATGTGAAAACACCACTAAACATTGTAAAGACACACCTAGACACATAAATGCTTATTAATATCATTCTCAACCCATATAGCACATGAATCATCCTTAAAATAAGGCTAAAAAGGCTAGAATAGTAGCGCTGAATGCATAAATACACCCATCATCACCACCCCATACTTAAAGCCTTGCTCGCACTTGAACAACTCTTAAATATAAACACCATAAGATGAATAGACTACACACATCTACTTAATGCAAGACACTCATCTTTGCACAATAATGACTACCGGGAATGCAATTTTACAACACTAATCATGTTAAATACAATTGAAAGCTCAAGAATCCTACTTACAAAACATCCTAGCCTCAATAATGGACTCCACAAGAGACAAACTCATGCATATTGCTCACTTAAAGAAATCACAAGAATCACCCATATTCATCAAACATGTGCCCCTCACCACAAGAGAGTTACCCATAATCACACACAATAATGCAAACTATCACAAGATAGGCATAAGAATCAAGTTACATTCACTCTCACAAGGAATTCACAAGCTACACACAATGAACCATAGGCTTGCTCTTAGTGTAGTGCTCCACTAATATAGAAATGATGAACTTAGGATCAATTAGGTCTTTTTTGTATTGTAATGGAGGCT
>NC_061117.1:162292302-162412554 GCF_002878395.1 Capsicum annuum
GATGAACTTAGGATCAATTAGGTCTTTTTTGTATTGTAATGGAGGCTAAGGGATGGGTAGGAACTATTTGGGAATAGTGACTAACCTCTCTAAGTGCTTTAACATATTACATTATACATTTAAAACCAATATTCAACAACCAAATTACACTTTTTCATCCTCTCATATCTTTTGTGTTTGCCCTATCTCTTTTTAATAATTTCACAAACACTTGGTGGGCATATAGTTTATTACCAAAAGATTCAATTTTTTTCTTTTTTCTGAATCATGAAAATATTTCTAGAATTAATTACATCACACCCAACCACCACACATAAATTATTAAATTCAATAACTATTACTTTGGGGCATCAATTTCACCTTTTTCCTCTTATTTCTCAACTTTAATTAAATTTTTCATTAAAGCACTTAGGAGTTTTTGGCTCAAATTATGGTCTATCAAAGAAGGCATTAGGCTACTTATGAGTTTGCCAAAGAAAAAGCTAAAGGCTCAATGGAGGTTAAATAGGATAATGCACAAGAGGTAGGACAATAGAAGGTATAAAACAAGGCTATCAAAGAAATGCCTTATCATCTCCTTAACCCACAATCCTTATTTCGCTTCACACAAACATCGGGCAAGTTCTAGACATCACATGCAACAAGGAATATACAAAAATCTCACATCACATTGCACATTCTCAACTCAATAGGATCTTCATAAACTCCCAACCAAATAAAGCATGAATTCAGATTTAAGCAAAAAAGTACAAGAGTCACAAAAATGAGCCTAAGAGTCTCAAAAGTAGAAATTCACTCATTCAACATTCTTTTACCAAAAAAAAAAACACTTGCACAATGTAATCAAAAATAACACTAACAAGAATATCTTACACAAATAAAAATTAATTTAAGCCAAAAATTTAGAATTTCCCCTACCCCTCACTTAAAAATCTACTTTGTCCCCAAAGTGAATTTAAAAAGTAAGAGACAGAAATACTCCTTGAGGCCTCTAGGCTTAACTAGTAGCATCATTTTGCATAAAAGAGATTTATGGGACCCCACACTTAGTCTTTTCCATGCTTCTTAGCTCAATTTTATGTTACTCAGACTTCCCATTAACCAATTACTCAATCAAAAAAAAAATACTACGTGAAGTAAAAACTAAAAATTAAAAAGAAAATATACCTTAGCTTGGGTTGCCTCCCAAGAAATGCCTAATTTAGTGTCGCGGTTCGACCCAACTCAACTTTTTCCTCCACCTTGAGGATATAAATTTCACACCCAACTTTGCATCCATTTTTTTTGCCTCACTCCTAGGGTGGTAGTAGAAAGATTAAGGAACTGGCTAATGGATAATGTATAGTAAATCACTTGGCCTTCAGGTGAGGTGAGATTTTATATTGTTTATCAGGTTCAAAATCAGGAATATAGGATTCTTGTTCTTCATCTTCACACTCTTCCACTATTTTAAATGATTCCATAGACAAGATATCATCTAAACATAATGTAGCAAAGTGCTTTGAGTAAGGACGAACTAATCCTACTTCAAAATTTACAAAATCCATAACACCTTCACTGATATACACCTTCTCAATTTCAGTCTCAAGAGAAAAATGACAATTGAATGGCTGCAATTCATATGGTGGTGGTGGCATCTCCTTAACAATTTTAACAATTTCAGTTTCGAGTACTCAGACTTCCTCAAAATTTCATCAACTCTATCTTTAATAGGTTGGGAAGTCAACTCGATATCTACTTCCTTAGTTGTATTTGGAGGTTCTATACTGAGCTCTATACCACTCCTCAAAGTGATTTTAATTACCTGTTCATTGTCACTTGAAAAATCACCTTGAGGTCTGGTATTATATACCTGCTGCACTTTCCCTATCTACATCTCCATGTTCTTTATGAAAATCTGTTGACTCTTTAGAATTGCCCCATTACTCCTTCTAGCTGGTAATAATTGTGCACGATCAGCTAGAAGTAGTTTCATCATCTCTTCCACTATATAGAATCGTCATTGCTCGAAAACCACCTGTCCTAGGCTGCCATGTCAAGAAGTGTGATAAAACTAAAAATAAAAGAAAATAAAAAGAAACTTATCAAAAACTATTTACAACTCAATATAAAAACTAAAATTAAGATAGTTTCCTAGATATAAGTCCCCGACAACGACGCCAAATGTCGATGCCAAAAACTTGATAGCGCCCAAGCACACATGCAAGTGTACGTGGTCTTATCAAGTAGTAAAGTGGCTTCAATAAAATTCAAGTATTGATCTCTCAGGGTTTTACGTTTGCCGCCTATCCAATTGAAGTTTAACTATTGTGAAAAACTAAACAAAGAGTTTTAAGAAATGTAAACTAAAAAAACTAAACTAATGTGGAAAAGTAAAGACTTAGAATAATAAATATATAGATTACCAAGGTTAAGGCTTAAGAACAATCAAACTATACTATTAAACTTCATTCGTTAACTTGCTTATCTTGGTTGTTGATTTGTAGGGTTAATTGCAAGATCATGGTTTTCCAACCTCTAATACTTTTACCTAATTTGGATCTCACACCTATATTGTTGAGCGAAAATGTAATAATCCAATTATGTTTTTTATAGCTATCATCCTATGTTCGAATGAAGTAGGCATCTAAGTACATCCTTATCCTATATGCTAATTCAAATTTCTTATTTTATAAAGAAACAAGAATCATATTTTTTTGTTCCCATGTTCTATCTCCCTATTCCCTCTCCTGAGATCAAAAGGTTGACAAGTGATATATTCAAAGGGTAGCTAATCCTTAAAATAGTTAAATTAAGAATAAGAAAACAACCATACTGATAAGAAAATATAACAAACTTAATTCAAAATGAAAGCATTCATGATCTTGGCCTTAACCCTGGAAAGGGAGTTTAGCCTTGAATGGAAATATTCATCATCCAATCCCTTGGAGTGATGATACAAACCATAAAAAAAACTAAATTAAAGGATGATCAAACATAAAAAGAAGTTGTGGTAGTCTCCAATGATGTCCTAAGTGATCTAGGGTGTTCAAAGATAATTAAAACGGAGTTTGGGATGTTATATTTTTAGTATACAAGTCATAAACTGACTTGGATTGGGTTTCCATGCTGTTTCCCATTAGTTGGGTAAAATTATCCCGATTTTGGGCATCACCGCATCGCGGTGTCTTTCCAGTTCACAATTGTCAAAAAATATGTCATATTCCAGTAGCTAATCTCAATTTCAATGGATCACGGAGCCTCTTTAAACCCAATTATAAGCTACACGCGCTATCAGGTCACAAACTTGGCCCTCTTTTGAATCCATTGTTGTTTTTAGTGCATCCATTGGCTACTCTTTCTGTGCTCACGCACCCCATATATTTAAGGGGTCCAAAATGCATTAATTTTTGTATTGTGGTTTCGTTGAGCCATTCCGAGCCTTTTTGAGTTGTCTGCACATTATTGGAAGCTTTTATATCCTTCATACATCATTATAATCAATTAAAAAAGCATCCTATAGCATGAAACACAACAATTTAGAGCTTAAAACAACACAACATCCAAGACAGTGAACTACAAACACGAGCTAAGCATATGCTAAATTCACATAAGCTTAAGCTTATTGTTTTTACTCTTTTCTTAATCCAATTGACCCTTGAACATTATAAATAAGTTGTTTAACATTAAATACATAATAACAACCTTAGGAACTCATTAAAAGACATTATAACCCAGCACAATAGACTAGAAAACACCTAGCTCAGGCTAGTAACTCTAGTTTTCTTGATTAAACTCTAAATTCTCAAATTGAATAAAAACTCATGTGAAAACACCATTAAACATTGTAAAGACATACATGGACAGATAAATGACCATTTATATAATTTTCAACCCATATAGCCCCCGAATCATCCTAAAAACAAGGTTAAAAAGGCTAGAATAGTAGCGTTAGAATGCATAAATACACCCTACATCAAAGACCCTTCTGAAATGATCTCCAAAATTGAGAGGTAAACTGAGTACCCCTTTCTGAGATGATCAACAAAGGAACTCCATGCAATCTAACTAAATCTCTGATATACAGCTTGGCATAATCTTCAGCCGTGTAAGACGTATAAACTGGCAAGAAATATGCTGGCTTAGTCAATTTGTCTACAATAATCCAAATCGAATCATGCTGACGACATGAATGGGGTAAACCAGTCACAAAATCCATAGTACCAAAAACTTACAATGTACTACCAGGTCTTTGGTGCTCTACCTTAACCTGTTGACAAGTTGCATACTTTGCTGCAAAATCTTCTATATCTCCCTTCATACAACTCTACCAATAGATATCTCACAAGTCGCGGTACATTATGTTGGCTCCTACATAAATTCAATAACACGCTGCATACACATTCGCTATAATCCACTGTCTCAAATCATCAACACATGGTACAGACAATCTATTATGGTATCTCAACACGCCATCTCCCCCTTAGGATAACACTTCTACCTTTTGATCTTTAACTGACTCCTTTAGTTTGACCAAACTAGAATCCTTATCTTGCTTCTCTTGTACTTCCAAAACCAAAGAAGATTTGAAACTGCTCTAAACCAAAACATTTGCATCAGCTGAATAAAAAAATCTCACACCCAACCTAGCTAAATGATGAACTTCTCAAACTAACTCTTTCTTATCGTTTTCCACCTGAGTAGCACTACCCAAAGACAATCTTCTAAGGGCATCTACCACTATATTAGCCTTGCTCGGATGATACAACATCTTCATATCATAACCTTTTAATAATTCTAATCACCTTTTCTAACAAAGATTTAAATCCCTCTAAGTAAATATATACTGTAAGTTTTTATGATCTGTGAACACATCAACATGGACCCCATAAAGATAATATCTCAAGATTTTCAAAGCAAACACCATAGCAGCTAACTCAAGATCAGTGGTTGGGTAATTCTTTTCATGGGGCTTCAACTGTGTAGAGAGGCTATAACCATACCTCTCTGCATCAGAACACAACCCAAACCAACTCTAAAGGCATCACTATACACCACAAAACCATTTGTACCATCAGGTAGTGCTAAAACTAGAGTTGATGTTAGTCGAGTCTTTAATTTCTCAAAACTCTTCTCATAGGAATCAGACCACTAAAACTTAACTTTTTTCTGAGTCAATCTAACATATGAGATGCATTAGATGAGAAACCCTCAACAAAACATCCGTAATAACTAGCTAAAACCAAGAAACTCATAATGTCTGATAGAGAGATAGGTTTAGGCTAATTTCTTATGACTTCTTTCTTTTGGGGATCAACTCTAATTCCCTTAATAGAAATGATATAACCAAGGAAAGATACTAACCTACGCCAAAAGTCTCACTTGCTGAATTTGGTGAACAACTGGTGATCCCTAAGAGTTATCAACACAATTCTAAAATGGTCTACATGATCATCCTCGCTATGAGAGTAGATAAGAATATCATCGATAAAGACAATGACAAACATTTCTAGATACTATTTTGATACTTTTTTCATCGAGTCCATAAAGGTTGTTGGGGCATTTGTTAACCTGAAGGACATGACTAGAAACTTGAAATGACCATAACGGGTTCTGAAAGTTGTCTTTGGAATATCACTTTCCCTTAATTTAAGCTGATGATAGCCGGATCTAAGGTATATCTTAGAGAAGTAACTTGCACATTAGAGTTGATCAAATAATTCATCAATTATAGGGAGAGGATATTTTTTCTTAGCGTAACTTTATTTAGATAATGATAGTCGATGCACATACGCAAAGAACTATCTTTCTTTTGCATGAATAGGATGGGAGTGCCCCATAGAGAAAAACTAGGCCTTATGAAACCTTTATCTAAAAGATCCTTGAGTCGCTCTTTTAACTCCTTAAGATTAGCGGAAGCCATGTGATATGGAGGAATAGAAATAGGCTGAGTATCTGGGATAAGGGCAATCCTAAATTCTCTTTCCCTATCAGGAGGTACCCCTGGCAAATCTTCAGGAAATTCATTGACTACACTTACTAACTGAACTGTTGGAGTCTCAGACTTAGTGTCTTTGACTCGAACTAAATGATAGATACACCCTTTGGAAATCAACTTTATCTAAAATATAATATGAAATGACTCTTAGAAGATACAAAATTACCTTTCCATTCTAAGAATGACTCATCTGGAAACTGAAACTTCACTACTTGGGTGCGTTAATGTATCGATGCATAACAGAAATGGAGCAAATCCATTCCAAGAATAAGATCAAAGTCAACCATATCTAACTCTATTAAGTCTTCTAATATGATTTTATGAAGGATAGTGATAGGACACTTTTAATAGATATGTTTGGCAACAACTGACTCACCTACTAGAGTATAAACTAAGAAAGGCTCAAGGTCTTTTCAGGACCTATTTCAAAATTTATGGCAACTAATAGGGTTACATAATAAAAAAATGACCCAGGGTGTAATAATATATAAACATCAAGATAAAAGACATGAAGTATAGTAGTACCAACATCTGGTAAATCCTCCTACTTCTGACGGGATGGTAAAGCATATAACCTATTCTAGTGCTGACCACCTCCGGTACTGGATGGTGTGCACTGAGGAGGGACTGGGCTACCTAAAGGAGCTAGTGCACTAGTATCCTGAGTATGGGACATCTCTATTTCCCTGCATACTATACGAACACTCTCTAATTTTATGACCCAACTTACAAACAACCATAACAACTTTTTTGTCTAGTTAAATACTCACCTAGTTTATTCTTACCACACTTAGCATATGGAGGATAACTGGGCCTTTCATTTACACTATTCTATGATTTGGACATAGAGAACTTACCCCACTAGTCCTGACTAGGTCTGGGAGTGGGAGCAGTAGCTGAAGATGGTGCTTGCATGGATGAACGATTTGAAACTGTAAATGATTTCCACCATAAGACCTGGTCTAGACGTACTCAAACTGCCCTATTCTAGCCTTCTTATTACCTCTCTATCATCTCTTCAACTTCTCTGTCTTAATCTGCTAAGCATAAATTAATAATCTAGCAAGATCCATGTCTCTAATAATCATAGCAGTCCTACAATCCTTGAGTAGCAGGCTAGAAACTCTAGTAACAAACTTACTCATACATGCCCTAGGATCAGTCATCATATCTGGGGCATACTTAGAAAACTAGTTGAACTTAAGAAAGTACTTTTTCATGGTCATCGAGCCCTATCTCAAGTTCACAAATTCCTCTATCTTAGCTTCTGTCATTTCGCGCAGAAAGAACCTATCTAGAAAAGCATCCTAAAATACCTGCCAATGCATAGGGACTTGATTCTCACCTCTACCTTTCTTCCATATAACTACCCAATCATACGCTACATCTTTCAACCTATAGGATGCTAACTCTACACTCTCCTTCTTAGAAATATGCATAATTTAGGTGATCTTCTTCACCTCATCTAAATAAATTTGTGGGGTCTTCACCTACTTTTGACCCAAAGAAATTTGGTGGAATCATTCCCATAAAGTCTTTATTTCTAGTTGCTACTAAATCACCATTCTATTGAAGTGGGTCTTCAGCCTGATGATTTCCCTAAATATTAGTAGTTTACTGCCTGGGCCAATGCTTAAAAGGAAGTCCTAAACTACGCATGGGATACATTCTCATTCAGAGGATCGACAGGCTTGGGTGGCTGGTTATTAATTCTATGGGTGTTAGCTCGACGAGAAGGCATATTCAACTGTCATGTAATAGCAGAAGTTAAAAGTTGAAAGAGATACTGTAAGCACAATAGATCATTAAAGAAGAGATAATTTCCTAAGAACATCCCGTAGACTCTTGCTCATAAATATGGCGTATTTCACACCCATGATCAAAACTCTACGTAACATGGCTTGTCTGACTCCCTAGGACTCCTATAAACCTTAGGCTCTAATACCAAGTTTGTAATACCTCAAAACCTGGTCCCGAGACATCACACTGTGCTTAATACTATGAGTAGCCTTAAGCAAACCATGTTTTCCTTCTACAAAGTCCTAATCTCATAATAGTGGAAAATATAGACACAAAAGTCATACTGAATGCCGAAACTATCTGAAATAGCTAAGAATAGTCTGAGTATAATCTAAAAAAATGAAATACTATAAGTCTAAGTAAAATATAACAGTATGACAAGCCTTTACTACTAATAACTAAAGAGTTATTGGGACATACCCTTAGCTAACTCAAACTGTCTGAAAAGAAATACTGAATCCTATAGACTAATAAGATGCAAAATTTGAATAAATAAGTCCCTGAACTATAAGGACTCACCAATTGTCAGATGTAGATAGAGATACTCAGACTACTCACACTGCTGATACTAAGCACCTGAACCTACATGATGAGACAATATAGAACATAGACATATATGTAAATCAGTACTTTGATGATCTACTGAATATATAGGGATGAATGAATAAGTAAAACACTATCTCATAATCATAATTTTAAAACAAAGCATGCTAAATGTAAATGACTCACAGAAGTAGGAATATTTGAAATACTAAAATCTATATTCATGAATAGGAAAACATACTTTATAAATCTAGTGAGTCATAACATCTAGTTCTAAAAGCTGCAGTAATGTTCTATCTGTAAATCATACTGTCTAAGTGTAAAAGGACTCACTTCTATATCTGATATCTAAAAGATAAAATCTGTGGCTAATATCATACTGTAAAGTATAATCTGAATAAATTTGCGAGCCTTTATACTTAGTTTTCTAAAAGATTTTCTGATATTCTTTTCTGAAAGTCTTTACTGTTAGGGAGGTTCTTCTAACCGACATAAACCATGTGATCTAACATTAAGTCCAACGTCTTGTTCCCCTATGGGGAAAACCTCACGATGGGGAGAGGTGTCATACACTTGTCAAGGAGTATAACTGAGCTAAATGATCATATCTATAATTGTCACCCATATTGGAATGTGAATAATCTCATAATCTATACCTACACTGGTTATGTAGTTTTGTGGAAGATAGGGAACACTAATTCCATACTTCCTACTCGACGCTAAATACTACTCCCTTTAAATCTGCCCTCATTCTGTTGGAAATCCACTTTTAAACTAGCATAAGGGTTTATTCTGAAACCTATTATGCATTTATCTTGTTAAATCTATAAGTAAAGCTAAATCTGATTCTATAATCTGTAATAAATCTATAAAGTGGATTCCAAATCTCATCTAAGGATCAAAAGATCAAAACTTTATAGAAAATCTATAAATAATCTGATCATAGGATGGTTAAAACATCATCTTTCTTGAAATATAAACACATAATCTTGGGCTTAGTAACCCATGCATAAATATCTTGTAAAAACATCAAAATAATCATGCTTGGTAATGAAAACAATGATAATTCATCTCAAAATCTTGAATTTACAGCAATGGGCATGAAAATATTAATATAAACATGCAATTCGCCTTCAAAATCTCTCAAAAACTCATAATCTTGCAAATAGCAATAATGGTTATGAAACCTAATTCAATCTCATGGATATTCATTCAAAATCATATGAATTTTTAATTAAAACTTTGTTTCAGGCACAAGGATGAAAGAGGATCCTTGTTCATAAACCCCACATATCGTGGTAGATAATTAGATGAAGAATCTTGAATTATTGATCCCTATTTAATTTTTTGAAGAAGAGTTCTCGATTATCTTGTCTTGGTAATCCTCAATTTTAAGCTTTCTTGGAGAAATAATTAAGGAATTTAATTTCTTGGAGAAAAAGCTTGAGCTCTAGGGTTTTTCTATAAAATAGTCATAACTTTCAGCCCGATACTGGATTTCGAAGGAATTGTATCGTTGGAAAGCTAATTCAATTTCCCATATGAGAAAAAGTGGAAAATCTTAAAAATTCCACGTATATAAAAGTGGATTCATTTTTCAAAGTAAGTTTCTAACATATTTTGGAAAATTTCAAGCTAAGTAAAAGTATAGGGTTTATAATATCTCTCCCTTGAGAACATTTGTCCTCGAATGAGACTGAGTGAGAGAGGAGAAGATAAAATGACGTGCATAATATACATGAACAACTGGAACATGATCTCATGACTGACATAACTGATAACTAATTATATTATACTGAACATGCATATCTGATGCATGTGTAACTGATTTATGACTACATGGCTGAATTATTGATAAGATGAGTTTCTCATCAAACTGAACATGCATATCTGATGCATGAATACCTAATGAACTGGTGCGTGAATGCATGGATGAATATGTAATGGTACTTAATATCAAGTTTATAATGGAATTCTGAACATAAAACTAAGTAAGCTTAAGGAGAACTGTTACCTTGAGCAAGATCAGAGTTTGCAGAGAAGAGGTAAGGGTACTTGGTCTGCATGTCTGCTTTTACTTCCCAAGTAGCTCCCTCAATTGATTGATTTCGCCAAAGAACTTTTACTTAAGGGACTTTTTTGTTCCTCAGTCTATGAGTCTGGTAGTTAAAACTTTCGACTGGAATCTCTTCATAAGAGTGGTTTTTTTGAACATCTATGCTCTGAATAAGGACTACAACGGCCGGTAACCTATGCACTTCTTAAGCAAAAAGACATAGAAGACTGGATAAACTAAAGCTAGATTTGAAGGCAATTCGAGGTCATAAGCTACCTTGCCGAAGTGACTGAGAATTTTGAAGGGATTGACTTATCGGGGACTGAGCTTTCCCTTCTTGTTGAATCTCTTCACTCCCTTCATGGGAGAGATCTTTAGATAGACATAATAACCAATCTCAAACTTAAGATGCTTTCTATGCATATCTGTATAAGACTTTTGTTGGATCTAAGTAGCCTGTATTCTTTAATCAACTAGACTTTTTATAAGGCATCGAATACTAAGTCAGGCCTTATAACTATGGCCTTACTAACTTTGAACCAACCGATTGGAGATGTACACCTCCTACCATAGAGAGCTTTGAATGGATCCATCCGAATACTTGAATGATAGCTGTTGTTGAATGCAAACTCAATCAAAGGCAAGTGGTCATCCCAACTACCCTTGAAATTGATTGCACACTCCCTTAGCATATCTTCTAAAATCTGAATGGTCCTTTCTGGTTGACCATTTGTATGAGGATTAAAGGCTGTACTGATATGAAGTTAGGCATCAAGACCCTTTTGGAATGCTTTACAGAAATGAGAGGTGAACTTGGTACCTCTGTCTGAGATAATAGATAATGGAACACCATGCAATCTGACCAACTCTCTGATGTAGAGTTTGGCATAATCCTCGGCTGAATAAGAGGTATGGATAGGAAGGAAATGAGCTAATTTGGTCATCCTATCTACAATGACCCAAACTGAATCATACTGGTAATGAGTACGTGGTGAACCCATCACGAATTCTATATTCAAATCTTCCCACTTACAAGTAGGAATACTAAACTCCTGCATGAACCCACTAGGTTTAACATGTTCTATCTTAACTTGCTGACATGTAGAACACTTAGCCACAAACTCTGCAACATCTCTCTTTATCCCACTCCACCAATAGATTTCCTGTAAGTTGCGGTACATCTTTATGGCCCCTAGATGAATAGAGTATCGTACACCATGTGCTTCTGCAAGAATTTGCCGCCTTAAATCACCTACACCAGGAACACACAGACCAGCCTGACAATGCAATACACCATATCCCCCTTGGGAGAAAACCTCTACTTTCAGATCCTTGATTGACTCTTTTAACTTGACAAGGCTGGGATCTCTATCTTGCCTTTCTTTTACCTCAAAAACTAGAGATGATTCTAAACTACTCTGAACCGATATGTCATGCTCTTCTAAATTGACCAAATGAACACCTAGTCTGGAAATCTGATGGATTTCCTGAGATAAGTTCTTATTACCATCCTTAACAAGAGCAACACTACCCATAGACAGTCTACTGAGAGTATCGACCATAATGTTGGCCTTGCCTAGAGGATAAAGGACACTCATGTCATAATCTTTCCAGAGCTCTAGCCACCTTCTCTGACAAAGATTAAGATCTTTTTGAGAAAATACATACTGAAGACTCTTATGATCTGTGAACATATCTAGATAAACCCCATAGAGATAATGCCTCCAAATCATAAAGGCAAAAACTATGGCTGCTAACTCAAGAACATGTGTAGGATAATTCTTTTCATGGGGTTTAAGCTGTGTGGAGGAATAGCATATGACCTTAACATACTGCATAAGGACACAACCCAAACCTACTCTTGATACATCATAATAGACAATGAACCTATCTGGAAAAGCTAAGAATGAAGCTGAGGTGAATCAAGTCTTCAACTCCTGAAAACTCTTCTAGCAAGGATCTCACCACTGAAACTTGACTTTATTCTGAGTCAATTTGGACATAGGGGATACAATAGACAAAAATCCCTCAATAAAACATCTTTAATAGCCAGCCAAACCCAAGAAACTCCTGATATCTGATGGAGACACAGGTCTGGGCCAGTTTTTTACCACTTTGGTCTTTTGAGAATCAACCGTAATGCCATCACCAGAAATGATATGACCAAGGAATGCTACTGACCTTAGCCAAAATTCGCACTTACTGTATTTGGTGAACAACTGATGATTTTTGAGAGCCTAAAGTATAATTCTGAGATGGTCTGCATGATCATGCTCACTACAGGAATAGATAAGAATATCATGTATGAAGACTATGATAAACATGTCTAAGTACTGCTTAAACACACGATTCATCAGGTCCATGAAAGCTACTGGGAATTTTTAAGACCAAAGGACATGACTAGGAATTTGAAGTGACCATATAGAGTACAAAAAACTATTTTTGGAATGTAACATTGTCTGACTCTGAGCTGATGATAGCCTGATCTGAGGTCTATCTTAGAAAAAATAGCTGGCACCTTTAAGTTAGTCGAACAAGTCATTAATTCTTGGAAGAGGATACTTGTTCTTGACCGTGAATTTATTAAGCTGACGGTGGTCTATGCACATTCTGAGAGAACCATCTTTTTTGTGCACTAATAAGATGGGTGCACCCCATGGGGACACACTGGGCCTGATGAATCCCTTATCTAAGAGATCTTTTAACTGTTCTCTCAGTTCTTTGAGTTCTGGTAGTGCCACTATATATGGCGGACTAGATATAGGATGAGTATCTGGAAGAAGATCAATGACGAAGTCTATTTCCCTTTTGGGAGAAATTCTAGGAAGATCTTCAGGAAAGACATCTGAATATTCATTCTCTACTAGGACTGATTCAAGACTGGGAGTTTTATAACTAGTGTCCTTAACTCGAACAAGATGATAGAGACATCCTTTAGATATTATTTTCAGTGCCCAAAGGTAGGAAACAAGCTGACCTCTGAAAGCTGAAGTACTATCCCTCCACTCTAAGACAGGTTTATTCAAAAATTGGAATTAGACTATTCTATTTCTGCAGTTGACTATGGCATAGCAGGAATGAAGCCAATCCATATCGAGAATGACATCAAAATCAGTCATCTCTAATTCTATTAAGTGTGCTGAATTGACTTTCGGAGATATCATAATAAGATAGTTCCTATTTACCCATCGGGCTATGATGGTTTTACCCACTGGGGTAGAGAATAAAAAGGGATCTACTAAAATTTTAGGACTGACTCCGAAATCAACTACTATATAGGGAGTAACAAAAGATAAAGAAGCTCCTAGATCTAGCAAAGTGTAAATATGCATATGAAAGATCTGTAACATACTAGTAACCACATCAAGAGAATTTTACTGAACTTGCCTGGACTGGAGAGCACAAATTCGATTTGGGTGTTGCCCACTAGTAGTGTTGGAGGTGGCACCCTGCTAGTTTGGGCGACCGAACTCAGCTGAGAAATGGTTCTGCTGACCTTCAACGCCCTATGGGGACAATCTTTGTTTCTATGTCCCGACTTACCACATCTAAAATAGACATTGCTACCAGCTCTACAAGCACCCTTGAGGTTCTTACCTCAAGTCTGACAAAGGGGATAAGTTTGGGCATTGCTGACACTACCCTGAGGCTTAGAGCCTGGCGCCCTATCTCTATTACAATTCTTGAACTTATGAGCTAGAGCACTGGCTGAAGAAGGAGAAGTAACTAATGACTTAGGATAAAACTGAGAACAGTTTTCTCCTTCTGATTTGGGATGAGCAAAGTTGAAAGTACCCGTCCTTGCTCTCTTATTCTGTTTCTTCCTCATCTTAATCTTTTGCTCCTCTATCTGTTGAGCATGGGTCATAAGCCTTGCTACGTTCATGTCACTATTCAACATCGTCGACCTACACTCATTGACCACAATATCATTTACCCAAGAAATAAACTTACTCATCTTGGCCCTGCTATCTGCAACCACACGAGGAGCATATCTGGCAAATTGAGTAAATTAAGAGAATACTCTTTCACTTTCATGTTGCCCTGCCTGAGGTTGATAAATTCCAATGCCTTAGCTTCCCTCAGCTCTAGGGGAAAGAACCTATATAATAATATGGTGATAAACTCCTCCCACTCAATAGGCCTTGTATCATCTGGCCTTTTTGACTTTCACTATTTAAACAAAGTATGAGCAACATCCTATAACTAATATGCAGCTAGCTCAGCACTCTCACTAGAAGTAATCCCCATAATGTTTGTAACCTTCTAAACTTGATCAATAAATTCTTAAGGGTCCTTATCTGTCTCAGACCCAAAAAATATGGAGGATTCATTTGAGTGAAGTCCTGAATCCTGGCTGTAGCTGAATTGGACACTGTGTTGGCCTAAATAACATCTGGTCATTCATTTTGAATAGTAACTGATTGAGCAAGAGTAGTGAATGGAACTTTGAATTTTGCATGAGAAAAATGTATGCCCAAAGGTTCTTCAGGCTAAGGGACTGGCTTATTCTCGTTTCTTCTTTTGGGAAGCTTGTTCTGTAAAAGGAAGGAAGAAACAAATTAGACACGACTGAGAGATTTATTAGAGATTATTCTCACTAGCACAACATGAATACTGAAAGAAGGGAAACTGTTCCTAAAATATCTTATAGTCTCCTGCACATAAATGTCGTGTGCACCACACCCATATACAAGACTCTACTAGATGCGGATTTCAGACTTCGTAGGACACTATTGAACCTTAGGATCTGATACCAAGTTTGTAATACCCTGAATCTTGTACCCAGAATATTATACAGTGCTCGTGACCCCAAAGGACCATAAGCTAACCCATGACTGATATCTGTACCTGAACACTGCATAATATACTATATAAATATAGAAATAAAGGCTGTAAGGCCATAAGGTTCAAAACTAATAAGATAATCTTAAAATTATATGGTATCACAATACCAAAAAAGACCTAAAATAAACTGTCTGAATATTATAGTTTGAAAAGCCTTTAACTGAATGAACTATCTAAATAAGAAGTTGATGGGACATGTCCCCAACTAACTGCAACTACTAAATTAAATTAATTTATGAGATAATAAAGTAATGGTCATGTACTTGAAGGATGAGGATCACTCCTAACTCTGACTACTGAGACTGGAATGCTATTGATACTCTGAAGCTCCTGTTTCTGAACCTATGGTATAAAACACCATAGCGTAAATATGTCAGTATGTTTGAATGTACTGGTATATATATGAGGTAAGCTGAATGCAAAAGGGTTCACATTTATGAACTACACTAACTGAATACATAACATAAATGTGAGAATACATACATGACTACATAATAACTATGACTTAGTTCGTGATAACATGATTTCTGATTCAGAGTACTGATAACATAAGATATTGATATCTGTGTAACTAAAATAACTGATACTGAGTGATTGTATCTGAGAGTCTATGTTCTGATGGAACTAGCTGCATTTCGTACTATTCTGAGTTGACTATATCTGATAGTCCTGAATCTTGTAGAACTATATGAGTTCTATTACTGAGACTGAATGACTATATCTGATAGTCTTAATTTTGTAACTTAAACTGTAGGAAGTAGTCATCTAACCGACATGCCTAAAATAATGTAATATAGCTGAGTTAGGATCCAATCTGTAACCCCAATTAGAAGGGTGTCAATACTGCACCAATGGTAAAGATAAGCTGTGGGTGACCCTCATCTTACAGTGTCCCCAAAAGAGAATGGTGGGACCCTTATCTGACAGTATTTATCCACCTTATCAACACATATCTGATAGTGTTGATGTCTCAACCTATGCTGGCTACATAGTTCTGGAATGCAAGGATGACATCTAAGAATCACACTCTCATCTGACAGTGTGTGTTCCCATCCTTGGGTTCACTCGGTACTAATTACTACTCCCATGTGAATAGACACTAAACATGGATTGCTAAAATAAACTGGACTGAATTAACTGATTTCTATTGACTGGTGGAATACTGCTGAGATTACTGAATTTCTGAGATTACTGACTTTACTAAGCTTTCCTGAGTCACATGACTGACTGAATTTCTATGAACATGGCTCGATTGAGAGTATATTTAAAACATGACACTGGCTCTACGCACATATCTAATTGTCGGGTACAAGTACCCCCATGACTTGATAGCATAAAACTGACAAAGCATGACTTTTTTGAATAAATGACAAACATCACAATCCATAATACAATAAGTTGGAGATTTTATAGAGTATAAGTTTTAAAGCACCACAAGGGTTACACATATATCTATAATTCATTGACTAAGGCATTTCATCAAACACTTGACATGTATAAACTTGTACACGATTAGGGATTTCATATTATCATACTAGTATGACACTTTTCCTTCACATAAGCACTTAATCAAATACATGGAGAGCATGCTTTGGTTATACAATCATTAACATATCTAATAATCATGGATACATCAATCAACGTGTAAATTTAAGGGTGATGTCTCATAAATATTATGCAAATCTTTATTTACTAGGGTCATTCATTGGAATATGTAATTTTAAACATGAAGAAAAATCCTACAACATCCTGAACATGAATTTCAATTCTATTTAAATCATGAACATTCGTAAATGTACAAATCTTGTATTTGAAAAAATATTCTTGAGTTTCATGGGTGAAAGGGACCTATGAATCAACACATGACATTCTTGGGTTGTTGATTTCTTGAAGATTCATGGAGGAAAACTTGAATTATTGACTTGGAATTAAAAACCTAGGGTTACTTGTTCTTGGGGATTATCTTTGAGAGAAAACCATAATTTGATATTGTAAATGGATAATGAACTTATGAGCCTTGATCTGATATAATTAGGGGTTAAAATGGGTGGAAAAAGATCCAAATACCCTTTTAAAAATAACTTTAAAATAGCTGAACGAACTATGCAATGGTGGGTGCGATGGTCCATCGCTAGGTTGACGGTCCATCGGTGCTGACCGTCGCACCTGGGCAGAATAAGGGTTTACTTTGTCTGCTACGATGGCTTGAGTGATGGTCCGTCGCTAGCTCGATGGTCCATTGGCCTGAGCCATCCCTTAGGCAGAAGGTAGTCTCACTGCCTCCGTTGTGACGGTTTGGGCGATGGTCCATCAGTAGCTCGATGGTCTGTCGGCCCTCATCATTGCACCTGGAGAGTTTTGACTGATTTATGTAAAATGGCCATAACTTTTTACCCGATATCGTATTTGGACAATATTGGTATTGTTGGAAAGCTAATTCAATTTTTCACATGACAAAAAGTGAAAATCTTATAAATTCCACATATATAAAAGTGGATTCATCTTTCAAAGTAAGTTTTCTAACATACTTGAGATGATTTCAAGATAATTAGAAGTACGAGGTATTACCAATGTGTTCTACAGTTATTAGGGTAGCTAAGGTCTAGTGGAGACATCAGCCTGTAAAAGATTCTACTAAAGAGGTTGAGTCTGATATGCATAGTACTTATCCCTAGCTTTTCACTGATTCAGGTATTTCTCATATATTTAGTTCGTGAACTAATTAGATTCTTAGTGGTGGATGATGTAATGCCTTAATTTTTTATGATTTGGGTGAAATATTTATTTCTATATAATTTGACCATTTTACCCCTCATCGTGGTTACATTATGGTATTTTTTTGTTGTTGGGACAATTGGCATGATTCTTAACGCATTTCAATGAAATTTATCTAAGATTATGTTTTTGAAAGTCTTAAAGGCTTATTAGTTTAGTTTAGACAACATGTTTTATTATGTGATTTAGATGGCTAGTCAGACTGTGCCAGCAGATCCAAATGTCGATTTTAGGTTGGTGACATAGTTGGTGTGGTTTTTCGACTTCTATATCTTATTTCAACCCTTAATTCAGAAAGTTGCAAAATTGTATTTCGGGGGTCAATTTTGGGGAAATAGCATTTTTCCAAAAAAAAAAATGATATAGCTATTGATTCTAGAGCATCGAATATAGTAGGGTTACATAGTTCATTTGTGTACTCGTGATTTTGGATGAATATCGAATGGCCTACATAGACTTAGATTTTGCAAGTCTCTAGTTGGTGCACCACTCTTCTGGTGCACTCGCTTAAGTGATGCTTTTGTCACTTAAGCAACTTGGCTTGGTAGCCAAAGTGTCACCTAGGCAATAATAGGCATGCTTATGCGATTGTCGCTTTAGCAATGGCCTTGTTTATTAAGTGACGAGCAAGATGATAGTCACTGAAGCGACAGCTAAGTCTCTTATACGATAAGGTAGGCTTCACATAAGTGATGGCGTCTTATGTGACCCGATAGTCATTTAGGTGATGCCTGGGGGAATTACATCCCACATTTTCTAGATTTTTCACCATTTTTGTGATTTATAGATTAGGGAAGTTTTTAGGCATTTTCTTCCATTTATTAAGCTTGGGTAAGACCAAAATAGTTATTTCAATTGTTTTCTTCCAATTTCTTCTTTTAAATCTTGTTTAAACTCAGATTTAAAGGTGGAAATTTGGGGATTTTGTCCCGGAAGGACCAAATTAGAATTCCTTTTATTCCAACCCTAATTTCAACCCATTTTTACTTAGGTTTTCTCCAATAAGTTTCTCTAATCAAGGGAAATATGTTTTTGGATTAAAATTTCCTTTTAACCCTTTTTGAAGAACCATTTCAATAGTTTATTTTGGTCCTATTTCAAACTTGACCACTATAGGTATTGTAGGTTTTTCGATTCGTGGATTCTATATTTGTGTGTTTTAGCTAATTATGGGTCCATGTGTGAGGTGAAAGCTCAGTGCTAAATACTTATTGTACCCATATCGGCATTCAAGGTAGGTTTTAGCTTAACTTTGTTTAGACTAGATTGGGTAATTAATAATAATATGAAATCATGCTATGGGTATAAGGTTGTATAATAGAAAATATCTTTAGGTAATTCGTGTACCCATGTAGGGGCTATATGGATAATATTTGGCAATTTTGAGACATTGTTTGCTATGTGTGATCGCGTGGGGTCTTATATGATGTTGTTGGAATAGTAGTGATATATGTATGTTTGGTTTCACTCCTTTTGGTGGGAAAAAACCTAGATTTTGGAATTATGTGATATCAATGACTTTTCCTTACATATTTCATTTTATGGTTTTTGGATTATATTGGATCATGTATAGTTGGTTGACTTGCGTGGACTTTTAGCTCACATGGTTGTTTTATAGGTTGGATACTGGAAATTCTCATTTTGGTTTTTTGTATGCATTACATACTCATATCATAGGCATTCATGAAACACAGGTTCCACCATGGAAATACTAGAAATACTGACTTTTTTGGATAGCAAATATGATATCTTTAAAATCCCTTAATTGATATATGTGACAAAAAAGGAGTTATGGGTATTGGTATTGGATATTAGTTGTATATCGGTTGACTCACCCCCCAAAGGATCCTACATGGAAGAACATCTTTGTAGGTGTTTATGGAGATTGTACAACGATCTCGTGCATCATAATATCATCATTATCATCTTCATTGCACTCTATCTGTTGTGCTTATTCTATTATTGTATTGCTATTATTGACTTGATATCTTCCCATTTATCCTCTCTTCTTATACTTGTATTTGGTGTATGTTTACATTTTATCTTTTTTCCCTTATTGTATTTGTTATATGATTACATATTAGAACTATTATTGGAGACGATGTGAGATACCGCTTGGGAAATTCTTTGATTACAGGTGGCGTGTGAATAATATGTGTTTATATGCTTTACTTTCTACTTTACTTAGTAGGCATATGATACCAATTTAGTACAAGTGGACCATACTCACCCTACTTTTCCATTTCGATGCAGATATAAGTACGAGTGCACTGCACAAATAGCTGATTCAGGCGTCATTTGGAGTATATTCGATGAAGTAGCCATTCTATGCTTCATGAGTAGGCCTACTACCTCTTCCTATATATTTCATCTCTTACATATTATTCAGTGATAGATTTTGATCCGTTTGGACTATTACTGTTTGTTTAACCTTTGAGATGCATTTAGTAGTCCTTAAACTATGACACCATGTTTTGGGATTTGGTTTGGTATTTTTTAATGTAGTTCTTACACTATGGCACCAGGTTTTGGGATTTTTTTTGGTATCAGTGAATGTATTTCCTCTAATACCATGTTGTGTGGTTTAGCTTTTCTCTAGAAGCCTTGCCTTGGGTTTCATATTGATGTCCCTTTTTTATATATATTTGGCTGATAGGCTTACTTGTCAAGGCTTGCTATGACAAGCTCCATTAGGACCCTTGTTTTTTGGGTCAGATTGAGTAGCTTGGCTCATTAGGGTTGTATTCAGCCATTGCAAATAGCTTGTAAGCATTTGGATGGAAACTTTTGTTTTTACTCCCCATAGGGATTGTCATATCTTGCAGTGGATTTAAAGGCAAAAATTATCCCACTAGCATTAAGGACAAGATTATTGCAACAATTCTATTGATAGTAATATTCAACCCCTTTTACATTATCTTGAACATCCAATGAGTGAATTTCTTCTTTCCTAATCATTGGTGCATAGTAGAGAAAATAAGTTTCCTTCTTTTTCCATGACAAGATGTTACCTTTATTAAAAGTGTTGGTAGGCTTAAAAATAGAGACTTTTGAAGAAACCACCTCAACCTTCTTAGAAACAAGGTCATCACACTTGGTTGGTGTGATGTCATTAACCTTTTAAACCAAAATCATGGAAACCAAGGCCTTACCAATCTATTTAAAATAATTTAAACCAATTTAGGTTCCATTACAATATTATGCAATGCAAAGTTTTCAATAAAAGTCAAACTATGTGACAAAACCATTCCCATGTGACAAACATGTTGAGTGCATATAGTTTCTAAAACCAAAAAAAAAAAGAACCAATTGACCATTCCCATGAAACCACATGTTCAGCTCCATAATTTTAACATTAAAACCATAAGAAAAATATGGAGAAACAATATTTATCCATTAACAACCAAGACCCTCAACATATAGTTCAAAACCAAAGAATACCCACAATTAAATCATGCAAACCATTCATTAAACCATTAAATTAGTTTAACTAACAATGAGGGAGAAGTAATTTAACTCCCCGAGTCAGTACCCCAGATGCCACATGATGCCTACGACCCCGAAGGACCTCAAGCTAACCCATGACTGGTACCTATGAGCATTGTATAATAATACTGAAATAATATGAAAATTAAGCTGAAATGCCATAAGGTTAATATTCTGAGTACTTATAATTATAGTAAGTGGAAATAATATCTAAAACTGAATACTTCTGAACTAGTATAGTATGAAAAGCCTCTAACTGAACTATATGAAAGTAGAGTTAATGGGATAAGCCCTCAACTAACTCTGACTACTAAAATACTGAAGCTACTGAAATACTAAAATAAAACCATATCCTCAATAGATGAGGACTCACTACTAAATCTACTGCTACTAACTGTATGTATCTAAGGTCTGGAACCTGAGCATCCAATCCTATGATATGAGACATTATAGCATAAAGAAAGAGTATGTGTCAATATGTGGAATGTACTGGTATGCTAGATGAGGTAAGGCTGAATGCTAAGGTTCATATGCATGAATAGTAGCTGACTAAATTATATACAGTAACTGAATATAAGAGTACATGGATAACTAAAATTGCAATAAATACTGAGTATGCAATACTATGCATAAATATGTATTCTGTATCTAAGCTTTCACTAAAGCTGAGTACCGAGTTCAGATAACTTAGTAACTGACATTTGAAATTACTGATAATTAAATTACTAATAACTGATTGACTGTGTCTGATAGTACTAATTCTTTAGAACCGAATTAAGTTCTGTATTGAGATTAAAACTGAAACTGTGAGAGGTAATCATCTAACCGACATGCCACTAGCTGAACTGATTGGGTTCAAACCTATGACCCCAGCTGGAAGGGTGTCAGTATCATGCCATAGGTAAAGACAAACTGAAGAGTCACCCTCATCTGGCAAGTGCCCTGAATGAAAACAGTGGTACCCTCAACTAGCAGGTAAGACACTTTATCAACCCTCAACTTTCAGGTTGATGTCTCAACCTACGTTGGCTACGTAGTTCTGAAATACAAGGACTGCTTCTGAGGATCACACCCTCTACTGGCAAGTGAGCCTCCATCCTTGGGTTCACTCGGTGTTGAATCCTACTCCCAACTGAAGACACTAATTATTTTACTGAGCTAAATTGGACTGATAATGAGTTTCACATAGTTGTTTAACTGACTGAGTACTACTATTCATGACATTTCTAAGAATATTTTGTAAGTACTGTAGCTCTAGGTAAACAACTAGATTTTTTGGGTATTGAATACCCCCAGGACTCGATAGCATGGAAAGTAAAGCATGGCATGATCTTGAATGCACAATAATAGATACTTATTATCAATATATTCACCTAGGCATTTTGTCAAACACTTGAGATGCATGGGTTTGTATATGAGTAGGAACAGATGATGAAATGTCATTATACCACTATCCAACTCACATGAGCATTTTATCAAACATTTGGGGGGCATGATTATTTCACATAGCAATAAACATATAATAATATCATGGATACTACATTGAACTCGTAGTTCAAGAGTTCACCATGAAGATTACATAAATCAACACACAAACTATCTAGTTTTCATGAAACTTGTAATTGATCATGGAATTAAATACCAAACAACCTCATAAAAACGAATACACTTTAGTTCAAACATTTAAATCATGAATAATTAAGCTTGTGGTTTTAAAACAGTGTTCTTGGACTTCATGGGTGAAACGAACCCATGAATGAACACCTAACGTACCTTAGAAGATTAATTTTGAAGGATTTTGAAGGAGTTCTTGAGAATTGTTCTTGATTTCTTGAAGCTAGGGTTTTTCTAATTTTTGAGAGAATAGCTTAATCTTGAGAGAAAGTGAGTGAATAATGAAATAATGAGCAATTAGTGCTCTTGCGATGCGGTAGCATTGCGGTCCCTCACTGAAAAATGACATTTGTGAACTCAAACATTATCATGATACGCCATTATTGTAGAGCTTCAATGGAAACTGACAAATGCCATTTGAACTGGCTCAACGATGGGGTGATGCACCATGTGGCACATGTTTTTCAAAAGCATCTATAACTTTTCACCCGGGTATCAGATTTGGGGAAAATTTATATCATTGGAAAGATGACTAAATTTTCTATACAATGGTAATCTCTAAAATTTAAAATTCTTAGTATTTTTCAAAATATATAGAGAGAGACTCAAGTACTGAGAGTTAAAACATTCGTCCTTAAATGAGACTGATTAAGTTGAGGAAAACTAATAGACTGAGTACACACACTGTACATACAAAACTGATGTATGGAATACATGAATTAAACTATTGATAGGCTGAGTTTTCTTACTGATAATGCATATCTGATGCATGAGTACATAGTTGGACTGATTCATGAATGCATGACTATCATGAAAATGATATGCAATGGTAATGAATACCAAGTTTGTAGTTGTAACTGAACATGGAACTGAGTAAATCTAAGGAAGACTGTTACCTTAGGTTGAATCTTAACTTGCAGAGAGGAGTTAATGATACTTGGTACGCATATCTACTTCTATTTCCCAAGTATCTCCCTCAACGAACTGGTTCTACCATAGAACATAGGACAAGGGAACTTCTTTGTACCTCAGTCTGTGAATCTGATGACTAAGGATTTGGCCTGGGACCTCCTCGAAAGAAAGATCATTCTGAATATCCATGCCCTCTAAGGGAACTATGACTACTAGGTCACCAATGCATTTCTTTAGCAATGAGACGTAAAATACTTGGAGCACTGAAGCTAGATCTGAAGGCAACTCAAGCTCATAAGCTACCTTTCTGAAATGAGTGAGAATTCTATAAGGACCGACATATCAGGAACTGAGCTTCCCTTTCTTTCCAAACCTCTTCACATCCTTCATGGGAGTGATTTTTTAAGAACACAAAATTACTAACCTCAAACACGAGATCCTTACTCCTCATATTGCGTACGACTTTTGTTGGCTCTGGGCTACCCTAAGCTTTTCTCTAATCAACCGAACCTTCTCTAAGGCATCAAACACTAAATCATGCCCTACTACTATGGTCTCACATACCTTTAACCAACTAATTGAAGATCTATATCTCTTTTACTAAAGAGCCTCAAATTAAGACATCTGAATACTATAATGATAGTTGTTATTATATACGAACTTGGTCAAAGGCAAGTGGTCATTCCAACTACCCTTAAAATTAACAACATATGTTCTTAATATATTTTCTAGAGTCTGAATGGTCCTATCTGCTTGACCATCTATATGGGGGTGAAAAGTTGTACTGAGGTGAACTTGGGTACCAAGACCCTTCTAGAATGCTTTCCAAAAATAAGAGGTAAACTGGGTACCTCTATCTGAAATGATGCGCATTGGGACACCGTGTAACCTGACCAACTCTTTGATATATAGTTTGGCGTAGTCCTCGATTGAATAGGAAGTATGGACATGCAAGAAATGAGTGGATTTGGTTATCCTGTCAACGATAACCCAAATTGAATTATGCTAATGATGAGTACGAACCAAACCCGTCACAAAGTCCTTGTTCACTTCTTCCCATTTCCATGTAGGAATACTGAACTCCTATATGGATCCATTAGGCTTCTGGTGCCCTATCTTAACCTGCTGATATGTATAGCACTTAGCTACAAACTCTGCAATATCCCTCTACATCCCACTCCACCAATAGGTCTCCTGCAAATTGTCATATATCTTAGTAGACCCTGGATGAAAAGCATAACGTACATCATGCGCTTCTGCAAGAATTCTTTGCCTTAAGTCATCTACACCTGGCACACATAACCGACCTTGGCAACACAATACACCATCTCCTCCTTGGGAGAAAACCTCTACTTTCTGTTCTCTGATCTACTCTTTCAACTTAACTAGACTAGGATCTCTGTCCTACTTTTCCTTTACTTCAAAAACCAGAAATAATTCTAAACTATTATGCACCCACACACTACCCTCTGCAAAATCAACTAAGCAGACACCAATTCAGGAAAGTTGATGAACTTCTTGAACTAACTTTCTCTTACCATTATCAACATGAGAAATACTTCTTATAGACAACCTACTAAGAGAATCAGCCACAACATCGGCCTTGCTCGATGATACAAAAAACTTATGTCATAATCTTTCAACAACTCCAACTACCTTATCTAATAAAAATTCAAATCTTTCTAAGATAACACATACTGCAAGCTTTTGTGATATGTGAACACATCAATCTGCACCCCATACAAATAGTGCCTCTAAATTTTTAAGGTAAACACAATAGATGCTAACTCAAGATCATAGGTAGGGTAATTCTTCTCATGGGGGTTAAGCTATTAAGAGGCATAGGCTATGAACTTACCTCTCTGCACTAGGACACAACCCAAACCTACTCTAGAAGCATCACAATTCATAATAAACCCATCTGAACCATTTGGTAGAATCAAAACTGGGGTTGAGGTGAGTCGAGTGTTCAACTTCTAAAAACTTTTCTCTCCAGACTTTAACCAGTTTAAATTGACTTTCTTCTGAGTCAATATAGACATAGGGGATGCGATATATAAAAAATCATTGACAAACCATCGGTAATAGCCAGCTAAACCCAAGAAACTCCTAATATCTGATGGAGAAATGGGTTTAGCCTAGTTTCTCACTGCTTCGGTCTTTGAGGATCAACGCTAATGGCATCACTAAAAACAATATGACCAAGGAGTGCTACTAACTTAGCCAAAATTAGCACTTACTGAATTTGGTAAACAACTAATGGGCTTTGAGTGTCTTAAATATGATTCTGAGGTGATCTGTATGATCATTCTCGCTTTGGGAATAAACAAAAATGTCATCGATAAAGGCTGTAATGAACATGCAAAAGTACTAATTTAACACTCGGTTCATCACGTCCATGAAAGATACAGGGGCATTTGTGAAACAAAAGGACATGACTAGAAATTCAAAGTGACCATACTAGGTTCAGAAAGTTATTTTCAAATGTCATATTCTTTGACTCTGAGCTGTGATAGCCTGGTCTGAGGTCTTTTTTAGAAAAGTAAGTGGCACCCTAAAGTTGGTCAAATAAGTCATTGATTTTAGGAAGTGGGTATTTATTCTTGGCTGTGACTTTGTTCAATAGACGGTAGTCAATACATATTCTGTATGAACCATCTTTCTTACTTACAAATAAGACTGGTGCACCCTATGAGGAAATGCTGGATTTGATGAACCGCATGCTTAAAAGGTCCTTTAACTATTCTTTTAACTCTGTAAGTTCAACTGGAGCCATTCTGCATAGCAGAATAAATATGGGTTGAGTATCTGGAAGAAGGACTATTCCAAAGTCAATTTCCCTTTCGAGGGAACTCCAGGAAGATCTTTAGGAAACACATATGAGAATTCATTAACTACTGGAACTAACTCAAGACTAGGAGTCTGTGAACTATAATCTTTGACTCTCACATGATGATAGGCACATCCCTTAGATATCATTTTTCTCACTTTAAGGTATGAAATCAACTGACCTTTAAGTTTTGTAGTACTACACCTCCATTCAAGGACTAGTTCATTTGGAAACTAAAAAAGAACAATTCTATTTCTACTATCAACAAAGATATAGCATGATTGGAGCCAATCCATGTCGAGAATGATGTCAAAATCTGTTATCTCTAACTCTACTAAGTTAGTTTAAGTGAATTTTTAAGATATCATAATCAAACAGTTTCTCTATAACCACCGAGCTATGATAGACTGACCTACTGGGGTAGTGACTAATAAGGGTTTTGTTACGACTACTGGTCTAAATTTAAAGTTGACTGCTATGAAAAGAGTTACAAAAGATAGAGAGTCTCGTGGATCTAATAAGGCATAAATATATAAATGGAAGATATGTAACGTACTAGTGAAAACCTCAAGAAAACTTTCATGATCTTGTCTAGACTAAAACGCATAAAACCTATTTGGGCAATGCCCACTAGTGGCACTTGAGGTGGAACCCTGCCGATTCGAGCGACCAGATTGAGCTGAGGAATGATTGTACTGGCCCTAAGAACTTGACTGAGGAGATCTCTGGTTCTATGTCTTGGATTTTCGTACCTAAAAAATACATCACTTCTTGCTTTGCAAACACCGTGATGGTTTCTGCCATATTTTTAACAAAGAGGATTTGTTCGAGTACTGCTGATACTACCCTTAGTTTTATAGCCTAGAACCCTATCTTTGTTACCATTTTTAAACTTATGTACTAGAGAACTGGATAAGGACAGAGCTGGAACTAAAGATTTTTGATAAAATTAGGAATGGTTACCTCACTCTGACTTAGGCTGAGTGAAATTAAAGTTACCTATACTAGCTCTCTTGTTCTCCCTTTATCTCTCCTTATTCTTAGCCTTTTAAATCTGATGAGCATGGACCATGAGCCTGGATATGTCTATCTACTTAATTAATATCGCAGTTCTGCTCTCTTTAACCATACTCTCTGACACCCTAGACATGAACTTGATCCTTCTGGACCTATTGTCTGCTACTACATAGGGAGCATACCTGTCTAATTGAGTAAACTTGAGGTAATACTCTTTAACACTTATGCTACCTTTCCAGATATTGATGAACTCTAACACGTTGACTTTTCTCAACTCTAAGGGAAAGAATCTATCTAGAAAAGTAGTAGCAAACTCTTCCCACTCTATGGGCTCTACATGTGTGCCCCTATCTACCTTCTACTACTTAAGAAATATATGGGCTATATCTTGTAGATGATAGGAAGCTAACTTAGCACTATCACTGGAAGTCACTCCCATGATATCTATGACTTTCTGCACCTGATCGAGGAACTTCTGTGGATCTTTTTCAGACTTAGATCCTAAAAATAGGGGAGAATTTATTAGGGTGAAGTCCCAAATCCTGACTGCAGCACTATTAGCCCCTGGGTTGGCCTGAACAGTAGTTTTCCATTCATTTTAAGCTGCTATGGTATTGCCTAGAGTGGTGAACACAACTCTAAATTCTGCATGAGAGACATGCTCATCCAGGGGATCTGCCTGAATGGGCTGAGGCGTTGGCTGGTTTTTATTCCTTCTTCTATTAGATTTTTGAGTGGTATTTTTAGTAAATAGAAAGAAGATATGAATTAGACTGAGAGTTTAACTTGAGATCATGCTCACTCATAAGACATGAATACTTAAAGAAGGGAAACTTTTCCTAAAAATGCCTCATAGCCTTCTATCTATAAGTGTGGCATGCTACACACAAATTTACAAGACTCCACTTGATGCGACTTTTAGACTCCCTAAGACTCTGTTGAACCTTTAGCTCTGATACTAATTTTGTAACGCCCCAAGTTTCTACCCTGGATGCCACACGGTGCTTACGACCCTAAAGGACCATAAGCTAACTCATTACTGGTACATGCTACGACCATTCTATAATAATACTAAAATAATGCAAAAACTAGGCTGAAATGCCATAAGATTCATATTCTAAATACTAATAAATATAGTAACTGGAAACAATATATGAAAACTGAATACTGTCTGAGCTAGTCTAGTTTGAAAGCCTCTAACTAAACTATCTGAAAGTGAAGTTGATAGGACAAGCCCCCAAATAACTCTAACTACTGAAATTTTGAAGCTACTGAAATACTTCAATAAAAGCATATCCTCGATTGATGAGGATTCACTACTAAATCTGCTACTGCTTACTGAATTTGTCTAAGCGTGGTTACGAACCTGAGTGTCCGAACCTATGATATAAGACATCATAGCGTAAAGAAAGAGTATGTATCAGTATGTGGAATGTACTGGTATGCTAGATGAGGTAAGGCTGAATGCAGGGGTTCATATGCATGAATAGTAGCTGGCTAAATAATATAGAGTAACTGAATATGAGAGTACATGGATAACTAAAACTGCTGTAAATACCGAGTATTCAATACTGTGCATATACATGTATATTGTATCTGAGCTTTTGATGAAGCCGAGTACTGAGTTTTATAAATGCGTAACTGATATCTAAAATTACTGATAACTACATTACTGATAACTAATTGCCTATGTCTAACAGTACTGATTCTATAGAAATGAATTGAGTTCTGTACTGAGATAGAAACTAAAAATGTGGAAGGTAATTATCTAAACGACATGACCCACTCTTAATTGATTTTGGTCCAACTTGTAACCCCTTCTGGAAGGGTATTAATACTGTACCACGAGAAAAGAAAAACTGAAGAGTCACCATCATCTGGCAGGTGTCCTGAATAAGAATGGTGGTACCCTCAACTGGTAGGTAAGAACCTCATCAAACATTAACTGGTAGGTTAATGTATCAACCTACATTGGCTATGTAGTTCTGTAAATCAAGGACTGCTTCTAAGGATAAAACCCTTTACTGGAAGGTGAGCCCCTATCCTTGGGTTCACTCGGTGCTAAATCCTACTCCCAACTGAAGACACTGATTATTATACTGAGTTAAACTGGACTGATACTGAGTTTCACTAAGTTCTATAACTGATTGAGTACTACTGTTGTTGATATTACTGGGACTATTCTATAAATTATGTAGCTCTAGGTAAAAAACTAGATTTTTCGGGTATTGAATACACCCAGGACCTGACAGCATGGAAAGTAAAGCATGACATGATCTTGAAAGAACAAAAATAGTTACTTATTAATAATACATTCACCTTGCATTTTGTCAAAAACTTGAGATGCATGGGTTTGTACATGAATGGGACCACATGATAACATATCATTATAGCACTATCCGACTCACATGAGCATTTTATCAAACACTTGGGGAGCATGATTATTTCATATAACAATAAACATATAAGAATTTCATGGCTACTACATTCAACTTGTAGTTCAAGAGTTCAACATAAAGATCACATAATTCAACCCACAAACTATCTAGTTGTCAAGAAACTTGTCATTAATCATGGAATTAAACCATAAACATCCTCATAAACATGAATACACTTTAGTTCAACTATGTAAATCATGAATCAACAAGCTTGTGGTTTTAAAAAGGATTATTGGAATTCATGGGTGAAAGGAACCCACGAATGAACACCTAACATACCTGAGAAGATTAATTTTTGGAGGTTCTTGAAAGAGTTCTTGAGAATTGTTCTTGATTTCTTGAATCTAGGGTTTTGTTAATTCGAGAGAGAATAACTTAATCTTGAGAGAAAGCGAGTGAATAATGAAATAATAAGCAATTAGTTCTCTTTTAGGGCTTAATTTTTTGTTTAGGACTGATTAGGGCCGTGGAAAAATACCAATTTACCCCTGGAAAGTTATTAAAATTCATCACTGAAAAACCTGATTTTGGGCTTCACCGCAATGCGGTGGCATCGCAGTGAGCCACTGGAAATTGACTGGGAACTATCTAAAAAGGAAAAATATGAAATTTACCCTTGACGCAATGTGGAACCATCACGGAGTCTTACTGGATTTTGATAATTGGGAAAATGGCCATTAGCACGATGCGGTGGGATCGTGGTCCCTCATAGGAAAATAATATTTATGAACTGGAACGTTGTCGTGATGCGCCATTATCGTGGATCTTCAGTGGAAACTAATGAATGCCACTTGAACTAGCTCCGAGATGTAGTGCTACACTAGGTGGCATATTGTTTTAGAAAGCTGTAATAACTTTTCACTTGGGTAGCAGATTTGGGCAAAATTTATTTCATTGGAAAGTTGACTGAATTTCCTACGCAATGATAATCTCTCAACATTAAAATTCTTAGTATTTTGAAAAAAAAATTATATAGAGATACTTGAGTACTTAGAGTTAATCAGAGATAGGGAAATACGGGGTATTACAAGTAACATGCCATATCAACTAAAGAAGATTGAGAGATTTGCTCTTGAAAGCCCCTAGTTAAATCACCTTGAAGAAACCCTAGCATCTTTCTAAATAAAAATATTGAGAGAGATTTGATAGTTATTAAAGTATTTTTTTGTTATGATTAATAATGTAAATAAAGTCCCAATAGTGTTTTAAGCTATGGGGTCAAATGAAGTTACAAGGGAAAACTTCCAGAATATCCAAACTTAAACTGTAAAAATTCCCATAGGTGGGTATTGTTTTGGTACCTCACTCTTAGCACATCATATGAGTATTACTCATAACTCGTACCCAAGACATAAAGTTGGACTTCACACACTATCTACCATATGACTCCCCTTTCTAACGTCATACCATCACCATACGGTAAGTACCCACCTGGTCGTACCCTAAGTATAATTTAAAGGCTAGATGATGAACAACATATGATTTGGACTATACCACTCATATTATGTACATACAAATCTTATGATCTCCACTCATACCTTGGACAATGAATGACCTACCACACATACAATTATCTTATGACTTGGGCTACTTAGTCTTACCCATATCATGCGACTAGTATGCTTGAGTCATACGATGTCCAGAGAGTTCAAAACCCAAGAAATTTCTAAGCATCAGAACCTAGGGTGTTTTAATTCTCCCTCACTTTGATCATTCTTCCTTGAATGATGGAACAAGGTAGTATAAGCATGATTTGAACCCCTAACACCCTACTCCGACCTTTAACAAAGTTAGAAAAGAAAGACACAAGGAGATTAATCTTTCTTTTAAAAAAGTTTTAAAATAATGAAATTATCAAGAACACATACCTTGTGCACAAATTTCCAAAGCAAAATATAGGAATGGATACCTGGGACTCATCTCCTCTTTTACTTTCCAAGTATCTTCTTGAACCTTATGGTTCCACCAAAGAACCTTTACTGAGGCTACTTCCTTAGCCCATATCCAATGAACCTGGCAATATAAGATCTTAAATGGGATCTCTTCATAATATAGGGAATCCGAAATACCAATATCCTTTATAGGCACAATTTGAGATGGATCACCCAACTCTTCATCGAAGAGACACAAAGCACTGGCTGAATGGAACTCAAATTAAAAGGCCACTTAAAATCATAAAAACACATTACCAACCCTTACAAAGACTATGTTAGTACCAACATACCAGGGGATTAGCTTCCCTTTTTAACTAAATTGCATCACTCCCTTAATGGGAGTGATTTGAGGAGAATTTATGCACCTTCGTGTTGTTAGCCCAGTTTTTATTTAGCATTGTTTTGAGAACAACTTATGTGCTTAATGTGTTAATAAATAACTAAGAATATATGTGTATAATTAATTGATTACAAAGTTCACAGTTTCTTTCAAACAAGTTTGTGCTTAAATTGGTCACGTAGAGTGCAAATGGAAAAACTAGTGTTACTAGCTTAAGCTAGGTGTTGTTCTGGATGGTCGCGATGGGTTATAATATTGGTAATGAGTTTATAATGTGATGATTGTGTAATTATGTGTGGAAATTTTTTTTATAGTGTTTAAATTAAAATTGAATAATGCCAAGAGTCAAGACTAAGTGAGATATCAAAAGGGGCAAAACTAGTATTGTTAGCTTAAGTTTCTAGTTCGTTGTCTTGGATGTTGTGTTGTTTTGAGGCCTAATTTATTGTGTTTAATGAAATAGGATGCTTGGTGAGTTTATTATGATGATATATTGATAATAAACATGCTAGAAATAAAGTGGAAACAATACGAAAATACTTAGAATGGATCAACAAAAGTAAAACAGAAGACTTAACGTGAATTGGACACCTTGCATGTCTATGGCACATAACGGACCAAAGAGAGGGCCAAATGACTAATTAAATACAGAGTTAGCTTCCAAATGGACCCAAAACAGTGGGTTTCTATGATAAGGGTGCATCACATAGCTATACACAGTAAATTAACCCCGTGATGGAGCCTAGTGCAAAAATCTATTGTTTGGTCCTCCTATAAATATGACACTTGTACTTGATGTTAAACTCCTTGATTGGATTTGAAACTTGGATATGGGCTTGAAAACATTTAAATTAGGGTTTTTATTCTTTTACTTTAGATTTTTAATAGCTTTTATAATGTTTTTATTCATCTTGCTTATGACTATGTCCATGAGTGGCTAAAAGCCCCCTTTCCGGAGTTAAGGCCAAGAACTTGTTCACTTTCACTTTGAATTGAATTTTTTTGGATTTTTTATCATATTTAATTATTTTTTTATCATCTTTTTAACTATTTTAAGGATTCACAACCCTTAGAATATATATATACATATTATCGACCTTGTGAACTCGGGAGGGGGGATAAAAAGATTAAACATGGGGATAAATAGATTAAGGTTCTTTTTCTCTTACAAAATAAGGAGTTTTAATTAGTGATTTGGATAGAGATATACCTAGAAGACTTTATTCATTCATATGTAGGATGTTATCTGAATGCATCAAAATGGAATATTACATCCCCGCTTAATAATGTAGTTATAGTGTCTAGTTAGGTAGAAGTTTAGAGGTCGGGAGACCAGATCATATGATAAACCCTACGAATTAACAACAACGATAAGTATTATAAATAATGAAGTTCATTCGTGTAGTATGTTGTTCACAGTGCCTTAACCTTGGGTTTTTATCCATTGCTTTTAAAAATTCTTCACTTTTCTGCATTATTTCAGTTTATTTTTAGTTTATCAAATTTCAAAACTCTTTTGGTCACATTCCAATAGCTTAATCCCAATAGTTAAAATTGAATTAGATAGTTGTTGATACTATTCTATGAGGGATTGACATTCATCTTTATTTGAGGCCACTGTACTACTTTATGAGACCATGTACACTTGCGTGTGCGGTTGGACAAAACAAGTTTTTTGCACTATTGTCGTTGACTTGTAAATTGGCAACTATTTTTGTTTTAGTTTTACTTTTTTGATTTCTTTGGTTCTTGACACATGGTGTTGGTATTGAATTTGCCGTAAATAGCTTTGTAGACTAGTAAGTTGTCAGGGGATAGGGAATTGATTGAACACAACCCAGAACCTAAGAATTGCTTTCATCAATTAATGAGATACGATGTCTTTCTAAACCAAATACAGCAAATTAAGGAGGAACAAGACAATCTTGCTCTCATGCAAAAGATCAACCAACCCATAGGACAGTTCATTAAGTGGAAATCCTACTTTCAAAAAAATTTAATCTCCTTTTTTTAGAAACCGGCTGCTGGAGGTAACTTTGAGTGAAATAGAGTTTGGTGAAGCTTTTGATCTGTAGTGGAAAACATATGGAGCTTTCATTTTAATATCCATAAGTCCACCTAAAAAACTTTTTGGAGGTCAGTTATATATTCATCCCTACGTGTATGCGAACTGATTATGTTAGGCTGATACTATTCCCTTTTTCGGTATATAGAGACGCAAAAAATAGTTAAACGTTGAGATGGAAAGTTTAATCACAACATGGGATCACTTATCACAGAAATTACTCATTTGATTCTTCCCATTTTGATAGACTACGAGACTGTACAGTGAGATTGTGTGCTTTAAACTGAATCAAAATGCAAAATTATATCATGCATTAGAGAGATTCAAGGATTTTCTTTGAGACTGTCCATATCATTAGTAGTATAATGAGGTACAAGCTCACACTTTTGTTGAGGCACTTGATCACTACATGAAAATTTTTATAGATTAATATACAGGTGATCAAGCTTTGGAGTTGACATATGATGAGCTATATACCTTATTGAACAAGATTGCACAAGGAAATACCGAGTTACATTCTGTCTCAAGAAGTGCTACAAAAAAGGTAGCATGTGTATTGGAGGTGGAACAGTTTACTTCTATATATACTTAGATTTCAATGTTAAAGAATTAGTTAACAACTTAATTCAGTAATATGAATTTGGGCTCACACAGTCTGTAGCAATAGTTAATGCAATTCAGTAGACAAGCACTTGGTGCACGGTTTGAGGCAATAGTGGCCATTTTGCAGATATGTACGCTTCCAATCCTGGGTCAGAAATATTTTTGGTAAATGTTCAAAGTCCAAATTATGGGAACTCTTACAATTTAAAATGGAAGGCTCAGCCACAAAATAAATAATACAATGCCCAACATCAACGATTTTAGCAACCGTAGGCAGAAGTAAATCAGGCTACTAGAAAATGGATGAGATGCTGAAACAAATTTTAGTTGGTCAAGCATAACTCACAACATATATAAAGAGCCAGAAAGTAGATATGAAGAGCCAACAAATGGATACAAGGAGCTTGGAGTTGCAGATAAGTCAGATAGAAATAACGCAGAATACCAGGCCTCAAGGTGGTTTGCCAAATAATAGTGAAAATCCTAAACAAGTAAAGGTTATCACTTTGAAGAGTGGTAAGGATCTCAATAAAGAACCTTCAAAGAAAACTAGGGAGGTAGATGCTTATTTGGTTCCTAAATTAGTAGATGACAAAGTTGTAGAAATTCGAGGAAGTCTGAGTACTCGAAAACAAAAGTTACAAAATAGGTGTGATAGAGACCACCACTACCTTTTCCACAGAAGCATATAACATCAAAGGGGGATGCATTCTTCATAATGTTTTTTGGCACATTTAGAGAGCTTTACATTAACCTTTCTCTTTTTGATTTTTTTGGGGAATGCCCAAGTATTCTAAGTACTTAAATGATGTGGTCACTGACAAAGTTAAGCTTTAGTATGTAGAGGAAGTAGCACTCACTAAAGATTGAAACTCTATAGTGATGTAGAAGATAGCTCAAAATCTCAAAGATAAAGGGATATTCTCCCACCCTATTCAAATTGGCAACTCTATTATGTTGACGTTATCTTTGATTAACAAATTAGGACTGGTAAAGCCAAGATTGATCATTGTGATACTTCAATTGGTAAACCAGACACTAGCCCATTCAAAAGGAATTATAGAGGATGTTCTCATCAAAGTTGGTAAGTTTATTATTCCTACTGACTTTATTATTTTGGATTTTAAGGCAGATAAAAGAGTGTCAATAATCTTGGGACATCCATTTATGGTAGCGGGAGGAGCTTTCATAGATGTCAGAGAGGGAACGTTCACAATAAGGATGGATAACGATGAGGTGGTTTTCAAAGTGTACTAACCACAGAACACACTATCCTAATACAATGATTTGTGCATAATTATAGTGATTGAAAGGGATAAGGGTGGGGTGATGGAGTGTATTCCATAAAACAACTTTTCGAACTTCCTTATTAAGTAACACAAGACTCAACTCCTATGACCAAAATTAATCAGATTGATAAGCTTAAAAAGGTTATTGTTGGGAGATTTGTTGACCTTTAGAGTTCATACTTAAGAAGTTAAAAACGAAGAAGAAGATGGCGCCTGAGTATGAGAAAGAGGATGAAGAAAAATAGATGAGTCGGAGATTGGGTCATGCTGCAACACTAAATAAGTCACTTCTTGGGAGGCAATCCAAGTTAATGTAGATTTTAATTTTAGTATTTTTATTTTTTACTTCACTAGTTTAAGTTTTTTTGAGTCACAGGTTCATGGGAAGTCTAAGTACCTAAAAACCTAAGCTAAGGAATATGGCGAAGACTAAGTGTGGGGTTCCCAGGCTTACTTGATGTATAAAGATGCTACTAGCTATGTCTAGAGGCCTCAATGTGTATTTATATCTCTAATTTTAAGTATACTTTGGGGACAAAGTAGATTTTTATGTGTGGGGTTAGGAAATTCCTATTCTTAGGAGTAATTTTAAAATTTTTGAGTTAGGAATAGTGGGATGTTCTTGGTGGTACTATATTAGACTGCATAATCAAAGTGCTTGGTTATAATGAGCATGTTTATTATGTGAAAGACTACTTTTTAGACTATTAGGCTCCTGATTAAGACTTTTGTACTTGTTGGCTTAATATTGAATTTATGTGATTATTTAGTTTAGAGTCTATAATGATCCTACATTAGTTAAGCATGTGCCATGTAGGTGCGACGTATTTGTATATTCCTTATTTCATTAGATGTTAGAACTTTCTTGGTGTGTATGCAAAATAAAATGAAGAGTGTGGTTATAGAAGATGATACAAACATTTCTTGGATTGTCTTGTTTCATACATTCTTTTGACCTACCCTTGTGCGTAATCCTAGTAAGTCCTATTGTGCCATTAGCTTTTTCTTTGGGAACCTCTTTGGTAGCCTAATCCCCCTCTTTATTTGACCTTAATTTGATTCAAAGCTTCTAAGAGCTTTAGTTGAAATCTAATTAAATTAAGGAGTAGGAAAATCAAGAAGGAAAAGGTGAAAGTAAAGCCCCTAAGTAATAGATATCGGTGTTCAAATATTTGATATATGTTATGGTTAGGAGTTGAGTAATGGGAAAAATAAAACTTTGTTCAGATTGAATAAGTTGTGAATAGAAAACACTCCCACTATAGTGTATGTTAAAGAGCTTAATTAGATGGGGCAAAAAAAATTATAGGGGTAGATAAAAATGATGAAATATGGTTTCTAGAGATGAGTTGATTCTATAATTGTATGTATTAAAGCCTTAGGGAAGACAGTAACTGTTATATGTCAGAATAGTTCCTACCCATCCCTTAGCCTACATTACATCCCACAAAAACCTATTTGATCCTAAGCATAACATTCTGATATTAGTGTAGTACTACACTAATGGCAAGCATATGGTTCAACATTTGTAACTTGTGACTTCTTTGTGAGAGTGAGAGCAATTTAATTCATGTACCCATTGTGTTATAAATGCATTATTGTGAGTGATTATGGGTAACTCTCTTGTTGTGAGGGCATATGTTTGATAAAAGTTGGATGATTTATATGATGTCTTAGATTGTGCAATATTCATAAGTTTGCCAAGTAGGTGAGCTGATTCTTGAGCCTAGGGTGTTTTGGAGCAGTATTATTGAATTGTCAACTTTGCATGTATCATTCTTAGTGTAGAATCTTGCATTCTATGTATCCATTGTAGTACTAGCTCGAGTGTCGTTCTTGTAGTAGAAGTGTAGAGTCTCCTATGCTGATGATTCTTCGAGTAAAGAGTTGTTCGAGGACAAATAAGGTTTTAAGTATGGGTTGTGACCTGAGGTGAATTTATGCAACTCGGAGTTATTATCATAGCTTATTTACACTTATTTTAAGGACAACTTATGTGCTTCATGTGTTAATTATTAAAGTGGTGAAATGTGGTTTCTAAAGGTGAGTTGATTGTATAATGTGATGTATTAAAGGGTTTAGGAAAGATAGTCGCTATTACCATCCAAAATAGTTCCTACCCATCCCTTAGCCTTCATTATAACCCATAAATACCTATTTGATGCTACGCAGAAAACTCTAATATTAGTTGAGTACTACACTAAGGGTAAGCATAGGGTTTATCATTTGTAACCTGTGAATTCTTTGTGAAAGTGATCGCAGTTTGATTCATGTACCCATTGTGTTGTAAATTGCACCATTGTGGTTGATTGTGGGTAGCTTTCTTGTTGTGAAAGTACATATTTTATGAATGTTGTGTGATTTATATGATGTCTTAGATGGCGCAATATGCATAAGTTTGCCAACTAGGTGAGTCTAATCCTGAGGCTAGGATGTTTTGGAGTCGTATTATTGAATTGTAAATTGTGCATGTAACATGATTAGTGTAGAGTTTGTGTAGTCATTGTAGTATAAGCTTGAGTACCTTACTTGTAGTAGAAGTGTAGAGTCTCCTCTGCTTTTGATGCTTAGAGTAAAGAGTTGTTCGATGACGAACAAGGCTTTAAGTGTGGGTTGATGATTTGAGGTAAATTTATGCATCTCAGTGTCATTATCATATGTTATTTAGCCTTGTTTTTTGGATAACTTGTGTAACTAATGTGTTAATTATGATATAAGTAAGAATCTAAGTGTCTAAGAATCTGATTACAATGTTCATGGTGTCTTTCAAACAAAGTTGTACTTAAATTGGTCACATACAGTTCAAATGTTAAAACTAGTGTTACTAGCTTGAGCAAGGTGTTGTTCTAGTTGGCCGTGATGGATTCTAATGTTTTTAATGAGTTATTAATGGTGTGATTGTTTAATTATGTGTGTAAAATTTTTTTTATTATGTTTAAAGTGTAATTTAACCAATCCAAGAGTAAAGACTAAGTGAAAGATCAAAAGAGGCAAAACTAGTATTCTTAGCTTAAGTTTCTAGTTCGTCGTCTAGGATGTTGTGCTCTTTTGAAATCTAATTTTTTATGTTTAATGCTATAGGATTCTTGGTGAGTTGAATATGATGATATATCTATGATAAAAAATCTGGAAATCAAGTGGACAAAACACAAAATTTCTTGTAATGGATAAACGAAAGCACAACACAAGACTTCACGTGAATTAGACACCTTTGATGTCCATGGCACGTCGCGTACGAAAGATATTGAAAAATGGAACATTCCATATGTATGGAGCTTCCTAAGGGACCTAACATAGTTGTACCCCATGAAAATGGCATGTCACATAGCTACGTATGGTAAATTAACCCCGCGACGCGGCCTAGTGTGAAAATCGGCAGTTTTGTCCTCCTATAAATAGGACACTTATACTTGATGTTAGACACCTTGGACGGTGTTGTAACTTGGAGATGGGATGGAAAATATTTTATTTAAGGTTTTTATTCTTTTACTTTTGATTTTTATTGTATTTTATCACTTTTTTATTCATCTTGATTATGACTATTTCCATGAGGGGCTAAAAGCCCCCTTTCCAGGGTTCAGGCCAAGACCATATTTACGTTGTCTTTGAATTGAGTTTTTCTGGATTTATTATAATATTTGATTGTTTTTTATCCTTTTTTTTAAAACTATTTTAATCACGACCTGTAAAATACATTTAGTAACGACCTTGTGAACTTGGGAGGGGGAATAGGAAGATAGAATATGGGGATAAATAGAGTAAGGTTCTTATTCTTTTATAAAATAAGGAATTTGAATTAGCAACTAGGATAGGGATATACCAAGAATCCTTTATTGGTTTACATGTAGGATTATATATTAATGCATCTAAATGGATTATTACATCTTCGTTCAATGATGTAGTTGTAATGTATGCTTAGGTAGAAGGTTAGAGGTCAGGAGACCATAATCATACAATAAACCCTATGAATCCACAACAAAGATTAGTTATCTAGCGAATAAAGTTCATTAGTTTAGTATGATTGATCAAAGTGCCTTAACCCTGGGTTTTGTCCATTTCTTGTCCAAAGTCTTTACTTTTCTGCATTATTTTAGTTTACTTTTAGTTTACAAACTTTCAAAACTTTATTAGTTATATTTCACAACTTTAATTTCAACAATTTAGCTTAAATTATATAGTTGTTGATACAAGTCTCTGAGGCATCAATTTTTGGTGCAACTGTATTACTTGGTGAGACAACGTACACTTGCGTGTGTACTTGGGTGAAACATGTTTTTTGCATCATTGCCGAGCACTTGAAAATTGGCAACTATTTCTATTTTACTTTTACTTTTTCGATTTATTTGGTGCTTTACACTTGGTGTTGGTATTGAATTTATAGGAAATTGGTTTGTAGATGATTAAGCAAGCAAGGGATAGGGAATAGGTTGAACCAACCCCAAAACCCAAGTAATGCTTTTATCAATTAAGGAGAGAAGAAGTCCTACTTGAACACATCCCGCAAATTCAAGTGGAACAAGATAATCCTGATCTCGTGGCTAAAAATCATCCAACTTGAAGGACAGTTTGTGAAGTGGGAATCCCACTTTCGACAAATTTGGCCTCCCTATTTCAAAAATTGGCTGTTGGAGGAAACTTTAAGCTGAAATAAAACATAGTACAAGTTTTGATTAGCAGTGGACAATTTCTGGGGCTTTCACATGAAGATCCACAAGTTCACTTGAGAAAAATTTGTTGGAGATCAGTGACCCATTCATCCATACAAGTATGTCAACTAATTATGTTAGGCTGTATTGTTCCCCTTTTCACTATTAGGGAAAGCGAAGAAATGGTTGACTACTGAGCCGACAAGTTCAATCACAACTTAAGATGACTTAGCCCTGAAATTCCTCATCCGATTATACCCATCTGTCATGTCCGCGAGACTGGACAGTGAGATTGTTTACTTTAAATATAATCTAGATGAGAATTTATATCATGCATTAGAGAGATTCAAGGCTCTTCTTCAGGATTGTCCACATCATCAATAGTATAATAAGGTACTAGCTTACACATTTTTTGAGACACTTTATCACGACATAAATTTTTTTATAGATTCAGGCGTAGGTGGTCAATCTTTGGAGTTGACGTATGATGAGTTGTATACCTTGTTGAACCGGATTACACAAGGAAATCCTGAGTGTGATTCTGATAAATAAGGTGCTTCAACGAAGGTTACAGGTGCATTGGAGGTGGCCTAGTTTATGCTATGTCCACTCAAATTGTTGCATTACATAATCAATTAAAAACTCAATATAGAAATATGAAATTAGGGGTTACACAACCTATAGCAACAATTAATGCAATTCTGCAGACAAGCACTTGGTGTGTGGTTTGTAGAAATAGTAGCCATTTTACAGATATGTTCTGCCAATCCTGAGTCAGTGATATGTGTGATCAATGTTCATAAGCCAAATTATGGGAACACTTACAATTTAAAGTGGCAGACTCAGCGACCAAATCAACCATGGATCGCTCAACGACAACAGTTTTAGCAACCACAAGCTCAACTAAATTAGGCCACTATCTATATTGAAGAGATACTGAAACTAAATTTAGCTACTCATGTACAACAAAAAGTAGATAAAATGAGCCAACAAGAAGATATGAAGAGACAACAAGTGTTTACAAGGTGCTTGGAGTTGCAGATAGGTCAGGTAGAAGCATCACAAAATACCCAGACTCAAGGTGATTTGCCAAGTGATACTGAAAATCCTAAGAAAGTAATGTTAAGCAGTTTGAGGAGTTTTAAGGATCTAAATAAAGAACCTCCAAAGAAAACTAAGGATATAGATGTTGAGTTGGTTCCTAAACAAGTATATGAAAGAGTTATAGAAAATTTGAGAAAGTCTGATTTCTCAAAAATAAAAGTTGCGGAATAGGTGTAGGAGAGACCACCACTACCTTTCACAAAGAAGTATATAAATGTAAAGGAGTATGCATTCTTCAAAAAGTCCATTGACACATTCAGAGAGCTTCACAATAACCTTCCTCTTTTAGATATTTTGCAGGAAATGCTCAAGTACGTTAAGTACTTAAAGGATTTGGTCATTAATAAATATAAGCAGCAAGATGTCAAGACATTAGCACCCACTTAATAGTGCAACTCTGTGCTAATACAAAAGATGCCTTAAAATCTCAAAGATCAAGGGAGATTAATCCTCCCTATTCAAATTTGCAACAATGAGGTGGTCTATGTACTGAGTGATAGAGGAGAAAGTATCAACTCGATGCCCTTATCTTTGTTTAATAAATTGAGACTGGGAATGTCGAGACCGAGCACTATGATACTTCATTGGCAAACAAAATACTATCCCATTCTTAAGGAATCATAGAGGGTGTTCTCAACAAGGTTGGTAAGTTTATTATTCCTACTGACTTTATTGTTTAAGATTTTATGGAAAATAAAAGAGTGTCAATCATCTTGAAACATCCATTTTTGGTGATATAAGAATCATTGATTGATGTGAGGGAAGACACACTCACAATAAGGTTTGATAATGAAGAGGCAATTTTCAAAGTGTACAAACTGCTCAACACACTATCCCACTACAAATATTTATACATGATTATAGTTATTGAAAGAGATAGGTGCAGGGTGGTGGAGTTAATTCCACAAAAGACCTCTTCAAACTTTCTCATTGAGTAAACCAAGAATCCAACACCTAAGATCAAAATGATCCAGATTTGTGAGCCTGAAAAGGCTATCGTTGGGAGAGCTTTTGACCTCAAGTGGTCATAAATGAATAAAAATATTGTGCCCGAGTGTGAGAAAGAACATAAAGGAAAATGAATGAGTCAGAGATTGGGTCATGCCGTGACATTAAATCACGCATTGCTTGGGAGGCAACCCAAGTTAAGTTAGGTTTTACTTTTAGTATTTTTAATTTTTACTTCACTAGTATTAGTTTTAGTTGAGTCATAGGTTAATGGGATGCCTGAGAACCAGAAAACCTAAGCTAAAGAGCATGTCGAAGACTATTTGTGGGATCCCCAGACCCGCTTGATGTATAAAGATGCTACTAGCTAGGATTAGAGGTGTCAACAAGTATTTCTATCTCTACTTTTAAGTATACTTTTGGGACAAAGTAGATTTTTAACTGTGGGGTGGGGGAATTCCCATTCTTAGGAGTAATTTTAAAAGTTTATGTTAGGAATTGGGGGATGTTCTTGTAGCTGCTATATTTGACTGTATAATGCAAGTGTTTGGTTGTAACCAACATGTTTATTGTGTGAATGATTACTTTTGGTTCTCCTAGGCTCATGATGATTATGACTTTTGTACTTGTTGGCTTAATATTGAATTTAGGTGATTGTTTAGTTAAAAGTTTATAATAATCCTATTTGAGTTGATCATGTGCCATATGGGTGTGAGGTGTTTGTATATTCCTTATTTCATTTGATGCCATAACTTTCCTAGTATGTTTACAAAATGAAATAAAGAGTATGGGTTTAGATGATGCTATACACATTTCTTGCATAGCCTTGTTTCATACCTTCATTTGACCTACCCTTGTGCATAATCCTAGTAAGCCTCGTTTATCCTTTAGCTTTTTCTATGATAATCATATTTGTAGCCTAATCCCCCTCTATGTTTTACATTAATTTGATCCAAAGTTCAAAAGTACTTTAGTTGAAATCTAATTGATTAAGGAGTTGGTAATTCAAGAAGGAAAATGTGAAAGTGAAGCCCCTAAGTATTAGCTATTGGTTTTCAAAAATTTGATATATGTTGTGGTTGGGAGTTGAGTAATGAAAAGAATTAAATTTTGTTCAAATTGAATAAGTTGTGAATAGAAAACACTCCCATTATAGTGTATGTGAATGATATTACTGAGATGGGGTAAAACAAAACATAGGGGTAGATAAAAGTTATTGAATGTGGTTGCTATAGGTGAGTTGATTGTACAATGTGATCTATTAAAGCGCTTAGGGTAGATAGACACTTTAATTGGCAAGAATAGTGCCTACCCATCCCTTAGCCTGCGTTACAACTCATAAAGACCTTTTTTTATCTGAAGCTTAGCATTATGATATTAGCGGAGTGCTACACTAAGGGAAAGCGTATGGTTCATCATTTGTATCTTGTGAATTCATTGTGAGAGTGAGTACAATTTGATTCTTGTACCCATTATTTTATAAATTGCATTAGTTTGAGTAACTATAGGTAACTCTGTTGTTGTTAAGGCACATGTTTGATGAATGTTGGGTGATTTATATGATGTCTTAGATTTAGTAATATGCATAATTTTTCCAACTTTGTGAGTCGATACTTGAGGCTAGGATGTTTTAAAGTAGTATTATTGAATTATCAATTGTGCATTTATCACTCTTAGTGCAGGAACTTGTATTTTGTGAAGTCATTATAGTACTAGATTGAGCGTCTTGATTGTATTTGAGGTCTAGAGTCTCCTATGCTTATGATACTTGAATTAAAAAGTTTTTTGAGGACGAAAAAGTCTATAAGTGTGTGGTGATGATATGAGGTGAATTTATGCACCTCAGTGTTGTTATCTTAGCTTTTTAGCCTATTTTTAAGGACAAATTGTGTTATTAATGTGTTAATTATGATATAATTAAGAATCCAAGTGTCTTAAGTATTTGATTACAATGTTCATGGTGTCTTTGAAACAAGTTTTTACTTAAATTGGTCACTTAGAAATCAAATGTGAAAACTAGTGTTACTAGCTTGAGCTAGGTGTTGTTCTAGTTGGTCGCAATGGATCTAATGTGTGTAATGAGTTACCAATGGTATGATTGAGTAATTATGTGTTGAAAAACTTTTTTTTGGTTTTTAAGGTGCAATTGAATTATTCCAAGAGTCAAGACTAAGTGAATGATCAAAAGGGACAAAACTAGAATTCTTTTCTTAAGTTTCTAGTTCATCGTCCTAGAGATTGTGTTGTTCTGAACTATAATTTGTTGTGTTCAATGCTATAGAATTCTTTGTGAGTAAATTGTGATAACACATGAATGATAAAATAAACTATAAATCAAGTGTACACAACACAAAATGGCTTGAAATGGATCCGTAAAAGCACAACACAACAGTTGACGTGAATTGGACACCTTAGATGTCCATGGCGCGTCGCGGACCAAAGATAGTCTAAAATGGCACGCTCCTTACATAGGGATCTTAATATGGGGAAAAAGTGGGTCTCCATGATAATGTTGCATCGTCCAGTTATATGCGGTAAATTAATCATGCGACACTACCTAGTGAAAAATTCAACAGTTTTGACCTCCAATAAATTAGATACTTGTACTTGATGTTAGACACCTTGGATGACTTTTAAAGTTTGAGAGGGTCTGGAAAACACTTAAATTAGGGTTTTGTTCTTTTAATTTATATTTTTAATTAAATTAATAATGTTTTTATTCATCTTGATTACGACTATGTCCATGAGTGAGTAAAAGCCCCCTTTCCGGGGTTAAGGCCAACATCATGTTTAATTTCGCTATGAATTGAGTTTGTTTTGATTTATTATCATATTAGATTGTTTGTTTATCATTTTTTAAATATTTTAAGCATTTTTAGCCCTTAGAATACATATATTTTCGACCTTGTTAACTCGGGAGGGGGAACAGGACGATAAAACATGGGAATAAATAGTGTAAGGTTCTTATTCTTTTATAAAATAAGGAACTTGAATTAGCAACTAGGATAGAGATATACCTAGAAGCCTTGTTTGGTTCACATGCAGAATGATATATTATTGCATATAAATGGATTATTATTTCCTTGCTCAAAGATAAAGTTTTAATGTCCAGTCAGGGAGAAGGTTAAAGGCCGAGAGACCATGATCTTACAATAAACCCTACGAATCAACAAACAAGATAAGTAATCTAACGAATGAAGTGCATTTGCGTAGTATAATTGTTTAGACTGATGTAACCCTAGGTTTTCATCCATTCCTTATCCAATGTCCTTACTTTTCCGTATTATTTTAGCTTACTTTTAGTTTACAAACTTTCCAAAATCTTTTGGTTACATTGGACCACTTTAATATCAATAGCTGGACTTGAATTAGTTAGTTCTAGATACACGTCTCTCAGGGATCTATATTCGGCTTTATTTTAGGCAATTGTATTACTTGGTAAGACCACGTACACTTGTATGTGCGCTTGGGCGCAACAAGGAGATACCTTCAAGAACACCCAATACCCAACCTCAAACACCAAATCTCTTCGCCTCATCATTGCATAGGACTTCGGGCAAATTTGGGTAGCCTTAAGTTTCTCCCGAATAACATTCACCTTCTCTATGCATTGGTGAACCAAATATGGGCCAAACATCTCCGCCTCACTAACCACAAACCACCGAATAGGAGATTTACACCTCCTACTTTACAAAGCTTCAAATGGAGCCATCCCAATGCTATAGTGGTAGCTATTGTTATAAGAAAACTCCAAATGAGGCAAATGCTTAACCCAACTACCACCATAATACATTACACAAGCACGAAGCATGTCCTCTAATGTCTGAATAGTCCTTTATGGTTTCCCATCTGACTGCGGGTGAAAAGCAGTACTCAGACAACCTTAGTCCCCAATCCTTTCTAAAATAACCACGAAAAGTTAGATGTAAACTGTGTACCACATTTTGAGATGGTAGAAATAGGTACCCTATGCAGCTTCTTGATCTCATGGAGAAAAAACCTTACATAATCCTTAGCCGAGAAACTTGTCCTAATTTGCAAAAATTGAGCCAACTTTTTCATCCAATCCACGATGACACAAACTGAATCAAACTAGTTCTGAGACCGAGGAAGAATAGTAACATAATCCATACTTATTAGTTCCCACTTTGATTCAGGCGTCACAATCTATTGATACAATCCTTCGGGTCTCGTGTGCTTAACTTTCACTTGTTAGCACACCATGCATTTGGCCACAAAATTAGCCACACCTCTTTTTTTATTGTTCTACCAATACATCTCCTTAAGTTCATGATGTAAATTCATTAAATCGGGGTGAACAACATAGCACAACTCATGTGCCTCAACCAATATCCTCTCACTCCAGCCATCTACATCAGGAAAACATAACATCCCTTGGTCCAACAAAGTACCATAACTATAAATCTCAAAATCCATTACCTTCTTCCCACCTACATTACCCTTGATCCTCATCAAGATAGGACCTAACATCTGCTTCTCCTTGATCTCATCACCAAGAAATAACTATTCCACTTCCTACACCAAAACATCACCATCATTGAACTCGAAGAGTCAAACTCCAAGGTTAGCGAAATGGTGAATGCCTTTCACCAACTCCCACTTCTCCTTATCCAAATGATCTAGACTCCCCATGGATAACCTTCTAAGAGTATCAACAACCATTTTATCTTTTATTGGGTGGTAGTGCAGACTCATGTCATAATCCTTTATAAGCTCAAGCTATTTCCTTTGCCTAGGGTTAAGTACTTTCTGAGTAAACACAACAGCAGGCTCTTTTGATCAGAAAAGGTGTCTATATGCACTCCATACAAATAGTGGTGCCAGCTTTTCAATGTAAACACCACAACTAGCAATTTCAAACCCTGGATTTGATAATTCTTCTCATCCACCTTCAACTACCTGGAAGCATAAACTATAACCTTTCCATGCAGCATAAGAATTGAACCAAGTCTCACGTACTATGCATCATAGTAGACCAAAAACCCACCAGTGCATTCAGGCAAAAACAAGACCAAAGATGAAGTTAGCTTATCCTTTAACTTCTCAAACGTACTCGCACAAGCATATAACCATAAGAACATTACCTTCTTCTAAGTCAACATGGTTAATGGGGAAGCTATAGTCAAAAAAACTTTTCACAAACCTCCTATAATAATACGGTAAAGTCGAGAATCTCTGAATATCAGTTAGAGTCATGTGTCTCGAAAACTTCTTAAACATTGCAACCTTTTATGGATCCACCATTATCCCTTCACTGGAAATGATATGACCTAGAAACGTTATATCGTTCAATAAGAATTCCCCTTTTGAAAATTTGGCATACAATTTCTGCTCTTTAAAAGTTTGCAATACAATACAGAGGTGATTCACATGATCCATCTCACTCTTAAAAGACACAAAAATATCATCTATGAAAACAATAACGAACAAATCCAGAAATTGACAGTACATCCTATTCATAAAATCCACGAACATCGTCGAGCTATTAGTCAAACCAAAAGAAAGACTTCCAAATCCATGAGCGTCCACCACCCTAATCATTAACTGGTCATACCTAAATCGAAGATCAATCTTGGAGAAAACTTAACACCCTGTAGTTCATCAAACAAATCATCTATCCTTAGAAGAGGATATTTGTTCTTTACATTTACCTTGTTTTATTGCCGATAATCAATACACATTCGATGGGAACCATAATTCTTACGTAAAAATAATACCGGTGAACCCCACGAGGAATATAAATTAGACGAGTGTCTGGAACAAGATAAATCCCAAACTCAACCTCCCTATTAGGAGGAGCACAAGGAAGGTCATCAATGAAGACCTCGTGAAATTCATTTACCATCGATAAGGAATGAAAAGAAGGACCCTCTTAGTTAGAATCTTTAATCCAAACTAGATGATAGAGACACCCCTTAGAAATCAATCTGCAAGCTCTAAGATATGATGTGAAATTCCCCTTAAGAGTAAGGGAACCACTGTCCAACTCAATAAAAATCTCATTAGGAAATTTAAAGATAGCCTTGCAGGCCTATTATTCTAGAGAAGCATAGCATGAGTGCAGCCAATCCATCCTTAATATAACATTAATATCCATCATATCTAATTTAAATAGATCAATTAAAGTTTCTTTACTACAAATAAATACCACATACCCCTTTTAGACTCTTCAGGAAATTACAAAGTTCATCTATCAGGGTAGAAATAGAAAAAGGGTCTGAAACATAGTCAAGACCAAAAAATACACAACCACAAATAGAGTCACATAAGCGAAAGTAGACCTCAAATTAAGTAAACAGTACATATCACGAGAATAGACTTTTAATATACTAGTCATGACATTGGATAATGCCTCAGACTACTTTTGAGTAGTAAGAGCATAGAGATGGTTTCGACCAATGCCAAAAATAAACGGTGCACCCTTTTATGCTGAAGCTGATGATGATACAACTTGAACCTTTTTCACCTTCAAAGAAACCATACCAATAGGATAGTTTCTAAACATATGACCTAACTGACCACAGTTGAAGAACATGTCCCTTCCTTTATCACATAAAATCCGATGTAATCTATGATAAAACCTATAGGAAGGGTATGATAGAGCCGACTAAGCCCCACAGTCCTAAGATTGGGCACCCTATACCCTAAAGTTGTTGCCTCCCTAGAAACTTCTGTCACCCTATAGATTTAGGTAGGGAGAATTATTCGTCAAGTAGGACCCAAAATTACCCCACTTTTTCTTGCTTTAGTTTCCACCGTACATACCACTCTACTATTGGACACTACCTTGCTTAGAGAACGTAAAATATTTCTCTACCTCTCCCCTATATCAGCTTGTTTCTTCTTTTTTTTTCTCCACCTACTGCGTGTACATAACTAACCTTGAGATATCCATGTCCATGTTGAATAAGTCAACCTTACACTCAAAGATCAAGTCTTGAGAAAATCCAAAAGAAAACTTTCTCATTCTAGCCCTCATGTTAGAAACTAACTCCGTAGCATATCGAGATAGCTAGTGAAACTTCAAGGCATACTCCTTGACAGACATCTTGCCTTGCTTTAGATCAATAAACTCTTCCTCCTTCGCTTTACTAAACTTTTGAGGAAATAAGGTGTCCAGGAAAGCATTGGTAAAATCCTCCCACAAAGATGACTCAACATTGTCATCCTTTAATTATTCCCATTCCTTGTACAATTGGTATGCCACATCCTTCAGCTGATAGGTGGCAAACTCCAAACTCTTCATATTTGTGGCATACGTAAAATGAAAGAAGTTTTCAATATCATTAAGAAAACATTAAGGATCCTCATCAACCATAACACCCATAAAGGTCAGAGGATTAAACCTGATGAATTATCCAACCTTTGTGGCCTTAGAAGATGGAGTAGAAAGAACACCATACTAAAACTAAGAAACTACCAACTATGCAAACATTTAAATAGATGAGCGAAACTTAAAGTTTGTTACTTCAGCCTAAGGATTTTGAGAAGGAATAGGGAGAATTGGTGAACTCTAGAAAAATTTAGGACTAGACCCTTAGACCGGGTATAGATCCCATGAGTAGCGCGTGTGCTATAAACATTATTCATTATTAGGATAAAAGTGTCTTTGTGATCTTTAGATTGTCATGAGGAATGATCTGAACTGCAAAAAACATAAATTAGAGAAGTATTCAAGATCTTAGTCTTTACCGCTACATAACACAACACAAGACAGAGAAATATTTCTAGATGTTTTGTGGCCTCACCATTACGGGTGTGGCATACTTCACACCCTAAAAAGATACTCTACCAAACATAAATTTTTGGAATCCCAAGTGGCTATGAACCTAGGTCTCTATTACCAATCTGACATGACCTAAACGAATACCTAGTCATGTCGGGTGCCTCAGGCCAAGTCGGGAAAAGAGACCACCCTCATTACCCAACCATAATCTCCCTACACCATATGTCAAATAAATACCGATTATATAACATAACAATATTGAACAATCATAAATCAAATACAATCAAATGATAATAGCCCCAATACCAATACCAATGCAAAAGTTGACACTAATATTGACATCTCTCATACCAATAAAAAGTAGTCTCACAAAGCCTCTATCTGAAATAAAAAAAATAGCTGGTCGGGATATTTCCTCGACCATTGCAAAAAACAAAGTCTAGGAATAACTAAATTATGTTGAGAAGACCATAACATGAACTAGAGCCTTTTGGAGTATGAAAGTTCACTATTTCAATCCAACACAAGTTATTCCTGAATCCAAGATCACTAAGCAGGAAAAGTAGTATGGTCGGTTCATGCTTCACGTGGGGATATAATGGGCAAAGATGGGTTAGCAGTTGAACACTGTCATAAACTCAGTAGTATGATAAAATAATGCCAATATTTAAGATAAGTAAATGACCATATGCAATCACATCCATACCTATATATATGATCCTTGCAAGAAATATAGTCGGGTTTAACATATATTTAAAACCTTTAACTTTGGCTATGTAGCTAGACCATCCTAAAAACACCATGGGTAATATAGGACAAGTGTTACCCTCCTAAAGGGGGGGCCTAGTGCATATAGCCACAAAAATTAGAGATATCATAGGGTTAAGGGATTCCCATATACCCTTTTCCCTCCATGATACATATATACTATTATAAACTTATGGGATTCTCATATATACCACAACTACATGGTTACCATGACCAACCCTTATGTCGACAAACATGAGTTTCCAATATCCATCCATTGGACTCACACAACATGGTTAGCTATCAAAACCAGCCACTATTTCTCAAGTAAAACCTTTATCACATATCCAAACCACTAATTCCAAATTTAATTAACAAAGAATTGTGTAGTCGTATCATCAAACTGACTATAGATTACAAGCAATGTCATTAACTAGACCTTGGGTGATTACCATATACCCCATAGTTTCTATTATTAAAATCACTTAGGGGATTCCTATGTACTACTCATGGTTTTCATTTGAACAAAATTAAGACCACTAAGGCCTTAAAAAATCACTTAAAACCATTTAAACCAATTTAGGTTCCATTACCATATTATGCAATGCAAGGTTTTCAATAAAGTAAAACTATTTGACAAAAACATTATCTTAGGCATTTCAATAAACAAGTTGAGAGAAATATAATATCCAAAACCAAAACCAACCATTTCCATGAAACCACTTGTTCATTCCATAATTTTAACTTTAAAACCATAAGAAAAACATGGAAAAAAATATTCATCCATTAACAACCAAAACCCCCAACAGATAGCTCAAAACCAAATAATACCCATAATTAAACTATGAAAACCATTAATTAAAACATGAATTTATTTAAACTAACAATGAGGGAGGAGTAACATGCCTTAAATACAAAAATAGACAAAAAAAATTTCTCTTTAATGCCCCTAATTAAATCACCTTGAGAAAACCCTAGCCTCTATCTCAAACCAAAAACTGGAGGGATATTTGAGAGTGCATAAAGTGTTTTTGATTGAGAATAATAGGGTAAATAAAGTTCCAATTATTTTTTAAGTAGTGGGGTTAAGAGAAGTTAAGAGTGTAAATGTCCAGAATACGCCCAACTAAACTGTAAAAATCTTGCAGGTAGATATAGTTTGGGCACCTCACTGGTACCCCATCATAGGAGTAGTACCCTAAATCATACCTAAGATATAAAGTTGGACATGACACACTGTCCACTATATGACTCCCCTTGCATAAGTCATACCATCACCATATGACAAGTACGTAGTTGGTTTTACCCTAAGCTTAATGCCAAAGCTTGATGAAGAGCAACATACAGTTTGGACTATACCACTCTTATCATGTACATACGACTCTTATGATGTCCACTCATAACTTTGATGGTAAATGGCCTACCATACACCCAATTATCATATGACTTGGGCCATAGAGTTTACCCATATCATACATCTAGTAAGTTTAAATCATATGATAGTAAAAGAGTTTAAAAACCAAGAAATTTCTAAGGACCAAAACCTAGGGTGTTTCATGCTTAATTTAGGGCTAAGCTATGTGGTAGGTAATTATCAATTAGAAGACTATAGAACATTGTGTCTAGGAATAAAAAGAAATAGTTAACGAATATCTCTAAGTTAAAATATGGTAGTTAGAGATAGTTGAGTTATGGCTATTGGTGATGTCAAGTTTAAAGTAGGTAAAGTTTAGTGATATTAATGCCTAACTTTATAATGTCGATTAGTTTTTAAATAATAAGATATGTATTAATGAGGCTAGATAAGAAGTGATATTTGTAATAAGCGGTGTCTAGTTAATAATGATGAATAGTTTCTAAATGCTTAATTAATGAATAGTTAAATAAGGATTAGTTGGTTAACGATTGTTTGGTAGTGAATTATGTTTGTTAATAAATGCTTGTTAGATAATAACTTATTAGGTATTCTCTAATAATGGTTAATAGTTATATGATAGTTAGTTGATGGTTTAGAATAGTGGATAAATATCAATATGGTCTATCAATGAGCCTTGGCTAGATGTTAGATATTGGTTATTTAACAAATATTGGTTAGTTTCTATCCTTGAATAAGGATAATGTTTAGCATAATAACTAGAGGTTATGTAATGGCGAGAAAACTAGTGGGTTCATTATAAATACTGTGGATAGCTAATAAGGAGTAGTTGGGAAGTACTATATAGATAGATATTTTATGGTGATATGATTATGTTCTTTAGTATAGTAGTATGTGTTTTTATTTAATGGTAATTCTAATTAAACTGATACTCGATAAGGATGGAGAATATTATGATATATTGACATGCATCAAGGCCCGAGGATACTATTGTGATGATATATTGATACTCGACAAGGCTGAATGATACTATTGTGATGTTATATTGATTCTCAGCAAGGTCGTAGGATACAATTGTGATGATATTGATACCTAACAAGGCTAAAAGATACTGTGATGATATATTGATACACGATATGGTATGAGGTTGATAACGGTGGTGATTGTAATAATAATGATAATTATAGTGAGTTATTATATTGATTGTGTACCTTACATTCATTCCTACATATGCATTGCCTATCACAAATATGCACCTATGTCTATTAGCCTGAATAGGATAGTTGTATAAATATGAGTGAAGAAGATGTCCTATGTTATTGTATATTTATTGAACCTTTCAAGTTTGGGGTGGTAAGGGTATGCATAGGCCTGATTAGGTATATGGTTGTCCAGAGTAGATGATTATTTATGGTGTTATTGATATTGTTATTATCATTGTTATGATCTTTATTATTGCTAGCTTATGATAGATTTGCTGTTGATTTGGTATCGAGATTTGAGGTATATTTTCGGCCACTTTTATCTTATGATTCCATTATTATGAATGATTATATCATGTCTAGCTATATGGATTAGAAACCTTGAGTATGATAGCATTAAATCCTTATAGTATTATAATAATGTCTTAACATGAGAAATGATAATGATATAGGTTAGGGTTTGATATGACCTCAGGTTTACAGGTATATTTATATATAGTTATATAAAGCTATGGTTCTACTGTACATCTCTTCCTTTATTGTTTATATTGTATAGCCATCTCTTCATCTTGTAGATTATTATTTATCATTCTTTTATTCTTTATTTGTATATTGACTTAGGATATAAGATTTAGTATAGAGTATGTTGAATGTATATGGAATATGATTATTTACCTTGATACATCCTTAGTCTTGTTGTGTTAGACACTTGGACTTGAATAAGATAATTGTCCCTTTCTGTTATCATTGACTTGTTATATTACTTTGGACTCTTGGGTGTAGTTGTATTTTATTTATACGTTGTATATTTGGTGCTCGGTTGGAAATGTCCAACTGAGTGCCATTCATTTATTACTTATAGTATTCTTATGCAGCCTATAGATCATAGTATGAGTTATCACAATTGATGTGTGCATCATGCGGAGCTTTCGTTGATTTGAGGATTAGGGTGAGCTCCTAACGTTTGGTGTATTAGTTATCTCTCTATTATGTATTAGTCTTGTGCACATATTATATTTAGAGATAAGTAGTATTAGAGTATTTCTCCTTAATGTTTTACTTTGGTACTCTTAATATATTATAATCTCTTGTACTGATCCCACCAGGTTTTGAGATTTCTTTTTGTATTGATCTTTACTTTAAATATTTCATATTCTTTTCCTTATATAGTTGAGTAGTCCATTACTAGCCATTCTGGACTACAGGTTGGCTTTCCTTTTGGTCGGTTATGGTAAGAACTTCAATAACTCTAGATATTGGGTCTTAACAAATTTGTATCAGAGCCTAGGGTTCATTGGTGTATTAGTATAAGAGCTAAGTGTTAGTAGAGTATTGCAGATCAGTACGAAGACATCCATAACCTATCTTCTAGTGGTTATAGTGAGGTTTTAGGAAATTCACTTCTTGACTCCATCTCATATGTCTGCATTTCTTTTGAACCTCAAACACCTTCTTTGACTCTCTTCTATATCTAAAGAATGATGCGACCTTGTCGGCAGATGCGAATGAGACTTCCATATGCGCTCTAAGAGTTTTAGTGCAGCATTAGATTAGAGAGTTAGAGATGGATATCAAAGATCTTTTGTGACAACCAAAAAGTATTTAGGCCAGCTTAGGCTTCAGTTGAGCTTGTGACCACTCTAGCCATTGAGGTTCAATATTGAGAATTTAAGTCATGTTGTAGATCCTTCTCAGCCATAGATGGTGTTTGATTCCTCGAGCAGTTCTCAGAAAAGTGTTGGGTCTATTGGTGTTCATTAGGGTTCTTTACCAGTTTTCAGTATGAGATTAGGTTTCTCATGTGGTCCAAATATTTTCCTATGCTACATCCACCTAAGCCAAACATTGGTGCATAGAGGTGTTATAGGGATAGTATTGTCACTTTATTTGGAATTGAAGCACTTGACAACCACCAAATCTTCCTTTCCTCAGGGTGTTGATTATGAGAGGACCATAGAGAGCACTAGTATTTTTACTTGAGGAAATGGTGTCAAGAGGCATGACATCAATATAGTATTATTGGTAGTTTATCTGGGAGTGAGGATTACTTTGTTAGAGTTCAACTTAACCTGTACCCCATTATCTTTAGGATCTTTTGGATTATGAGGGGCAATATCTTAGAGTATTCTAGGATCTTTGTTTTATTGTGTTGTGATAGGATGCTGGTTAAGAGAATACCCTATGTATGGCATAGATGATCAGCTAGAGTTATCTAGTATTCTCTGCCAACCTAGAGTTATTGAGACAGGCAGTGATTTCAGAAGTATGGACATAATTCAATGAATTTATCATAGCCAGTTGGCTCCATATTAGCACTTTAGTAAGTTTTCTTCGACATCAGAGAGAATGATTACTAATCTAAAAGTATCCTTGATATGGGATTTCAAATCATTTAGCTCAGTTAGATCAACCTCCTTATTTAAGGTGTATTTAGTTAGAGGTAGTGTGTGTGTTACCTAAGTTGATGATTCAGCTAGTTGGTTAGAATTGGACCCATTCAGATTTATTTCTCCCTATGACTATCGGGCATGTTATTACGGATGTCTCCATGAGTAGTGTTCTTTTATTTTCCATATTTATCTCTTATTTTGTGTATTGGGGTTTTGTTACCCACTGGTGATTATATGCCGTGATGAATTGATATTGATTATTATATGCCTTGTTATTAAATTCATGAGTACATTACTACTCCATGGATTATTTATTTTACTACTGGATGGAGTAGTTTTGTATTGATGTTTTCTGCTATGGTTGTGGTTTTTGCTTCAAGTCCCATTTATCTTGGCACATTAGCCTTATTGTGGACCTTGAGTGAAACATGACATTGATGTTTATTTTGGTACCTCCTTTTTAGCATGTTTAATATTGATATTGTTGTTGCTATTACTATCATTGTGTGAGGTTACTGATATCACTTGATGATTTTACCTGATGTAATTGATTCTTGCTAGATAGCTTTATAAACTAGTGTTATCTAGTTATACTTCAATTTTTTTGTGATATTATTTTGGGGCTTTAGTAGATGTATCCCGATGTGATAATATTTTTCCCTAGTTTGGTGAGGTTAACTATGTTCTCTTTGGGTTAGATGTATTAGATTAATTTGGGTATATGTGGTGATATCGAAAGAAAGGTTGACCTTTTGTGGCTCTGTTATGACCCTAGAGTTGGCAATTTAGTTATATTTCATATTATTGAGTTTGAGACCTTTAGACTAGCCTCCTGGGTTGTGAGGGCTTTTTTTTATCATCCCAACTAATATAGCATATTTTTGAGATTGAACAGTTTGATATCTATTCTTTGTTTGTGGCTATTATCTCAATCTGATAGTGACTTTAATATTGATGTTAAGATGTCATGGATCTATCTCTTAGATTTGTTGGGTTCATTCAATTATGATGGTTTGCCCTTGTCATTGTTGTGGATACTGGATGCTCTTTTCATAAGATATAGTTTTGCCTTATGTGGAGTTATTGAGTTAGAGGTAGGTGGCCTTTCCTTTGATCGCTTCATAAGATGAAAAATTGGAAAATTTTCTTCCTACATTGTTCATTTTTTTGTGGTGGTCTTAGATGAGACCCTGGTTTTGAGATTGGTATATTTTTTCTATGATTATGTAATTCTTGGATAGATCGAGTGGTGATTGTTCTACTTGGGTGGATTTGGGTTATCCCCATTTCGGTGTTTGTACGGCCTAACACTGATTGGTGGTGTGTTTTTCCTTGATGATATGTGCTTATGGATATTCTTTGGTGATATGGATTGTTAGATTAATTAGATGTCGACCAAAGTTACAATTCTTCAAGATACTTGAGTTTTTACCAATATTGGCATGGTTATAAGAATTAGGAAGTTTTTGCATATAGTTGGATAGTTTATGCCCTCCGATAGATATGGAGTGAGTCATATACATTTTCATCCAGTGATTTATCCATTTGTATGATTTTTATTTATGGCTATATTTTGTTCCCTCCAATCGATATAGAGTTGGTTGTATGTGTTATCAGTCAGTGATTGTCAATGTGGTGAATTTTTCTTCAGATACGTCTCAACTGTAGATTTGTATGATTTATCTCAGGTATGTCATATTTGGACACTAGAGTGAATTTGAGATAAAAGACATTGATATTGCCTTATTTTCTCAGTTTTGGATTTTACTCCTTGGAATGGTGATTTGGAAGTATGATAGATTTGGAACACTAATACCTACGTTTTTTTTTTGGTTTAGATATTTAAGACCAAGCAATTCATCCTTGGTATTGTGGTTTCAACTTGGTGTTATAGAGCTTGCATGCAACTTTTGGTTTGGACTTGTTTTTGTTTAGGTTTAATTTGTAGGCTTATCAAGCCTACTCTATGGTTTTCTGTTTGTTCTTCTAGACTTCGGTTGGATTATAGTTGATGAGTGTTCAGGTGATAGCCCTTGGGCCCCATATTGGCTAAATAAGTCTTGACTTAGAGTTTTCATTTTTCTTTGGGAATTTGGATGATTTATTCAATGGGAGTAATATACTCAACTTAGATTCAGCGTAACTTCATTCTTAGTGGATGAGACATCTTAGAGCGGAATATACATTGATTTGTAGTTATACCTTTGACTTTGTAATTTTTGTCTGATTGTCATCTGAACTGGTTGCAGCATTGGCATGGATTACATTCCTTGATTATCTCCATTGGTGTACTGAGACATCTCCTTATGTACTTATTCTCTTATTTCCCATATGGACTTTCAGTGGATCAACTTCAGTTCTTTGAGTTCTCCTTTATGAGACTGCTTAGGCGAGACTATAGCAATTTTCCACTTGGATTGAAGTGGATAGCATGTGCTAAATGGTAAATAAAGTGTATATTTTTATTAGGATTTGGTGACATAATTCATGACTTGGGTTAGTTTTTACTCGAATGAGACATTGATGAGTTATGCTGACATGGAGATGGTATTAGCATGATGTTGTTCTAATATGTGTGCATCAACCTTCTTTGTTTAGTTTAAGGCCAGTTTGCAGTTAAGTTGAGTTTTTTATGGTTGGAATAAACATAAGGGTTCTGGTTTAAAAGGGGATACCCATGGTAAAATCCCTTAGAAGTATTTCTCTCTCCGCTGAGGTTATCTAGGAAGTCAGGCTCGAAGCATGTAAGCCCAACGCTTCATACCTTTAAGCTTTCGAGATTCTCTTTATTCGATGACTTTTGAGGACGAAGGTCCTTTTAGTAGTGGATATTGTTATAACTCTTCAAATAATTTTCAATATTTATGCTTATTTCCGCCGTTTAGGCTTCTCTATAGATGCCCCAAGTCATTTTTGACTCGCTGGTACCGACAATTCGGTCATCGGGCAATTCATTTCATTTTTAGAACCAATTGTCTATTTAGAAGCCTTTGCTAATTCCAAATGTACACCAACTGAAAACTTTAGTAAAACAACCTCGCATTGAAAATCTCACTTTGCCAACACGTTCGGAACATCAAAATTAGTGTGGTTACCTATCTCATCAGTGAAAATTGGATTTCGGATGGATCCTGAGGCCTTGGATGAAACTTGGAATAAAATTTCAAGTTTCAACAATCTCTTAGTGCAGCGAATACCGCGATCGTCGTGGGACTTTGTACTATTAACATGGATGGAATCATGGATAGAGTGTGTCCGCAATCGCACCACTGGAGATCCTGGGAAGTGTCTTTAAAATGGCCAATTTTGGACAGAAATTGGCTATTTGCTCCAATGTCTTGAATTCAAAAATCCTAAAAGAGAGTGTAGGCCTTAAGGGGAGTCTTAGAAGTTTATTGGGAGCTTGGATTACATGCATAATGATTATTAACGTTGAATCTAAGATATGAATCCTTCATTTATTGTGTTGAATTTGTAATTATTTGACCCAAAACCCCTAATGGATTGAAGCTTGATTTTAGCCTCAAATATGGGTGATTTGCACCAATTTCTTGAGGGACATATCTCCCTAATGGTTTTTGAAGAGTGAGTTTGTCTCAGAAACTCATTTTTCATATGTGGGACCTACTTAGGGGTTTTCGTGCTGTTTTTGGATTTGAAGCAGAATCATGAATTATGGGTATTATTAGACTCGTATTGATGAGTAGTTTATGGTTTTGTTAGCGTGATGGCAATTTGGGGATTATGAAGTAAAGATAAGCATGTGGTGCTTGATGTGATATTTTACAGTTTGGCTTTGAGGTAGGCCTCTGTCTACTTTTCTTCATAGATGACATATGATATGTATTGCGTGTGAATATGGATGTTAGGCATGGTTATGCATAGAGTAACTTAGCCTTAATTTTTGATGCATTAGAGATTAGATGAGGGTTTTGGACCCGTAATATGATATGTTTATAAGTTTTTGAATCCTAGTCCTTCCCTCTCTATTTTAGATTAGTTGAAGCATGGTTATGATGTAATGCTATGTTTTGGTTGTGGTTTTAGCATTTGAAGCATGAATTGTGGATTTAACCTTAGTAGACTAATGTGGTAGTCTTGAAGCCGTAACTTTGGTAGAGTAAACCTGAGTACCCTTTGTTTTTAGTAAAGCTTCTATCTTAAGCTTTAATGTGGCTTATGTGAAATGTAAAAGTTGAACTAGATACCTTAGCCTAGTTTGGGAAATAGTATGCCTAATTATGGAAGTTGAGGTTAAGAAGTGGGATTGTCTGGCCCACTTAGGCCTAGACTTGTGTTAGCTTTATGGACTTAGTTGCCCATGTTAGACATAGATGGGGCTAGTAAACCTTAGTATAAGGTTACTTTGTGACTTGGTATCTTGTGTTGAGGTTCCCCGAATATGTGGTTTTGATATATGGCTATGATACTTATTTTGGAAGAGATATTGGGTATTTGGAGATGGTATTCCCCTTAGATACGTTATTGGCCTACAAAGAATTTATTTCCTCTTAGACTTGATGATTAACCTATAGAGATGCTATTTCCTCTTAGACTCGATGTTTGATCTATAGATATGCTATTTCTTCATAGACTCGATGATTGGCCTATAGAGATGTTATTTCTTTTTAGAATGAAAGATTGGCCTATATAGATGCTATTTCCTCTTAGACTTGATGTTTTGCCTATATATATGTTATTTTTTCTTAGACATGATGATTGTACTATAGAGATGTTATTTCCTCGTAGGCTTGATGATTGGCCTATAGATATGATATTTCCTTATTGACTTGATGAATGGCCTATAGATGCCTTTCCTCTTAGACGTGATGACTGGCCTATAGAGATGCCTTTCCTCTTAGACTTGATTACTGCCCTATAGAGATGTTATTTTCTCTTAGATATGATTGTTGTTCCTATAGAGATGCTATTTTCTCTTAGACTTGATGATTGGCCAATAGAGATGTTATTTCCTCATATATATGACTGTCATTCTTGTAGAGATGCTATTTTCTCTTAGAGGTCATGATTGACCTATTGAGATGCTATTTTCTTTTAAACTTGATGATTGGCCTATAGAGACGATATTCCTATTAGATATGACAATAGCCCTAGAAAGGTGATATTCCTCATAGTCATGATGTATGACCTATTGATATAGGATATCCTATGTGAGAGATTCTACATACTTACTGATATTATGCCCCATCTATGTGAGATCACTAGAGATATGGTACGACCTATAAATGTTATTATTGATAGAATTTTTAGATACATATATGGGCCTAAGGTACTGATTATGAAGTTATGGTTATTCTTAATATATTATTCGGCCAAGGATCGAGTTATGATAAGGAGTAGATATTTGAAAAGTGTTTAAAACTGTAAAAGGATACGATTACAGTTATGGATTAATATACATGTTCTATATAGAAATCTCTCATGTATGGGGTGGAGGAAGATGTGGTATGTCGCTTACGAATTATTTGAATGTATGCTGGTGATGGAGTTCATAGATTTGGTAAATTCATGATTCTTGTATTTGTGTCTTATATGACTCTAGATAAAATATGATCTTATTATCGTTCTGCTTAATTAAGGGTTAAGTTATGTAGTAGTTAATTGTCTATCAGGAGACTATAGCACATAGTTGCTAGGAATTAAGTAAAATAGTTAACGATTATCTCTATATTGATATATGGTAGTTTGAGATAGTTGAGTTGTGTCTAATGATGATGTTAAAATTCACAAAGTGATGTTTAGTGATATTAATTCCTCAGTTGATAATGTTGAGTAGTTGTTAAATAAGGAGTTGTGTATTAACGAGGAAAGATAGTAAGTGATGTTGGTAATAAGAGATGGCTAGTTAATAACGATAAATAGTTGCTAAATGGTGGATTTATTAATAGTTAAATGAGTATTAATGGGTAACGATGGTTAATTAATGAATGATATTTGTTAATAAAAGATTCTTAGATGATAAACGGTTAGGAATTGTCTAATAATTGTTAACAGTTATATGATGGTTAGTTGATAATTTGGAATAGTGGATAAATAGTGATTATGGTCTAGTGATGAGCCTTGGTTAGATGTTAGATGTTGGCTATTTACTAAATAATGGTTAGTTGCTATCCATTGAATAATGATAATATTTAAGCTAGAACTAGTGATCATGTGATGATGATCGAATATGTTGGTTCATTTTAAATAGTGTGGTTAGCTAATAATGAGTACTTCAGAAGTATTGTCTAGATGCATACTTTATGGAGATAGGATTATGTTCATGTACATAGTAGTATATGTTATTCTGTAATGGAAATTATAATTACACTGATACCTAGCAAGGCCAAAGGATATTATGATATATTGATACCTAGCAAGGCCAGAGGATACTGTTGTGCTAATATATTGATACCCAACAAGGCCGGAGGATACTATTGTGATGACATATTAATACCTAGAAAAGCCAAAGGACACAATTGTGATGAAACTGATACCCAAGAAGACCGGAGGATACTATGATGATATATTGATACTCGGTATGGCAGGAGGTTGATTACGATGATGATGTTCATAATGATGACAATTTTGATGAGTTATGATATTGATTGTGTACCTTGTATTCATTCCCGCATGTACAATGCCTATCACCCGTATGGACCTATGTCTATTAGTTGGTATTTGATGATTACATAAACATTGGTGAAGAATATGCCTTGTTTTGTTGTATGTTGATTGAACCTTCTAAGTCTGGGGTAGTGGGGGTACACATAGGCTCGGTTAGGTATATGGTTGTCCATAGTAGCCGATTATTCGCTTTGTTATTGGTATTTTTAGTATCATTGTTAAGATCATTATTTTGTCTACCTTATGAAAAATAGGTAATTGATTTGGTATCAAGATTTGAGGTGTGTTTTCAGCCGTTTTTACCTTATGATTGCATTGTTATGCACGATTATATTATTTCTTTCCATGCAGATTAGCAACCCTGAGTATGTTAGCATTAAATCCTGATAGTATTATAATGACGTCTTACCATGAGAAAATAATGATGATATAGGTTATGCTTTGATTTGAACTCATGTTTACATATATATATATATATAGCTACATATATGGATATATAGATATATGAAGCTATGGTACTACAGTACATCATTTTCTTTGTTGTTCATTCTATATAGTTAGTTCTCCATCTTTTATATTATTATATATTTTTGTTTTGTTCTTTATTAGTATATTGACCTGGGATATATGTTATAGCATAGACGTATGTTGAATGTAGATGGAATAGGATTGTTCAGCCTAATACTTCCTTAGCTTGTTGTATTATGACTTTTGAATTTGAACAGGATAGTTGTTCCTTATTATTTTCATTGAGTTGTTATATAAGCTTTGGACTCTTGGGTATAGTTTCCATTATGTTAATAGATTGTCTATATCTACTTTATCCTTGGAGCTCAATTGGTAGTTGACTACCTAGTACCATTAGTTTGGTACTCATACTACACTTCTGCAACCTGTGGGTCATAGTATGGGTTATAGCCGTTGATGTGTGCATCGTATTGAGAAGACATGGATCGGAGGCTTAGGGTGAGCTTCTAACGTTCAGAGTATTACTTATCTCTCTCTTATGTATTAGACTAGTCTCTATGTTGTATTCAGAGATAAGTTGTATCAGAGTATTTCTCCTTAACAATTCACTTTTATACTCGAAATATATTAGAAAATCTTGAACTGATACCACCTGGTTTAGGGATTTTCTTATGTTTTGATCATTACTTTATATATTCTACATTCTAGTCATTATATTATTGAGTACTACGTTACTAGCCATTCCGGACTGTGGATTGTCTTACCTACTAGTGGGTTATGGCATGAGCCATAATGTCCTAAGAGATTTGGTCATGACACAAATAATCCTCCAAAGTAAAAATCAAGGAGACAAAGGAACAACTACTTACCATAGAACGATTCATTCCATGATGTCCGATCTACAGAGAATGAAGCAAAGATAAATCCAAATCAAGAATACAAATCTCACTGCGTATGTCATCGGAGAATCTTAAAGAAAACTAACTACCTAAGGTGAAAGATTAAGGAAACAATATTGGGTCCATGGGCTATTATCTGAACACCTATCAACTATAATCCATCCGAAGTCGAGAAGACGGAAGAGGTAACCATGGGGTAGGCTCAGCCAGCTTATACTGAAATCCAAACTAAAAAAATATAAAACAAAGGTTGTACACAAGCTCTACTGCTCCAAGCTGAAATCTAAATACCAAGGCTGAATTGCTCGACCTTAAATACATAAGAAAAAACTAAAGATGGGTAAGCATTCATACTCTAAATATATTGTAATTTCCAAATCGTCATTCCAAGGTTCCCAATCCAAAACTGAGCCAACAAATTTAAACTAAGGTCAAATACTTAAATTGACCTTAGTAAACAAATCTGATATATTCGATTTGAATGATACCGAGAAAAAATCAAAACATAGTTGACGAATTAAATCCTAATAGAGGATAAATACCCGACCAAAAACACAAGATATCAACTTCATATCTGTTGGAGGGCCTAAACTATCAAAACATACTCAAAAACTCCTCAAGGATGCAAATCATGCTAGTAATAGAAAAATCTTTAGGAACTCAAAGAAATAAAACTTTTACTGGAAACTAATCTGTCCAATACTCCATCTTGGCAAAGAATACTCATTAAGCCGATGAAATTCTAAAATGGGGATTTCCTAAATCCACCCAAGTAGGACAATCATAATCCAAACAAACTACAAATCATTTCACTAAGGAAGGAAGTACTAAGCCTGACACTGATACGCCCAAATTACAACTTTCTTACAAAAGTGTAAGCGGTCTTTGTCAGATGTTGAACCCAACGAAAGTTGGGGTCGAATCCCACAGGGAATACCGTGCAACTAAGTAAGATGATTTTTAATTGATTATTGATCTAAGGTTCCAGGATAAAGGGGGTTTTAATATGTTAGTACTATTCTTTCACTCTTGTATCACACTGAGGTCCAACTACTGAGAGTTAATGCAAACATAACTTCAATGGGAGTAAGATAACTAGGGTTATGCTCACCAAGACCTTCAAACAATTAGGGTTGTGAATCTGTGGTCAATTTCTAACTTATTGTTTCAATTGAATGAAGTGTGGAATTCTAAGGATTTACCCACTTATTTCTCAACCTAATGGGTATTTTACCCTTTACTTCTGTCTAACTTAAAGGATTCATACATTAGTCAATAGAATTTTCATGAGGGTTGATCCCGTTAGGGCACTAACCCTTAACCCAAAGAGTAAATCTATGGATTTCATGTGATCATCTCTTTTCCCAACATCCACTTTCCTTTTTAGACAAGTGGTGTTCATGGGATCACTTCTAAAGTTTGCAACCAAGAGATGTCATTATAATGAAGAGAGGTTTATACAATTTAGACAAGTGTTAGAAATCAGATGGATTCACAACCCCAGTCAACTCTCTACTTCAAGGCTCCCATACATTTCCATATAAGATATCCAAAACATATTGATATTCATAAATAACTTCAAAGGAGTGCATATAAAAGTTACAATAATGTTCTCTCAATCTTCAATGGAAAAGTATAAAAATAATAATCGGATCTCAATTTTTCACTTCCAATCTCCAAGAATAATGTTACAAGGCTGTCAAAAGAGGAGAAAAAGTATGATATTACTATCAAAAGTTATGAAATAAAACCTAATACTTAGTATTTATATGATTCCAGGACAGGAGTTTTACAATTCAAATTCAGAATTTCCACTTCGTGCTCGACGGATCGAGCAATAGTCTGTCACAGTGGCGATGGTCCATCACAAGGATCGTCACGGGACCTCAAGTGGCACAACATTCTATTTCCTGGTGACGGTCTAGGCCGACGTTCAATCTTAGTGGCAACGGTCCGTCGCATGGACCATCACAGAACTTCTAGTGGCACAACATTTTATTTCTTGGCTATGGTCCAGGCCGACGGTCACTCGCATAGACTATCGCGGGACTTCCAGTGGCACAACATTTATTTCTTGGTGACATTTTAGATCGATGGTTCATCGTAGGATTGACGGTCCGTCGCCTGGACCGTCACTTGTTATTTTTCCATTGCTTTGCCCAGTTTTTCCAAGTTATTCTTTACGTTAAGTCCTTGTCCTGAAAACACTAAAACCCAATGTTAAATTTGACAATAGTTTCTTGAAAAGACACAATTATCCTAAGAGAAACGCTTAAAATGTTTCGTCAAAAGATGGAACATAAACACCTCAACTTAAGGCAATTGATTATCCTCAAGCAAATCAACATCAAGATGTACATATGAATAACTTCATGATGGGAAATTCATAGTCATACCAACACAATTATATAATTATTTAATTGCCTATTCGTCTATGTGATCTCAACACATATGGATCTACTATTGGCAGTCACTACTAATCAACATATTCACAGCAACAGATACAATACCCCAAAGAAATAAGTAGACCAGGCATAACTTAATATGCCCTTACAGTTAGATAAGTCCACCTCATATTTTACAATCAAATCATGGACGATAATAATACTCTCACTCTCAAAATGGAAGTTACAAATATATTGCATGCCCATACGCTTACTCTTATCATCTAATGTTCTCTCATGATTGACTCACCAAGATTAAGTAGGACATGCTAAAGGTTGTAATGAGGTTTTTGGATCTGTGAAGGCTGATCATTTGGATAAGTGACTTAAAAAAAATTCACTCTCTTTACCCTTGGTGATGCCTACTCAAAAAGTTTACAGATCTTTTCACTCATTCATAACCTTTATTATCCATCCGTGCCCTTGCCATAACCCTTTTTTTTTATCAAAGACAACAGAATCAGCCACCCTCAACTCAAGATGATACTTTCATTTGAGATACACAATGTATACTTAGACTTCTAACTAGACTAGGGTCGGATGCTACTCATTAAACCAACTTTAGCTCACCCTTTTAGGCTGCTAACTGTCCAACAGTAGCCACCCTTAACTTAGGCAATCTGCCTGAGTTGAAGTGCACAATGTCCAAAATTAGACCAGGGCCAAAGCTAAGTGTTAACACCTTCTAAAGAGTGATTCAAATAAATTTGGATAGAACAAAAACTAATAAGGCTCAACATGGTTTACAAAGGAACAAAAATGTTTTTGGTGGGTGATTATTTTGGATAAGTGGACTAACAAAACAAGGAGGCCTACTATCCTATCTTATTGGATCGTACACTTGACAACATCCAATGAACGAGGCAATTTCTAGGTGTAACACTTATGCAAGAACTGTGCAAATACTCACAACACAGGCACTAAGTTAATTCCTATCTTACTAAATATTGGAAATCATATCTCATAGCTATTATTTGCCTCACTCTACATTGTTATGCCAGTTTTAGAGTCACAAATTGTTGCACAACACTTTACCACATGGTAAGAAGAAATAATTATACGAAAATTCTCAATACTTTGCTAATACTTTTCCACCATCACTTACCATCCATAGATACAAAATAATGCCAACAGAACATAAAATTACTTATATAATTAATCACTTCACGATATTTATAGCACATCACATGAAAATAAAAGTGAAAACTAAACATGCCGATTCTCCTAGATAAATATGATGGAATAGACCATTAGGAACAAAAATCCCCATGGTACGTATCACCCCCCCTAAAAATAATATAATGTCGTTAATGCATGCAAAGTAATAATAATACTTGTAAATCCTCTCAATTAGATGAGGCATCAGTTAAATGATCTGAGGCTGCTCTGGCATCATCTTTAGCAACATTGACCCCTATGGTGGTAGGGGTCCTCTCATCAACATCCTCCGAAATTGGAGGAATCTCATGGTGAATTGGGTAAGAAATTGGCCTCCGAGCTGGGGCTGAATTGGTGGAAACACTAGCAGCTTCATCAAGCAGTATCTTCCTCTCTTTTTCCTCTGATCTCTTTTATCTCTCAAGTGCTTTTTACACATCATATTTCTCTCTCTCATCTGGCATCATGGCTGTAAGTTTTATTTTCTTTGCTGCTTTCTTTGCGGCTTTCTCTATTTTTTCATCTGTCGCTGCTGATTTCTTACACTTGTCTTTTATCGGTCTCCCCATTAGGTCAACAAGACCTTCATCCTCATCACCCATAAGTTGGGCTAGATCAAACATGGACTAGTGCGGCTACTATTTTAGTTCAGCTATATCTTCTTTAACCTATCTCAACTCCACTATGAACTTAGCAAAATTTAGAATGGACATGGGATTCAGCTTCTTATTGATTCGCTCCTCCATATCATCCATTCTTAGCTGAATGTTCCTGAACGGATATACTACTGCCTTTATAATTCTTTTAACAAAGGGTTTGAAATCCGCCACCATATAGCTAACTACTTTTTAAACCTTTTCTAGGATCAGACCGCCTTCGCAAAGTTCTCCTGGTTTAGCCTGTATTAATAATATTTAGGCAGGACTGATGCTGAGTCTGCAGACCTACCCATAGGCATCAAAGCTAAACCTGCAGCTGTGGTAGGAGGCACAGATGTAGTCGGAGGTAATTGCATGCTTGAAGGACCCTTAGATATTTCAGGAACTGGTGTCGGCTGAGTTTGATGAGATGGAGGTCTATTGACTCTCATAGCTAACCTAGAAACATCCCTTCTCTTCTTAATATATTGTTTATGTATTGCTCGAACCTCATTATCAATTCCACCAATTAAAGGGACATCTTCCTGCCTGCACAACTAGTGATCAGACATGGAAATGATATGCAGTGGTAGTTCTGTGAGCGTGGGTAAACAATTCATCGGTAATAATTTGGATGAAATCCATAGTAAATCCTTTAATCAATGCAGAAACAATCGCAACTCTTTTGATTTATAAATGGTCATCACCGTCTATCGGCATTAACCTCAGCCTTCCAATTGCCCACCAAAACTTGGCCCTAAAGCTTAGGGACGACACAAATATCCTTTGCATGGGTTGGGTAACCACGAAGGCTCACCTTCTTCTATTAATGTTCTAGCTAGCCAAGGGCTTTGGTTGCTTGTTGTGAATAACCAATGCTTCAAATCTAGTATTGCAACTGGTATTTGATATTCACGCCCAAACAAGAACCTATTAAATATATGCTCCGAGCTATGTATGTTGACTCCCTGCACAGGAAATGTGTCAAGATTTTTCATGTCGCTGACTGATGCGCCTGATGGACAGTCTTTCTCCATCAATGCTAAGTAGTTGGCAAAAAATTCATGAACTAGATTTGATTGATACGATCCAGGTGGTCGACTCATCCATGCCAACTTATATTTATTGAATCGGTGCTCAAATTCTGGATACTCGTGCAGAGTTGTTGTCACAATCTTATATTCTTTGAAAATAAGCACTTGAATTCCAACCTATCAGATTTCTGAAGCCCTTTGTAGAAGTGTTTCCGAGCGCCCTCAACCTGCCACTTGATAGCTTCCTGCAGTTGTGGGTCCTTGCGCCGAACCATGTTTGGGTCCTCTTGTTCTGAAACCTTTGTTGGGATGAGGTTAGATGTTTCAACCCCTTCCTTACCCATGCTCGAGATAGAGCTACTATTGCTACTGATATTACCCTCTTCTTCAGACTGGAGGATAAACAAACCACCTAGCATCTTTTTCGGGTGTTGAGAGGTGGTGCATCAGAATCCTGTGATGGTTTTGGTCTAGCTTTTTGGCCTCAACCCCTACCTCTCGTTAGTGGTAGTTTGTTTTCAATATCACCTATAAGTGAGATATTTATCAATTTACAAACTCAAACCAGAAGACAGAGAAATATTCAACTAGCGATAGGTGGGGCAACAATCCATCGGGTCTACGATGGTTCGTTGACCCCAACCATCGTGTCAATTCTAGTAACATCAAGTATGGGCACTCTGTGATGGCTTAAGGAAATGGTTCGTCGGGTTTCCAATGGTCTGTCGCACAAGCCATCACCTGCAATTTTCAAAGTTAGGCCTCATTTAGGCATTTTGTCGAGCACCTTGTGTACACTTAATTTAAACACAATTTTCATGGCATTTTCATCTATAATACATCACTACTTTTGATATTTTTGGTCCATGCGCTACTCAGACATTACCTAGGACAGTGTTTGTTAGGTTTTGACTTAGTTCATACCCAAAGAGAATCATTCAAGTTTAAAGAGAAATTTTTCAACATTAAGCCTTCACATGCTTTCTTTGTTCTTGGTGTTGAATAAAATAGAAAGTGATAAAGAGATCATACCTTAATATTGCAGTACTTGAACACTATTCTGACTATCATACTAAACACCGGAAATAAGATGGAAATTTATTTTTGTGAAGAACTTTTCTTTGCTTGTGTTGGAGAGAAACAAAAAAGAGATGGGGTTTAACTAGATGGGAAAGGGAAGATGAGAATTTTAAGAAGAGAATGGAAGGTATCAGATAAGTTGAATGCATGGGAACTAAATAGTCTCAGGCACTTGAACAGTTGGGGTGTTACTTAACCACTCTAAATTAACCCTTTAAAAACATTAGAGTTGGATAAGAATGAAATATTTGAAAATTTAATTTGATCTTACCCATTATACTAGCGTTAAGTGTGATGGTTCAAGTGACGGTTCATCGCACATGTAATGGTCCATCGTATGACCCATCACCTCTTTTCTAGAGACTTACCTTGTGAGTCATTGGCAACAGTTGGGCCGACGATCAATCATACTTGACATGGTCCTTCGGCAACTCATCGATGCTTTTTCAGCAACTTTTTTTCTGGCCTTTGTTACGACGATTCCCATGATGGTCCATCGAGGCAGTGATGGTCCATCGGGTGATTCGTCGGTTATGTCAACCTCTTTAAGCTTTTGTTTCCCTACTCTTTCATACCTGCACACTAACACAAACCCTTCAGCTTGCAAAAAATAAGAAAAATAACTTAAACTAATGCTTTCCATAATACACTATGTTGCCTCCTACTTGTGCCTAATTTATTATCCTGGCACAACTCAGTTATCTCGATTACTCAGACTTTATTGAGATATATTATAGCAATACTCTCTATCGAGTCCATTGGACCGATATACAGTTTCACACGCTGCCCATTAACCTTGAAGACACTTCCATCTTTATTTTTGAGTTCCACTACTCCAGAAGAGTAAACTTGATTAACTCTAAATGGGCCAGACCATTTGGACTTAAGCTTACATGGAAAAAGTTTAAGTCTGGAGTTGAACAGGAGCACAAATTCACCTTTTTGTAAGTCTCGCTTTTCAATCCTGTAGTCCTAGTGTTTCTTCATTCTTCCCTTGTATAGATCAGCCCATTCATAAGCTCAAAGACGGAACTCATCCATCTCATTCCGTTGCCCCAGCCTCATATTTTCTGCCTCATTCCAGTTTAGATTAAGCCGCTTTAGTGCCAACAACACTTTATGTTACGGATCCATTGGCAAATGACATGCCTTGCTATTAACCAATTGGTATGACAACATCCCATTAGGTGTCTTGAAAGCTGTTTGATATGCCCGTAAGGTATCGTCCAGCTTCCTAGACCAATCTTTCTTGCTAGTATTTACAGCCTTGGAAAGAATAGCCTTGATTTCCCTATTAGAGATTTACACCTGCCCACTGGTCTGTTGCTGGTATGGGGTAGCCACCTTATGCTGCTTAACTCCATATTTTACTAAGGCGGCTCTAAAGATATTTTTGCAAAAATATGATCCTCCATCGCTTATGATGGTACGTGGTACCCCAAAGTGATAGAAGATATTTGTCCATAAGAATGCCACAATTCACTTTCCTTTGTTATCTTCATGAGCCACTGCCTCGATATATTTTAACACGTAGTCAATGGAAACTAATATGCATTTTATCCTAAATTAGCTCACAAAGGGCCCCATGAAATCGATGCCTCAGACGTCAAATAATTCTACCTACGGTATTTTAGTCATTGGCATCTCATGGTGCTTTGAGATAGACCCTTGCCTTTGAAATTGGTCACATCTCTTCACGAACTCATAGGCATCCTTGAACAAAGAGGGCCAATAGTAGCTGCTTTGAAGCACTTTCCTTGCATTTCGATCACCTGCATGGTGACCTCTAGCTAGGGAAGCATAACTAGCTTCCAATATATTTAACATATCTACTTCTGGGATGCACCGCCTAATAATGCCATCCGCACACCACTGAAACAGATATGGCTCATCCCATAAATAATGTGTCACATCATGGAGAAACTTTTTCTTTTAATGGAAGGAAAAATTCTCCGACATCACTTCACTTACCACATAGTTCGCAAAGTCAGCATACCAAGGTACTTTTTCAAGCACTACAGCTAATATTTTCTCATCCGTAAAGGAATCATCAATATCTAGATCCTCCTTGTCTTCTTGTTTTCCTTCAAGTGTAGATAAGTGGTCTGCTACCTGATTCTCAAATCCCTTTGTATCCTTAACTTTAAAGTCAAATTTTTAAAGTAGCAATACCAATCAGATCAACCTTTGCATAGCGTCCTTCTTCGCCATTAAGTACCTCAAGGCTGAGTGGTGAGTGTGCACCACTACCTTGGTACCTAACAAGTATGCTCGGAATTTCTCAAAAGTATACATAACAGCTAGAAGTTCCTGCTCAGTCATGGTATAATTCTTTTAGGCCCCATTCAAAGCCTTGCTTGCATAATATATCGGATGGAACAACTTTTCTTTCTTTTGGCCAAGAATAGCTCAGACTGCCACTCCACTAGTATCACACTTAATCTCAAACGATTTTGTCCAGTCCGGAGCAACAATAGTCAGAGCTTCCACTAGTTTCAGCTTAAGGAATTCAAAAGTGTTTCTACAGTCATCATCAAAAGTATACTTAGCCTCCTTCTCTTAAAGCTTACGAAGTTGTTTTGCAATCTTTGAGAAGTCTTTTATGAATCTATGGTAGAACCCCACATGATCGAGAAATCTATGTACCCGTTTTACTGAGATAGGGGAAGGTAGTTTCTCAATCACTTCAACCTTTGCCTTATCTACCTCAATACCTTTTGCTGAAATTTTGTGACCGCGGACAATGCCTTCCTTGACTATGAAGTGGTATTTTTCCCATTTAATGACAAGGTTGAACTCTTTACACCGCTTCAACGCCCAACTAAGATTTTGAAAGTAGAGCTCAAAAGAATCACCGACAACTAATAAATCATCCAAAAATACGTCCAATGTGTCTTCAACCATATCAGAAAATATCGACATCATGCACCGCTGAAAAGTGGCAGGCGCATTACACAAACCTAAAGGCATCCGCTTAAAAGAAAATATACCATATTGGCACGTGAATGTCGTCTTTTCTGATCTTCAGGAGCAATAGAAATCTGGTTGTAATGAGAATAACTATATAAAAAACAGTACCAACGTCTTCCTGCTAGACGATCAGGCATCTGATCCATGAATAGAAATGGAAAGTTGTCCTTCAATGTCTACGAGTTGAGTTTTCCGTAATCCATACACACCCTCCACCCAGTAACAGGCTTGAATAGGATCAACTCATTCTTTTTGTTAGCCACAACTGTTATGCCCCATTTCTAAGGCACGCTTTGAATAGGACTCACCCACTTACCATGTAAAATAGGATATACTACTTCTGCGTCTAGCCACTTGATGATTTCTTTCTTTATCACCTCTTACATAGGTGGGTTTGGATGACGCTGATGCTCCATAGTCGGAAAACAATCCTCCTGTGGCTGAATCTTATGTGTGCGTATACCAGGAGGGATACCAATAATGTCTGCAATCGTCCAACCCATAATCCTCTTATATCTCTTAAGAACTGAGATGAGATCTTCCTCCTATTACTTACCCAGATCAGTAGCAATAATCACAGGTAGTGTATTCCCAATGCCTAGGAGAACGTACCTTAAATGATCGGGCAACTTCTTTAGATTCAAGGTAGGTGGCTCTTCTATAAAAGGCTTAGCAAGTGGACTTGGCTAGTTTTTCAACTCCAAATCCAACTTCTTAGGTGCATATGAATAAGACACCATGCCGGTTAAGAAACTCACGGTCTCCTTATAATCTTCAATACCGTCATGATCAAAATTCATTAATACAGCAGCTAAAGTCTCTATAATAAATTTTTCTTCTATAGGCACTTCCTGTTTCTCCTCATAATAAACATCCATAATAAAAAATATGCTCATATGTTTATGCGGTTTCATGGAATGTCATACATCGAATTTAACTACTTCATTATTCAACCAGAATAGTAGCTCATTTACCCTTAAGTTAATAGGTACACTCCCGGTTGCGAGGAAAGGTCGACCCAACATTATTGGCACCTTGAAATCCACCTCACAATCGAGAATGAAAAATTAGTCAGAATTATAAAACTAGCCAACTTAACTAATACGTCATACAGAATCCCTACGGGTCACTTCACAGCCTATCCGCCATAACTAATCTCATGTTTGTGGGAGTAGGATCCCTTAAACCCATTTCTTATTTATAGCAAGTGGCATTAAGTTTATACTAGCTCTCAAATAACATAGAGCTTTTGCGAAATCAAGAGGCCCAATAGTGTAATAGATGGTAAATGCTCCTGGGTCTGCCATCTTCTGCACCAACGACCTTGTGGAAATCACACCATAATGATGTAGATTGTCTACCGACTCAAAACTAACTGTCCACTTTTTCATAACAAGGTCTTTCATGAACTTTGCATACCCGGGAATTTGGTCCAATGCCTCCACTAATTGCAAATTGATTGTCACCTGCTCAAACATGGCCATAAAATTGCTAAACTTTGTGTCGCCAGCCTTCTTCTTCTACCGATGGGGAAATAGAGGAGGTGGTTTTGGGAGCGTAGTAACCCCAACTTCAGCCTCCTTTCCCTTTCTCTTCTCCAACTTATCAACCTGTTGATGGTTGCATGGTGTATCATCAATAACCTCATCCAGCTTGTCAGACGCCACTTGATGATCAATGTCCACTTCATCAACATCATCTTCCACAATATTAACTATAGGCCTGCCCATAGGAGGGCTTTCTAATAACTTACCACTCCTAGTGGTAACTACCATACACGAACCATCCTTTCTCGGGTTTTAAACTATGTCTTTTGGTAAGGTTCCACTCTTCCTCTAATATAATGCGGTAGACAGTTAGTTCATCTGCTGCTTCAACTCTTTTATCGAAGTAGAGTATGAATCAACCATCTGATTCATCAAGGATAAATCACTTTTCATCTCAGCCACCCCAGTATTGGTTGCTTCTACTCCCTTCAATAACTTAGCCATTATGTCCTCCATGGACATCTATCCCGAACTAGACGCAGCAGCCTCGCGGTTACCAGGAGTAACATACAACCCACTCTTGTCCTTTTTACTCTCCCAATTCCCTTGATCGCGGTCCTTATAGCCAGATTTGTCATAATAGTTCCAATCTTGGTTTCCATGACCACCTCCTCGAAAACCCCCCTGATTGTTCAAATTATTGACTTCCTCCTTAGAATCGGATTCAGCCCTTCCTGTGATGCCACAACTTTTACCTTCTCTGTCTTTCTGTGTAATAAGTGCTTAGTGAGAAGATCCACCTGCATATTCATGTGTGCCATGTCTTGGTCACGTTCTTCTTTCCTTTGCCTCGGGTCTGTACTCATGCTAATAGATACAGTAGATCTTGCAACCTTTTCGTCCATGTTATGCTAAGCTCTACTCTACTTTGTCATACGATTATGCATCTCAGCTGCTTCAGGAAAAGTGAGGTCCAAGAATGAGCCACATGTAGCATTATCCACTATTGGCTTTGTCATAGAGTTCAAGGCTCGAAATAAGATCTTCATCCAGGTGACATTGGTCTTCTGATGATTTTGACACTACAAAAGCTTCTTCTTGAATCGCTCCCATGTCTCATAGAGAGATTAGGTTGGAAGTTGTCTGAAGTTACTGATTTCATCTCTCAACTATGTCCTCTTGGATGGCAGAAATAACCTTTCTAGGAAAGCATCTTTCAGTTGCCTTCAATTGGTAATAGAGTCGGGAGTTAGCCTATTCAACCGTAAAGTAGCCTCCCCAGACAGAGACAATGGGAACAGCCATAACCGAATATATTTAGCCCAACACCTTGGTTGTCAAATGATTTGCATGTCGAGATAAAATTGACCAAATACATATTCGGGTCATCACCCACAAGTCCACAGAACAGCCTTTTGACATACAATAACTGGATCATAGTACTTGTAATATTAAACTTAGCTTCAGGTGCTAAGGGCTGAGGAATAATAGCCCCTGTTGCACCAGCTCCATCCAAGTCATCATCATTATCCACAAGATAAAATTGGATGGCCAGGAGCTCTAGTCTCGCCCTAGCAAGCAATTTCTGTTGGCATTCCTATTTGCCGGTGCAGGCATATTGTCTGTACGCCTCTAGTTAACCAGATTTAATAAATCATCATCACCTAGATCATCATCATATTTTTTTAATGCCCGACATGGATTATCCGTATTCAACTGATTCAGTTGTACAACTGCTAAGGCAGCTAGTCTAGCTTCTTCTTTCTGAGCAGCTACCCTCTCTGGGTCCTGTTGACCATCCATTCTGCTAATAAGTTGAGGTTCCAGATGAATAAGTAATAAAGATTCACCAGATCTCCAAGTACTTGGCATACAATACAATCAACCTACGAAAAACAAAAACAATAGACAAAAAGTAAAATTTGGTAAACTTTGACTAAAGGTCAATTAACAATCAGAAACTTAATTGACAACCATATTCCCCGACAACAGTGCCAAAATTTGATATGCCAAATTACAATTTCTTAAAAAAGTGTAAGCAGACGTTTTCAAAAATAGAACCCAATGAAGGTTGGCGTTGAATCCCACAGGGAATACTCGTGCAACTAAGTTAATTTTTAACAGACTATTTATCTAAGGTTTCGGGATAAAGAGGGTTTTAATGTGTTAGTACTATTCTTTCACTCTTGTATCACACCGAGGTCCAGCTACTGAGAGTTAATGGAAATCTAACTTCAATGAGAGAAGATAACTAGGGTTATGCTCACCAAGACGATCAAGAAATTAGGGTTGTGAATCTGTGGTCAATCTCTAACTTATGGTTTTAATTGCAAGAAGTATTGAATTATAAGGATTTACCCACTTGTTTCTCAACCTAATGTGTATTTTACACTTTACTTCTTTCTAACTTAAAGGACTCATGCATTATTCAATAGAATTCTCATGAAGGTTGATCACATTTGGGCATTAACCCTTAACCCAAAGAGTAAATCTATGGGTTTCATGTGAATCATCTCTTTTCCCAACATCCACTTTCCTATTCAGACAAGTGGTGTTCATGGGTTCACTTCTCAAGTTTGAAACCAAGAGATGTCATTATAATGAACAGAGGTTCATACAATTGAGACAAGTGTTAGAAATTAGATCGATTCATAACACCAATCAACTCTCTACATCAAGGTTCCCATAACCCTAGTTATGGAAGCTTAGCCACTCATTTCCATATAAGATATAAAAAGCATATTGATATTCATAAATAACTTCAAAGAAGTACTTACAAAAGTTACAATATTGTTCTCTCAATCTTCTATGGAAAAGTATAGAAATAATAATCAGATCTCAATTTTTTGCTTCCAATCTCCAAGAATAATGTTACAAGGCTCTCAATAGATGAGATAAGTATGATACTACAGTCAAAAGTCATGAAATAAAACCTACTACTTAGTGTTTATATGATTCTAGCACTGGGGTTTTTAAATTCAAATTCAAAATTGCCGCTTCGTGCTCGATGGATCGGGTGGCCATTTCCATTATCGATGGTCCATCGCGGAACCTCCTATGGCACAACATTTTGTTTCTTGGCAACGGTCTAGGATGACGGTCCATCGCATGGGCCGTCACGGGACTTCCAGTGGTACAACATTCTGATTTTTTGCGATGGTCTAGGATGATGGTCCATCTCAGTAGTGGTGGTCCGTCACATGAACCATCGCGGTACTTCTAGTGGAACAACATTCTATTTCTTAGCAATGATTTGGGACAATGGTTTTTCGCAGGATCGAAGGTCCGTCGCCTTGACCGTTGCTTGTCATTTTTCTGTTGCTATGCCTAGTTTTTCCAAGTTATTCTTTCTGTTCAGTTCTTGTCCTGAAAGCACAAAAACCTAATGTTAAATACGACAATAATTGCTTGAAAACACACAAATATCCTAAGATAAAGACTTAAAATGTTCCGTCAAAAGCCGAAACATCAAACACCTATGTCGAGGTCAAGACCACTATCAAAAAAGAACCAACACCTCAAGATAAAGAATTTCAAATTTTGAAACTCAAGAAGCGATCACAAGAAAGACCACCTACACTAATACCAAGAGAAAACATTCATAAGGAGACAAATGCAATAAATCTTAGAGATAAATCCAATACATCTCTATATCAATATCAAAACCACTATCGGGCAATGAAATAGACACAAGCAAAGAATGGACCCTAAACTAGTCAATATAAAAACTAGGCTACATAGAGAGATAGCCAATGCAAAATCCTTTCAATCCAAAAAGTCCAACCTATGAATCCCAAACTCAAGAACCGGCAATATAACCAAATTGCAAACCTTAGAACCCTAATAGAACAATCGAATGTCAACCTATCTTTGATACCACAGTTCATTCAACAATCTGTCTAGCACAACCAACAAAAAAGGAAAACAATTAACATCACCTTGCGGTAAGAGTGAAATCATCCAACCCAGCTAGCTTACCCAAGTAAACCAATAAGAACTACAAAGAAGGGGAAGATTCTGACTTGATGCCAAACGTCTATCCATATAGAAAGTGAGGAACAATTATATCAAATAATAACAATAATAACAACAATATAAACCTCAATATAATGAATCAGGGGTACCAAAATCAAAATCAACATCAAGTACCATTCAAGGGCCACACTAAGGCCAATATGCCAAGGTAAATAGGACTCGAACTCAAATGTTAAACCCAAGGAAATTTCATCACGGATCTACTCTATCCACTACCAAAATAAATAATCCCTAGGGTAGTCATATAATCTTAAACTCACAAGGTAAGGAGTGAGATTTTCCAATAAGTCCACAAGGCAGTTTGTGAAATATAACTTGTTTGATTCTGCATGTAAGGCATTAGAATAGTTTGACAGTGCACGATTAATCTTCAGCGTTGAGAAATATGGGGGAACACTGGCCTAGAGTTTGTATTATCGATACGACTAGACCTTGGTCCTTGTCATAATGGGCAGCTCAAGCCAAACTAGGACTGGGGACCGCCCCCTGTTCCCAACCCAACCACCTATATCCCACCTTAGATGGGATGAATCTTGAAAATACAACAAGATAGCATTATTTTTCTCATTAAGACTTTGGGATAGGGTCACAACCGTGATCGACCCAACTGAGTCCAACCGTACTACACTAATCTCCAAATGATACCACACCAAACCATAGGTCATAAACCACATAGAATACCAAAACATACTATAATTAATCCTTAGATATAATTAGATGGAACAACCAACTATATAGTCCAAGGGTGTAAGCCCCAACACCAATACTGATGCCAAGGCAAACACCAATATCGATCCCTCCCATACAAACCCCCTTGAAGTACCACAAAGCCTCTATACGAAAGAGTAAACATATCTAGTTGGGAAATGCACCCAACCATGGATAAAACTAATAACCAAATTAAAAAAAAGTGTTTAAGGAAATCCATAACATAAAATGATGTCTCTCAAAAGTATGGAAGCTCAACACTTCAGTACAAATGCTGATACAGAATCTGCATTCTAAAAATGAGGAGTAGAATGGCCAGATCCTACATAGTGTGGGTACACAGGCTCTAGTAGGCGAGGTTAGCAACTGAATGCTAGCATGATTCTTAGGATAAGAATAAAATAATGCAAGTTATAAAACCATCCATAATACATACAACCATACATATATAAGTGTCGTGAATGGGAACCGAGTTTAGCATGCCTTTAAAACCATTACCTGGGTTGTGTAGCTTGGCCATCCTAAACCACCCACGTGCGATATGGGTTTAGCTCCCCCTGTTAATAGGGCCCCAGTTAGTGTAGTTGTATGACTCGAGAGTATCCTATGGGATGACTAGTACATTCCCCAAAATAAAATGTGACATATGCACATGGTCATCAAGACCCCTCATATCGGCAAATATGAGTTTCCAGTTGTGGTCCCTCCAGAACCTCCACCTTCCACAGCTTAGCTACACATCCCACCATTAATGCCCAAATTAAAACCCTTTCCAAATATCCAAACCATTTACCATTTTATTTATCCAAGGCCAATATAAGTGGTATCATCATACTACCCCATTACTAGCAAGCACTATCCAAAGACAAACCATTAAGGTTAAGAGGACTTTTAAGTGCCCTACCATAGATCATATTAAACCACTTAGGAGACTTCCATGTTCCCCACAAGCATAACCATTTATCCTCTAGCCTTTTTAAACCATTTAAACCATTTAAAGCCTTACTACATAAGCTGAAAACATGCAAAAGTTCCATTGAATGAAGCCAATGCAATGAATATACCTTTGTAAGCATTTTATCAAACACCTTAGGGCATAACATAACAAAAACTAATAAAAAATACCATTAAACCATTACCATGCAATCGAATTGTCCAAAACTATGATTAATGCATATTAAAGCATAATTAAAGCTATAGAATACCATAAGCAAGAATTCAAAATAAAAATACCAAAATAATAGTTGAAAACCAAAATCATTAAATAGTAAAACCATGAAATCAATCATATAAACCATGACTTTAGTTGAAATTACAATGAGGTAAGAGAATCATGCTTTGTACCAAAGAATTGATGGAAGGAAATCACCAAGACAAGCCCCAAAGCAATCTGCAAGATGAAACCCGAGCCTTCTTGCCCCAAAAGCTCTTGAGAGAATTATGGAGTGTTTTGGAATAGTTTGTAAGTGTTAATGAATAGATTAATAGGGTAAATATCCTTCAAAGTGTATTAGAAGTTGTGGGTCCTAGTTAGGGTAAGTAGGGAAATTTCCAGAATACCCCTACTTAAATCATTTAAAAACCCGTCGCAGGGATACGACTATCCCATATGAGTCGTACGCTTTAATATGATTGGTACACACCATCCGTATCCAAGCCTTAACCCGTATTCTTGGCAGAATGAAATACAAGGAGGATCAAACACTGCCCATCATAAGAGTCCTCAATAGATTCGTACCAATCCCTATGACTTATCTGCCTAAGTCGTACCCATTCTAGTGATCAACAAAATCCCACCAACTAACACTAGTCAGCATTAGATAGGACCATACCACTCATACCCCAGCATACGGCTCATACCCATGAGTCATATTGGGTCCAGAGAATGGAATTCCAGGAAATTTTCCATTAGTCAAAACACAGGATGTTTCAGTCTCCCCCACTAGGAACATTCATCTCTGAATGACGGACAAGGTAGGGTTAACCACACATAGAGTAATTTGTATTATCAATCATCCCTTCAATAAAGTTTGAAAACAAAGAAGTAAAGATATAAATCATACCTCTAACATACTCAAAAAATAATGATGTGTTCAAGAAAACATACCTTCAACAAGAATGCAAGAAGTAGAAAATAAATGTGGATACTTGGACTTCATGTCCTCTTCCACTTCTTAAGTAGCTTCTTCCACCTTATGGTTATGCCATAGAACCTTAACCAAAGACACATCCTTGTTCTGCTACCAATGAAATTTCATATCTAATATCTTAACCAGGACCTCTTCATAAGATAGAGAATCTGAAATACCCAATCCTTCCAATGGAACAATCGAAAAAAGATCACCAAGATACTTGCTCAACATAGAAACATGAAAGAACGGATGAACCAAATCCATGTTTGAAGGCAACTCCAACTCATAAGAACTATTGCCAACTCTCTAAAAAATCACATAAGGACTAATTAACTAAAGATTGAGTTTCCCCTTTTTGCCAAACCGCAACACTCCCTTCATGGGAGACCACTTGAGGAACACTCTATCCTCGACTTCAAACTCCAAGTCTCTATGCCCAACATCCACATAGGACTTTTGGTGACATTGGGTAGCTTTAAGCCTATCCCAAATCCCCATGAACTTCTTCATCACTTGATAGACAAATACAGACCAAAAATATTGGCCTTCGCAAGCTCAAACCACCCAATAGGAGATCTATAATGCCTTGAAAGAAGCCATACTAGTACTCGAATTATAGCTATTGTTGTAAGCAAACTCGACAAAAGGTATATACTTCACCCAATTTCCACCATTGTTAATCACACAGGCCCAAATCATATCCTTCAATGTTTGAATAGTTCTCTCCACTTACCTATCTAAATATGGATGGAAAGTAGTGCTCATACTAACCTTAGTCCCCAAACCTTTCTAGAAAGATCGCCACAAATAAGATGTAAACTGCATACCACGATAAGAGAAAATAAAAAGAAGAACCCCATGCAACTTCTCAATCTCCTCAAGATATAACCTCGCATAATCCTCCACCGAAAAGCTAGTCTGCACTGGCAAGAAATGTACAGACTTCGTCATCCTATACACAATGACCCAAATTGAATCATACTGATTTTGAGACTGAGGAAGACTAGTAACGAAGTCCATATTGATTACTTCTCACTTTTATTCGGGAAAATAAATTACTTGATATATCCCTCCTGGCCTCATATGCTCAACCTTAACCTGCTGACACACCATACCTTTGGCTATGAAATTTGACACATCTCTCTCCATGCCATTCCACCATAGAGCTCTGTGAGATCATGATACATCTTTGTCAAGCCAGGATGAACAAGATAGCACGACTTATGCGCCTCACCCAAAATACTTTGTTGTAGTCTATCAACATCAGGAATAGATAACCTCCCTTTGTACCATAAAGTACTATCACCACTTATCTTAAACACCAATACTTTTTTCTCACCAACTTCACATTTAATTTTCATCAAGATAGGATCTAACACTTGATTCTCCTTATTCTCCACACTAAGAGATGATAAAACCACCTTTTGCACCATCACACTACCCTCTATAGAGTCTAAGAGAAAAACTCTATGATTTGATCGGCGATGAATATCCTTCATCAATTCTTGTTTTCCCTCCTCTACATGGGCCAAACTCCCTATAGTTAACCTGCTAAGAGCATCAGTAACAATATGGGCCTTATTGGGGGTGGTAGTGAAGACTCATATCATAATTATTGAGAAGCTTAAGCAACCTACTCTGCCTGAGATAAAGCGTTTTCTAAGTTAACACATACTAAAGACTCTTATGATTAGAAAAGATATCCACATGTACACCATACAAATAATGCCACAATATTTTAAAATCAAATACAATTGCCAACTTCCTAGAAGCATGGGCAGTCACCTTCCCATGCTACATCAGCACACAACTAAAACCTACCCGAGATGCATCATAATAAACGACGAACCTATCATTGCCCTCTGACTAAGTCGGGACTAGAACCGAAGTCAACCTATCCTTCAAATTTTCAAAACTCCCTTCACAAGAATTTGGCCAATAAAACTTAACCTTCTTTTGAGTGTTCTTAGTCAAAGAAGCAACTATTGAAGAAAAACTTTTCACAAACCGTTTGTAATACCTGACCCAACCTAAAAAGCCCTAAATATCAGATGGATTCGTGGTCCTAAGCCACCTCTTCACCACAAAAACCTTCTGTGGATCACCCATGATCCTTTCACTAGAAATAATATAACCCAAGAAAGTCATAAAATTCAACCAAAACTCATACTTTGAGTACTTGGCATACTACTGTTGTTCCTTTAAGGTCTACAATACCACACGGAGGTTATTATAATAACCCACCCTTCTCTTCGAATAAAATAGAATGTCATCAATAAACACAATGATGAAAAGATCCAAATACTATCTAAATACCCTATTCATCAATTTCATAAATATTGTCGGAGCATTTGCCAATCCAAATGACATCACAAAAAACTCAAAATGCCCATACCTAGTACGAAAAATCATCTTAGGGATATAAACCACCCTACTATTAAGTTTATGGTACCCAGAACAAAGATCTGTCTTAGAGAAGAACATCGCACCCTATAGCTAATAAAACAAATCATCTATCCTTGGGAGAGGATACTTGTTCTTGACCATCTCCTAGTTTAAGTGTCTTAGTCAATGCACATCCAAAGGGAACCATTCTTATTATGCACAAATAACACCGATGCACCCCACATAGAAATTTAGGACAAATAAATCCCTTATCCAGAAGATCCTTAAGTTACTCGTTGAGTTTCATCTATTCAGCCAAAACTTTTCTATATGGAGGAATAGATATTGGACAAGTGTTCAAATGCAAATAAATTCAAAAATCTATTTCCCTATTCAAAGGATCACCAGGAAGATCATCTAAATAGACCTCTGGAAACTCATTAACCTCTGGGACTGAATTCAAAGAGGGACTTTCCAAGTTAGAATCTTTAACTCTGACCAAATGATAAAGACAACCCTTGGAGATTAACCTCCAAACACTAAGATAAGAAATAAACCTCCCCTTATTAGCTAAGGAACGACCTTCCCATTCTATAAATTTTTCACCAAGGAACATAAAGTTAACCTTACAGGTCCGATAATCCAAAGATGCATAACAAGAATTCAACCAATCCATACCCAGAATTATATCAAAATCTACCATATCTAACATAAACAAATCTGCCAGTTCTGCCCATCACCAACAAATACCTGACGCCCCATATAGACTCTCTTAGAAATAACCAAGTCACCTACCAACAGAAAAAGTATAAAAAATAACTTCCAAATTGAAACCAAAAGACACAACCACATATGGAGGTATATAAGAAAGAATGGGCCCCAGATCAAGCAAATAATATATGTCATGATAGAAAAGTTATAATGTACCATTAACGACATCAAGTGATGCCCCGTATCTCTGTCAGGATGCTAAAGCATACAATCAGTTTTGACAAAAACTAGAACTAAGAGCAGTAACAGAAGCAGATGCCATACCACTAAGTATAGAAATAGAAGATAAACCAACTGAAATCTTATTCGCCCTCATAAACATCTTAGTCACTGGACAATCCCTGAGCTGATGGCCTACCTAGCCACACTTGAAGTATTTGTCCCTTTCTTTTTAGCCATAATCCTGATGAAGATTACCACAGAATCAACAAGGAGGACGCAAAGAAACTGACTGACCCCTAATCGCTTGAGATTGGGCAGTTTGTGCCCGAGAATTGTCACCACCTTGAGGATGCCTATCTCTCAACAGCTAAGAAGTATTAGCAGGAAAGGATCCAAAAATCCCCCACTTTGTTTTATGCCACTTGCCACCATCTCTACCACCTTGAGACTAAGATTCTCCCTGATCAGAGAACCTACCTCTCTTTTCCTGTCTATCCCCAAACACCTCATGCCTTCTCTTCTCATTCTTGACCTACTATACATGAACAGTCAACCTCGAGATGTCTATATCTTTAATCAGGAAGTCTTACTCTCATGAATCAAATCTCTATTTAACCTAAAAGAAAACTTACTCATTCTCGACCTCATATCAACCACTTAATTAGGAGAATACCTAGATAGCTAATGGAACTTCAAAGCATATTCCTTTACTGACATCCTCCCATGCCTAAGATTCACAAACTTCTCCATCTTATCATCCCTTAATTCTTAAAGAAAAACCCTATCAAAGAAGGCACTAGAAAAGGCTTCCCACAACCCTTCCTCTTCCATATCATATTTATCCCTGTCCCATTCATCATACCACTGATAAGCAATATCCTTGAGATGATAAGCAATAATGTTAACCCTCTCTGATTAGTACCCTACATCACCCCAGTAAAAGTTAGATGACCCATATTCATGAAATATCCAACCCTTATGGCCTTAGTAGATGAAGCACTAGCCACACCCCACTCATCCTAAGCAGCAACTAGTTGGGTAATAACATGAATAGATAGACAAAATTCTGAATTTATGATATTGCCCAGAGGGACTTGAGGAGAACTAGATGAAATAGAAGAAACTCCAGTACCATTAGGAATAGAATTATGAGGTCAAAAATATACTCCAGACAAAGGACGTATCCCTTCATGATTATCCCTAGGTAGGACAAAAGAATTTCCTTGTCTTTCAGATCTAGGAGTTATGATTTGAAAAAAGAACAAACAAGGATTAGAGGCTATTCTAGGATTTAGAACTTAAACTTGAAGATAGAATACCAAGAAAGCAAAACATTCCTAAATATCTTGAATCCTCACTTTTATAAGTGTGGCGCGCTTCACACCCCTAAAAGAGACTCTACTAAACACGGCTTTATAGACATCTTTGTTGTCCATGAACCTATGCTCTGATACTAACTTAACATGACCCAACCCTAGGCTTTGCCAAAATGGGCATCCCAAGTCAAACCAGGATCGGGGACCACCCCTTGTTACCAAACCCAACCACCTATATCCACCCTTGGGTGGGATGAATCTCAAATATATAACAAGATAGTATTATTGTTCTCATCAAGACTCTAGGATAAGGTCACAATCATAACTGATAAAACCAAGTCCAACCGTACCACACCAACCATTCAACCATACCACAAAAATTCATAGGCCATATACCACAGAGAATACCAAAACATAAAATAATTAATCCCAAAAATTAATAGGACAGAGCAACCAACAATATCATCCAAGGGTGTAAGACCCCATACCAAAACCGATGTGAAGGCAAACACCAATACCGATCTAGCCCATACCAACCCTCAGAAATACCATAAATCCTCTATCAAAAAGAGTAAACTAATTTATTGGGACACGTCCCCAACTATGGAAAAAACCAATATCCAAATTAAAATGAAAATGTCTAAAGAAACCTATAACATGAAATAATGCCTCCTGAAAGGATGAAAGCTTACCACTTCGGTCCAAATGCTGATATCGAATCTATTTACTAAATAAAAGAATTAGAATAGCCGGTTCTTACATAGCGTGAGTATATAACTTCCAGTAGATGGGTTAGAGATTGAACGCTAGCATGAATCTCATGATAAGGATAAAATAATACTAGTTATAAAACCAATTAAAACTATCCATAATGCATACAACCATACATATATAAGTGCTGGCAAAGGGAATTATGTTTAGCATAAAATCAAAACCATTACATGGGTTATGTAGCTTGGCTGTCCTAAACCACCCACGGGCGATATAGGTTTAGCTCCCTCTACTGAAAGGATCCTAGTCCGTGTAGCAGCACGACTAAGGAAATATCCCATGGGATGACTAGTACTTCCCAAATATAAAATGTGATACACGCACATAGTTATCAAGACTTCTCTTATCGGTATATATGATTTTCTAGTTTCGAACCTCCTAAAACCTCCACCAACTATGGCTTAGCTAAACATCCCACCATTATTGCCTAAATTAAAACCATTTTCAAATAACCAATACATTAACCATTTTATTTATCTAAGTCCAATGTTAGTGGTATCATTATACCACCCTATTACATGCAAGAAATATCCATAGCTAAACTATTAAGGTTAATGAGAGTTTCAAGTGCCCTTTCATATACCATATTAAATAACTTGGGAGACTTCCGTGTTCCCACAAGCATAACCATTTAGCCTTTATCCTTTTGAAACAATTTAAAACATTTTAAGCTTTATTATATAAGCTAAAAAAAAGAAAAATTTTCATTAAAAGAAGCCAATGTAATGAATGTACCTTTAAAAGCACTTTATCAAATCAAACACCTTGGGGGCATAATATAATCAAAACCTATTCCAAAAATAATTAAACAATTACCATGAATAATATTGCCCAAAGGTGACATTAATGTATATAAAAGAATAATTAAAACCATAGGAAACCATAACCAAGCATTCAACATCAAAATCACTATATAATAGTTGAAAACTATAATTATGAATTAGTAAAACCATTAAATCAATCATATAAACCATGAATTTAGTTGAAATTACAATGAGGGAAGAGAATCATGCCTTGTACCAAAGAATTCATGGAAGGAAAATACCAAGAAAATCCCTAAAGCAATCGACAAGATGAAACCCAATCCTTCTTCCACCAAAAGCACTTGAGAGAATTATAGAATATTTTGGAATAGTTTCTAAGTGTTAATGAATAGAATAATAGGGTAAATATCCTCCAAAGTGTATTAAAAGTCATGGGTCCCAGTTAGGTAAGTAGGCAAATGTCCGGAATACCCCCACTTAAATCCCTTAAAAACCTATCACAGGGATACGACTTCCCCATATGAGTTATATCCTTCTATATGATTGGTACCCATCACTTTTATCCAAGACTCAAACCTTGGATTGAACACTATCCAATATACGACTCATCCAACAAAGTTGTAACAACAACATAAGATCCATACCCATATCCCGTATCCTTGGCAGAATAAAATACTAAGAGGATTAAACACTGCCAACCATATGAGTCCTTGATATTACTGATGTCAATCCCTATGACTCATACCGCTAAGTCATACCTATACTAGTGACAAAAACCATTCCATCAACTAACACTAGTCATCATACGACAGGACCATACCACTTGTACCCAAACATATGACTCATACCCATGAGTAGTATTGGGTCTGGAGAATGCAATTCCATGAAATTTACTAATGTTCAAAACATAGGATGTTTCACTTAAGTTGTTTACAACTAAGAGAAACTATTTTTTTCTTTTTTACTATTTCATCAAATCCCCTATTATTATCTTATGTTTTACCTAGTGATTTAAATAAGTTTGAGGCATATTTTTGGGCCTATTCCCCAAGGGATTGACCCCAACCTAGTTCGGTTACAATATATGACAATGATATCTTTATCCGACAAAGGAGGTGTACTTTGGGTATTATCTGAGATGTTTAAATAGAGCAAAAAAGAAGAGGCATCATGATGTTAACATATTGAATTGAGAATTTCATTGTGGTGATAATTTACTCCTTTTCATAGTGGTGATAATCATGTGGTCAAGCCTATTCATGGACCCAAATATGGATTCAAATAGAAAAATTTGATTAAAATACCATGAGATAAAGAAGTTTATGGTGAATTGATAAGGATTAATTCATTACAATATAGGTGGACTCAAATCGACTATGGTTGAGTTAGTGTAATTCAAGATTCCAAGATGATAATTGAATAATGTCGTGCAACCAATTTAACTAAGCCTATACTTGGAATGAAACCCAAGAATTTTTCTTGGAGTTTTCTAATGTTTTTTATTTAACTTTTTACTTACTTTTGGCATTCATAGATGACATCATATGTTGGGATGTGTGATGGAATATTCGGTGGCTCAAAACTGTTCCCTAAGCCAATGTTGAGCTGAAATATTACACCAATATTGGGTGGTTCCATCTTGGACCTATGTTGGAAATGTTTGAGTAGTCTAGGCATATGCCAAGAGAAGCATGGAAGGGCTTCAAAATAACCTTCAATGGTTGGTCATGCGCTGGATATGCTGCAGTAGTCCAAGCACAGCCCAAGCATATCCTGGATATAGCTGGTGGTAGCATTACTTACTGGACATGTGTTGTCCATGATGGAGTAGTCCAGGAATAGATCGAGCATAGCTAGAGCATAAAAGATCAAAAAATAGCCTCACAAACACTGGTTTGACCTGCGTTAGAACTGCTTGAGCAGTCCAGGTGCAGGTCCAGCACATATAGGGCATTAATAAGTTGTTTTGAGATAAATTGCTGAAGCAATCCACACACATTCAACCTTATTTCAGAACACTAATTTTTGTTATTTCAAAAATCCATCAATGGATAATTGCATTGGAATTTTCTTTCATTATTTTCTCTTTGAAGTGAACTTAAAAACGTATGATATTTTGTTAAACTCTATTTTGAATGCCTTTTAAATAGACAATGGTGCTTCACTTCAATGGTAATTTTTCTTTGAAGTTGAGTTAGTTGAGTTTATTTTGGTAACAAAATAATGGTTAAAGTGAAATTTTTAAAATGTATTCCTTGTCTTTCATGTTTCATTAGAAATTCTTCCTTACTTAAGTTAGTCCACACGTACATTCGATGAAATACCCTCTAGACTATTGGTTGACAAATTGAGTGGGGGGTGATCTAATTCAGATACTATGAGCACCATGGATGTTTTTGGAGATGATCTGTTAAAATTAGCTTGCTCACGTGTGTTGTTGTTTTGTTTTACCAAGATCTTTATTTACATGCACACCATTTATTTATTGAAATATTGATAAGAGAGGAATGCCTTATATGCTTGTAATGGTTAATGTGAACTTTCTTAGGGCATTATATGAGCTTTATTGGAGCATAGTTTTGAGTGCAATTGGTCTAAAATGTTAAATATTCGGTGATTTTTGGGTGATGTTGTGGATAAGTGATGCTTCAATGGTTTGGTCAGTAAATGTTCTTATCATAGCATTTCCAAGTGAAGTTTGAGTGACCCGAGAGACATGACTGGTTGCCTTGTCCTGTGATAGATTGGGTGACGCTATTCTTAATCCTATAGGGTCATATTTATTTTTATTGACCCTTTGGATGACCAATGAGATAGAATTGGGAAATATGAAGAATGTGTGACAATTTAAGGTCAAATGGATGAGTGTTGTGATGAAAGAGTCACACGAGTCATACCGATGAATTTACCTTGCATCCACCTTCATTTTTCTTTATTCATATATGAAAATCACACTGATATGTTTTAACCTTTTTCTTTTGTTTTGGTTTTGGTATTTTTATTTTTCATATGTATTGTTCAAAGGATGACCTCGCCACAAGATACTAAGAAGGGAATTGCACTGGATAAGGACAAGGCACAAGATACAACAAACAAATGGCAAAGAACCATTCTCGATAGTGATCCAACAAGGCACGAAGGTGAAAACAGAGTTGAGTTTCCTTTTATAGCGCATCCTCTTAGTGTAGCCTAGTCTAATAAGGATCATCTTGAGACAGGACGACCACTCGTTAATGAGGACCCAAGCACCTAGTGCACCACATGGATTCTTTAACCTCCTGTACTATCTCTGTATTTTATATTAGGACGATTCATGGAATTTTATGGGGGAGGGGCATTTTTATTATTCATTTGGTAGTATTTACCAATTGTTTAATTGGATTGCTTTGGTTTTCTTGATTGTATAGACATACTCATAATCTATTTTTAAATTTTACAGTTGAATCATTTATTTACATTATCCCTCGTTGGCTTGAACATTGGTGCGATGCGATGCATATTTACTTTACCCCTCGTGGGGCTTAGTCTTCATTATCAACATTAGTTCAGATTGGCCCTTTTTGGGTAGATTTAATATAATGTCGAATGGTGCCAATTTTTAGGCTTGCGTCAAGAGCTTAATATTAATATGATACCATATTTATGCATATTACTCTTGTCTCCTTTTCTATATACGTTTCTAATAAACTCCAAAGGTTTTGTTTGAACCCGGTTCTTTCCAATGGAGAAAATATTTATTTTTACTTTCTTTTAATCTTTTATTTTTTAATTTTAGTGTAGCTTCTTTGTTTAATCCAGTGATACTTCACCAATGATGGATGATAATACAACATTATTAGGTGAAGTTTCTTGTCATTTGAATTGATTTGTAAAAGGAAAAAGTTCAAAAACATATTTAAAATGTCATCGGCAAGGAAGAAAATGATTTTCAAAACAACCAAAATATAGTGGGCCTTCATTGAAAAAGAACAAGGAAGTTGTTGAAATTTCTCTTGATTGAGACTATTAAATTCTATTTTTGGCTCTCTATTTATAAGGATGAGTCTTTAACTCAGTTTAGCTTATTAAGCATAAATTACTCAAATTGGTTGAGAGGCTAACTTTTTGCTCTATGAATATAATGCCATGTGTGGTGAGATTTTTGAAGAATTAATGTGCATAAGTGTATTCTAGCACTTTCCCCAAGTGCATTCAAAGGAAAATAATAGGAAAGCTTTGTTTGGAGGATAATAGGAGTCCATTTTATACCTATCACATAACCAAATTCTTACCTTAACATTGTTCCCCAATTAAATCCTTTGATCCTTTCTTCCTAATTTTCTTTCTTTTCATAATGATAACAATGCTAAAACACCTAAGCGCTTTTGAAAATCTTATTTTTGGCACTTAACCTCCTTTTACGCATCGTATAATTGTAAATAATAAAATATAGACAAAAGCCTAAGTTTTGAGGGGTTATGTATTTGAGAAAATAATGTAAGGGTGGTTAAAACTACAAGTTTGCAGTAAGAATATGATATTCTAAGATAATACAAGAAATGTATACGTAAGGTTGTCAAATTATGTGCTTAAGTGATAACTGATATGTTTTATGATAAAGTTATATAGCCTATCCCATAAAACACAAAGTGAAATGAGACAAATGAGGATCAAAGAAGAGTTTAAAGATAGAAAATCTGTTAGGAATATGAATGAATTAAGGAAAGAAAATAATGGATCAGGTTTGTTATGAAAATGCTAAGCTAAAAGTTAAGGGAACCAAAAGAATATATTTGAATGTGAATAAGGTGGATAACATGAAAATTTTAGGGTAGAAAGGGATGAACGATTGCGTTGAAGGAGGCATTTGAGTCACTTAATTCATATAGTCATTCCCGCACCTTTAGCCCTTATCTAAAACTGCAAGACCATGGAGATTTCAAGCTAGGTAAGTCTACATTAGTGGTGAAAAACGCAAAGGGAAAGCCTATGGTTCTACTCATTTTACTTGAGTTTCTTTGAGAGAGTGAGAGTGAGTTATTTCACTATGTAAGAACCTTTTAGAAATGAAATGTCTTGTGTGTGTGAAGCTAACTTTTGCATGTGAGTGACATCAATACTTTGGGGTAGATGGTGAATTCTTACTCTCGGTTAAGGTAAATGGGTGGGGTATGTTGAATTGTGAAGATTGAGATGATCTTTGAAGATTTTATGTCAACTCTTAAGAAGATTTGCTGATTTTAAAGGTTCATTCAATACAAAATTGCATCCTTGCTTCATTTTTATGTGCTTATTAATTTTTTTTTACTTGTTCAAATGATATATTCGGGAAGTACTTGTAGAGGTTTGTTAGATTAGTCGTTTAGTATAGCTTTCTTTTGGGTAGATTTGAGTTGTAAATACCCTATCTCATTGAATTATTCTTGATTGATTAGAGAAAAGCAATAGTGTAAGTTTTGGGGCTAATAAGTCATTAATTTGATAACTTACTAGCACATTTTAAGTTTAAGTTATCATGCTTTTTCATTGACTTGATGTTAATCTCATACTTAATGATCATTTGTGCAGGTAAACTTTGAAAAAGAAAGTTGATCAAGCCATTCAAGTTAATGAGAGGTCAAATATGAAATAAAAGAGCACTAAAGACCACATGGGTGTGTTGGGAAGCCACCTACACAAGTGAGTGCAAAAAATGACCAAAACAACCTTATCTTCTCCCAATTTTCTGTAGATCCTCTTTGCATCTGTAATATATCCACTCCTTATCAACTCTGGATCTACTCAAGCAGATCAAAAGCAAGGTGGCATTTTTTTAGTATCTGACAAATATGGAATCGGAGCTTAAATAGGGGATTTAGCTAATTTTTATTATCTTTTAATATTATTATATTTCTCTTAAGTAAAGAACATATTCAGAGTGATTCCCTAGTGGAGATTGCACTTTTCATAGAACATTTATTGAAAATCAATGCTTTGATTATCATTCCCTTTATTTTTTATGGATCAATTAAAGGGAAACTTTGGTATGTCCTTACTTTCTCTCTTTATGAGTAGCTAATACTCCATCTAGAGGTCATGCTTGAATAGGTTATAATTACTGCATCGACATTGTTTATTTATCTTTCTAATTAGTTATTTATTATTGGATTTGCATTTATTCCATTTTTAATCAATAATTGGGGGTTGCAAACCCCATTTACCTTTAAACCCTTATAATTCATGACAACTGGGATATGAGTGACGAATAAATGTAAATAATAACTTTATTTATTTAATTTAATTGCATCTCTTAGACATAAGGATGTTAATTATGGAAATAAATTGGTGATATTGTTACACTTATGAGGTGTTTGGAAGAATCCATTCGGGAAATTCTGTGTTTTATTAAAATATTGACACTAGTAACTTTAAAATCTAGCCTACCTCGGACTCTTATCTAATATTTTATAATTTTAAATTTCCTATGCATGAGTTCATATCCAGAATGTCACAACCCTAAGGTATATTCCCAATTGATTACACACTAAATATTTTCAACCTCCATATAGTCTTCTAAAAGGAAGGAAATTGTTACTTTTAAAAACTTTCCAGCTAATCCCCCATTTTACATTATGTTTATGTTATACACATTACAGGTAAATTCTTTGTTACTTCTAATACTTTCAAGTATTGACTTTTATATTTACACTACTTATTGATTCGACCCAACCTCATTTGGGTTATTTTACTGGCAATGATCGTTTAAACCTAAAATGGTATAATTTGAGCACTATGAGTATTCACCATAAGGCTTGGTGTGGTATAGGTAAGAGGTTTTGCAAGTAGGGTAATTTTAGTTGTCTGTATTCTCGAGGCAGGGAGTCACAAGGCAGAGGTTCTCATGGGAATCCTAGCAGACCATTTTTGGATGCTTTACAATATTTAGACAATGAATTATTAGGTTTTGAGTCTTAAGGTTGTTAGATTTTAGATAGGCTAGATAGATGCTCTTATTTTATTTTTCGTTCATTAGAGATAGTCAGCTCCTCCAAACCCTTACAGTATGATTCTACTAGAAGGGTGTGTCATTTTTATGATATATTTTGACACATAGAGAGGGAATTCCCTTATTATTGTGTAGGTCCTATAAACCAGGGTTTATATTATTAGACATATAAGGGATCAAAACCTCTAACTAGAGGGGTGCACATGGAGGTAGAGGTCAATATTCGGGTACTAGGAGAGGATCTCAAGGAGTTTATGGTGGTGGATGAGGGAGTTTCTTAGTTTTGAGGTAGACAGGACAATGCTTTATTCTTCTGGGGACACTTGAGGCTAAGGCCTATGACGCTATTATCATAGGTAACATCCTAGTATGCCATTGTCCTACTTTAGCATTCTTTGATATATGGTCTGCATTCTTTTATCGGTTTGCATATTTGTGTTTTAGAGTTGATTTTATGAGTAAGTACTTTGTTGTACCCATCTATGTTTCTACCCTTGTGGGTAATTCTTTAGTAGTGGATCAGGTGTACTAATCCTATGTAGTGACTCTTCAGGGTTTAAACCTAGCTATATTTGACAATCCAAGATATGGTTAATATTAATTTTATATTTGGTATGCACTATTAAACTACCAATTATTTGTGTTTGGATTTCTATGACAAGACTATTACCCTAGTTATGCTTGATACACCGAGTTGGTACTCCTAGTTTTTCTTATCATGGGGATTATATCATTTCTTTGTGCTCATTTGATGGTATAGAAGAGGTTTCTATCTTACTTTGATTAGATGCATGATACCAATGTTGATTCAACTTCTTATGAATCTTTTAGAGTCATTAGTGAGTTCATGGATGTGTTTTGTACGGACATGCCTAGCATTCTTCCAAATAAGGACATTGATTTTTTATAGACTTATAAATGGGCACTAAACCAATTTTTGTTTATCCTTATAGAATGTCCTCAATAAAGTTGAAGAAAAAATTATAGGATTTAATGAGTAAGAGGTTTTAAAATCGAACATTTCAACTTTGGTTCTCCCACATTATTTCTTTAAGAAGGATGGGACGATGGGTATGTGTAATAATTACCTATATTTGAATAAGTTACCATCAAGAACAAGTATCCTATTCTGTATGTTGATGATTTATTTTATAATCTCCTGGATATGACAGTGTTTTTATGACCAATTTGCATTCTAGGTATAATTAGTTGAAGATCAGGGCAACAGATGTTTTGAAAATGTCTTTTTAGCTGTGTTATGGCCATTATGAGTTTGAAGTTGTGTATTTTTTTCTATGGTGTTAATAAATATAGTATTTTGTCTTTACCTTAATTCTTTTGTAATTGTTTTTATCGATTATATCATTATGCATTCAAAGATTGAGTAGCGTATGTGAGGCATTTGAGCATTGTACTTCTAGGGTTGAGAAATAAGCAGTTGTATGTGAAGTTCTTCATTTATGAATTTTTGTTAAATTCAGTCTCATTCTTGTGTCATGTACCACCAAGTATAGTATCATGGTCGATCTAAACAAGGTGTCATCAGTTAGTGACTGAGCTTGGCCTACTTCTCCTACCAATATCTCGAGTTTTGTTGTGTTAGCAGGATACTATCGGTTATTTATGCTGATCTTCTCTTCCATTGTAGTCCCTATGACTCGATTTACTTGGAAATTTGTTTCTTTTAGTGGTTAAACCATTTTGTTTAGAGATTTCAAAAGCTGAAGACATCGTTGACTTTGGCTCCTATCGTGACATTGGATAAGGAAGGTGCCTGTTTCATAGTGTATTGAGATTCTTTTGGAGTTGGTGTGGTGGTGTTTTAATGAAGAGGGATAAATCGATAGCTTATCCATCTAAACAGTTGAAAATCCATGAAAAGAAATAATGTACAAATGACTTAGAGTTTACAGTGATGTGTTCATATAGAAGTTGTGGCGGTATTATTTTTCTAGGGATCATTGCAAGGTTTTCACCTCTCATCACAACCTTCAATACTTCATTATTTAGCGGGATCTTAAAATGAGACAAGATTCATAGTTGGAGTTGATTAAGGCAACACGACATGAACCAAGGCTTGGCTGTGACGGGCATCTCAAGACCACAGAAATCTAGAGACCACCCCTTAGCCTAGTCAACCGATTCACAATACTATATAATTAAGTAAATACAAACATAAAATGAGATATATGAATATGATTCAGACTCAAAGATGTCAATAAGTTCGACAACCAATCATATGTCCACAGTACTATCGAACAAAGTCTCTAATAAAACTAAAGATAGATTGGTTGGGACATACCTTTGACCATAGCAAAAATCTAGTCAAAAAGTAAGAAGGAGACACAAGGAAATCCATAGCATGACATGGGCATTCCAAAGTTGGGAAGCTCACGACTTTAGTCTAACTCACAAGTTATCCCACAATCACCTAGTCACTATGTCATAGGAGTAGGAGGCAGTTACTGCAGTGCATGAGGATACAACATCTAAAGATGGTTAGCGGTTGGAGAGCTAGCATGTAACTCAGGAATAGGGGATAACATAATAACATGCTCAACAGTTCAGATATTATTAAAAATCTAATGTACAAAATGTAATGCATATATTCATTTGTATAACACATACCGGAGTAGAGAAAAAGGCTTAGCCTATAATTTAAAACTTTAGCCTGGATTATGTAGCTTAATCATCATATAATAGTACCAATGGGGTATATGTGCCCCATCTCTCAACCCCTGGATGGTCCGTAGTGTGTGTAGTCATATGAACTGAAGAATAATAACATATATATGCCCGGGGGACTCGAACCTCCCAATCATATACTACGGTGAGTTAAGTACCCGATCATATAATGTAATAGTAGGGACTCAAACTTAAAAATGATATAATAATGTGGACTAGAACCACCTAGTCATACGGAAGGGTACTCTAACCCAAAGCCCTACTGACCCCCATATCGGCTAGCGTTGTTTCCTGTATGCCGCCCTACCCGGGACCTACACCTTCCATGGATAGCTACATAACCCTCTTTTAAGCTATATTAAACAATTTAACACACATTTCCATTTAATTAAACCAGTTATGCATCAAGGCAGCCCGTTGGTATCATCATACCAACTTCACTTGCAAGCTAATTTCATCATGCCATGTCAATTATTTAGGCAACTTGGACTCTAACGCATTGGCTCAAATGACCTCCAAGTAATTTATCATTTAGGACCCAAACCCATTTAACCAACCTAACCCTATGGTTTCAATTCAAAATAAATCCATGGACACCAAGGCCTTTCAAGGAAAGCATTTATACTCCATTAATCTTTTTATGCCAACGCATTAGTACAAGCAAGCAATTCATGTTGGTGTTTACACATGACCCCTCAGTTTATTCACCATTCCCATGCACCCCACAATGTTTAAAATCAATAATAAAACATGAATATTGCATAACAAACCATGGAAAAATTAATTTAATGACCAATCATGTCAAAATCCCTAAGCCACGTCAATACCCACACCAAAGCACACATTTATAATGAATTCATGCCATTAGGAGAAGTATAAGTATATGGGAAGAGATATATGCCTTAATTCACAAGGACTTGTGAGTGATTGTGAACATAGAACCCGAAAGACGAACATATGATGAAACCCTTATGCTTTCTTTAGGTTTGGAGTTTTAGAGTGGAATAATTGATGTCGTGTTGTGAAAACTGATGGAAATAGGTTAATATAGTGTTTAAAGAACATTCCTAGGTGAAAGGCCATCAATACCTCTAATTCTAAGTAATCAAAACAAATAACTACCCGAATTTAATTAATCAGGGTGTCACGGAGGATAATCTTCGTGCCACGTTGAAACCTGGACCCATACTACCTCCTCAAGAAAATAATCATAACCTTTTACTCGGACATCTAATTAATGTGAAATCAGATGCATTAAAAAGAGGACACATTAATATTTAATTTGGCCGGTCTGAAGCAATAAACTTCCATATCTTCCAAAAGTTATACACATTCAAAGTTGACCCTAATAAAATCGAATTACAAAATTTGGTCAAATCAAAAATGTTTAACACCACTCCACTCCAAGTGTATACTATGAACCTTCTTCACCTCAAAAACACTTTGCACACTAAGTAAAAGATCATGAAACTTATATTTATGTAGAAATAATTTTATTAAATTTTATACACGTAGAAACAATAGTTTAAATTCTAGCCCAAAATTACGGGTGTTACATGATAACGCTCAACTTACACGTCAATTTAGTGCAAGGCATTCATCGTCAATATATTTACCCAACTTTTGGAGTCAAGGTCGAATCCACAGGGAATAATATGAGTGGCGATTAAACTAAATTGAAACTACAGCTACAAGTTAAATTAAAATAACTGGCACGAAAAGATAAAATGGGGGTTTTTAGTTTAGTAAGTAATTGCTGGTCACTTTAGTTACAGTGTTCGTAACCAAGAGTTTATGGAAAAACCAAAATCATGTTCACTACGGGTTTTAGTACTTGACATATGCTAATGGTGGTTCAAGATTCTCACAGTAGGTAGTATAGCAAGTTATCTTTATCGAATTTATGCCTAAATGTCTCTTGACATACTTAAGCATTTAATTACCTAATTCTCTCGGACTTAGGGAATTTATATTCATGACCAGATTTTACCTCAGGTTAGTCAACCTTTTTACGACATCAATTATTAAATGGAAGTTTTTGGTGCTTCTAAGTCCCTGTTAATAATTCACTTCCCACTATATTTGATTTCTTTCTCAAGCAAATCAAAGCAGGTGTTATCTACCATTTGTAACCAATAGACAATAATTAAAACCTCAGAATTATTAAGGAGTCCTACCACCTTTTGAATCTTGAACACTCATCACCTTATCAAGACTTAACCCTAGATTCCATAATTAAGGTTAAAGGAATTTAGCCGCTCATGATGTAATAATCGAAACAACTAGTTATATTTATGATTTGAAAGATAAACTTACCACAAGATGAATAGAAACTAGAGATTCTCAGATTAGATCATAATAGTAATCCCCAAAATAATGATGATAATGTCTTCGAAATGATTGCTTGTTCAAGTCAAGAAACTAGAGAGAGAAAATATCAAAATACGTGTCTCCAAAACTCAAGTTCCTTCCTAAGAAAGCCCTAAACAATACTTTAAATAGTTCCGCCTAAATAAGAAAATAAAATCACAGAGTTTAATAATCCCTCGAATTAGGTGATGACATTCATGACAACTTATTAGGAGGCTGACAACTTATCAAAAATGTCGTTTGCTCCACTTTGCTTTTGATACTCCCTTCTTTAGGCTGAACCACAAAATGTGACATCCTATCAACTCCTTGATGACTTAACACGAATGTCATCAAGTCTTTACCTCAGCTCTCATGTTCTACCTTAGGCTGACGACAATTTGGACGACCTATCAGCTCCTCGACGGCTTATCACAAAATGTTGTCACAACTCTCAACTCAGGTCTATTCTCTGTCCAAGGCTAGCGATGAAGCTGATAACTTATCACAGAGCTGACGACTTATTAGAAATGTCGTCAACCACACTTCTCCTCTAATTACTTCTAATTTCACTTCTTTTACTTCCATCCTTGTTGATTCTCTAGCATCTTAGCTTTTACTGCAAAATCAAACATAAAACAATCAAAAATGACAAAAGTTTCTTAAGACTGCAATTATTCTTAGTTGAAAGCCTCAAATGTGTTAGCATTAGCTCACACATCAGCACCCTCAACTTGAAACAATTATTTGTCCTCAAGAAACTCAACGCAACTAAGAGAATACAAAGTACATTTGGCAGTCAATCCTCCATATCATCTCAAAACACTTTCATCATCTCCAAGGTCAATCAATTTAAGAACAACTGTGTATATTTTTGAAGAACACCAATGCAACACACAGGAATCAAGGTACGACTTTAATTCATCTATAACAACCATGCATAGACCAGTATTACACTCTCCAAACAAGTTAGCAACTAGCAATATATCTGGTGTGCCCTCACACCAAAGAAATCCCCCTCATCTCATATCTATAATCATATATGTAACCATAGGGGACCGTCAAAACACTCGCTCTCAAAATGAAATTCCAACCTATGTATGCCAAGTACCATAGGCTAGCCCTTATTTTCATTACTCAATTCTTCAGATAGGTCAGCTAGGATCACTATAGGTCTTCTCTTAGGATTTTAATGTAAGTTAGAGGCTGGTATGATACTCGATGCTATTTTAAGTGGCTAAGCCTCCTTGACACTACACTAGTTTTTTGGGGTATCACTTATAAACCTTTTTCTATTCTTCTCTTTTCTTGATCACACATATTCAGAATGGGTGCGGTCTTTTCTACAATCACTTCATTTTTTATCAAAACTTTTCTTTCCTTGTTCTCTTCCACCACACCAAGATTTTTTTTTTTTTTTTATTCTACCTTTCTTCATACTCATTTTACATCGCGCACGCCTATAATAGCCACCCTTAACTTAGGCCATTTGCCTAAGTCATGGTGTATAGTGTCCAAGGAGGACAAGGGCCAAAACAAGTTCATTATGATATAAATGGAAAAGTGATAAGTATAATACAAAGAATAGGCATTCAGGCTCAAAATCAAGATCAAGGGATATTATTCACACATAGAAGGTCATTTAGGCTAAAAGTGGACTAATATCAACAACGGCCTATGATCTTTTCTTAACTGCTATCCTACAACCAAGGCAAGACCAACCGGGCAAGTTTTGGATTTAACACACAATGGGAACTAGGTAGTATCTAACACACACAGCACAAAGGTAAATCACAAGCTACTACCCATTCAGTTCATGCAATTGTTTATCAATGGTTATCATATAACTAGTACTAATGTCATGACAAGATGCACAGTGGTCACACATAAATGCATATCACATAGTTATAAAATAGACCTTTGGAGAGGTGTTCCAAAAATAACAAAAACATGTTAACTGCCTAAGGTACTTGTATCTCTCCTATTCAACTACAATATTTTACAATAAATCACAATACGCCTAAAAATGTCGGCTCTACTAGGAACAAGACTCTGGGAAAAATAGGCACGACAACAAAAACCCCAAGAGGATATCAACACCCACAAGTAGTCCCACCCTCAACTTATAATCATACATTATCCCTAATTCATCAAACCAAAACAAGAGAGTCAAAAACATACCTGTGGCACCGTTGGTGCAAAGGTCTGATGTCAATCACAAAATACGAATACAAAAAACACAATACCTTGGATTGCCTCCCAAGAAGCGCCTAATTTAGTGTCGGGCATGACCCAGCTCATTTTTTCCCTCCACCTTGAGGATATAAATTTCACCCCCAACTTAGAGTCCATCTTCTTTTCTCGATCATAGGGGAATGGTATAAAAATTAACAAGTCGAGTAATGGATTGAGTGTGGTAAACCACTTGTCCTTAAAGTAAGGCATGTTTTTATGTTGCTTATCAAGTGTAAATTAAAGAATATAGGATTCTTGTTCCTCATCTTCACACTCTTCCACTATTTTAGATGATTTCACAGACAAGATATCATCAAAACATAATATGGAAAAATGGTTCGAGTGAGGTCCAAGTAATTCTACTTCAAAATTTACACTATCTACTACACACTCACTTTTATTCACCTTCCAATGTCAGTCTCAAGATTATGATGACAATCGAGTGATTGTGATTCTTCAGTTTTAACCTTAAATTCGCTAATGTCCTCCTCATATTCTTCTTTGCTTAGCCACTATAAACATGGTGGGAGTTGTAACTCCTTTAGATCTGCCTACAGCTGTTCTTGATTCTTTAAAATTTGTTTCATCAATTTGTTCGCTTGAATCGTGACAACACACATATCTTCAGTATGACCACTTTGACCACAAGCCAAACACAAAGTTACAGTAACTAGGACAGTATTCGCATTATACTGTAAAAGTCCAGTCCATGCACTTCCAGGTAAATCTGGACAGCAAGCCTCAAAATATGGTCCCCCACAACAATAACAAGAATCATCATCACTCAAAAAACCATCTATCCAGGCTGACATCTCAAGAAAGTTGTGAGAAAAATATAAAATAAAAAAATAAAAATAAATAAACAAAATAAATATATACAAGTTTGAATTCAAGCAAGTAAACTAAAATTCCAAAGCAACTCAATATGCCCAATTATTCCCTAGCAACGGCGCCATTTTTGATAGCGCACAACTTACACGTCAATTTAGTGCAAGGCGATCGTCGTCAATACATTTACCCAACTTTTGAAGTCGGGGTCGAATCCACAGGGAACAATATGAGTGGCAATTAAACTAATTTGAAACTATAGAAACAAGTTGAACTCAAACAACTGGCACAAAAAGATAAAATGGCGTTTTTTAGTTTAGCAAGTAATTGTTGGTCACTTTAGTTACAGTGCTCGTAATCACGAGTTTATGGAAAAACCAGAACCATGTTCACTAGGAGTTTCGGTACTTGACAGATGCTAATGGTGGCTCAAGATTCTCATAGTAGGTAGGACAACAAGTTATCTTTATCGAAGTTATGCCTAAATTTCTCTCGACCTACTTAAGCATTTAATTACCTAATCCTCTCAGACTTAGGAAATTTATATTCATGACCAGGTTTTACCTCAGGTTAATCAACCTTGTTATAACGTCAATTATTAAATAGATGTTTTTAGTTCTTCCAAGTCCCTTTTAATAATTTACTTCCCACAATATTTGATTTCTTTCTCAAGCAAATCAAAGAAGGTGTTGTCTATCATTTGTAACCAATAGACGATAATTAAAAACTCAGAATTATCAAGGAGCCCTACCACCTTTTGAATCTTTACCGCTCAACACCTTATCAAGACTTAACCCTAGATCTCATAATTCAGGTTAAAGGAATTTATCTGCTCTTGATGTCATAATCGAAACAACTAGTTATATCTATGATTTGAAAGATAAACTTACCACAAGTTAAATAGAAACTAGAGATTCTCAGATTAGATCACAATAGTTATCCCCAAAATAATGATGATAATCTCTTCAACACAATTTCTTGTTCAAGTCAAGAAACTTGTGAGAGAAAATATGAAAATATGTTTCGCCAAAACTTAAGTTCCTTCCTAATAAAACCCTAAACAAGACTTTAAATAGTTCAGCCTAAATAAGGAGACAAAATCACAGAGTTTAATAATCCCTCGAATTAGGTGACGACATTCGTGACAACCTATCAGGAGGTTCATGATCTATCACAAATGTCGTCATCTTCTCTTTTCTTTTGATACTCACTGCTTTTGGATGACTACAAACTGTGACGTCCTATCAACTCCCTGACAAGTAATCACGAATGTCGTCAAGTCTCTACTTCAACTCTCATGTTCTGCCTTATGCTGACGGCAATTTTGATGACCTATCAGCTAATTGACGACTTATTACAAAATGTCATCACAACTCTCAACTTAGGTCCATTCTCTTCCCAAGGTTGATAATGAAGCTGATAACTTATCACAGGGCTGACGACTTATCAGAAATATCATTGTAGTATGTGGTGAGTATTCCTACCTGTCACGTGGGTGACCCGGTTTCGATCCTCGGCAACGGCGCCATTTTTGATAATGTTAAACTTACACATCAATTTAGTGCAAGGTGGTCATCGTCAATATATTTACCCAATTTTTGGATTTGGGGTCGAATCCACAGGGAACAATATGAGTGGCGATTAAATAAATTTGAAACTATAGCTACAACTTGAATTCAAACAACTGGCATGAAAAGATAGAATCGGGGTTTTCAGTTTAGCAAGTAATTATTGGTCACTTTAGTAATAGTGTTCGTAATCAACAGTTTACAGAAAAACCAGAATCATGTTCACTAGGGGTTTTGGTACTTGACAGATGCTAATGGTGGTTCAAGATTCTCACATTAGGTATGACAACAAGTTATCTTTATCGAAGTTATTCCTAAATGTCTCTCGGCCTACTTAAGCATTTAATTACCTAATCCTCTTGGACTTAGGGAATTTATATTCAAGACCAGATTTTACCTCAGGTTAATCAACCTTGTTATAGCGTCAATTATTAAATGGAAGTTTTTAGTGCTTCCAAGTGTCTGTTAATAATTCACTTCCTACTATATTTGATTCTTTCTCAAGTAATAGACAATAATTAAAACCTCAGAATTATCAAGGACTCCTACCACCTTTTGAATCTTGAACACACAGCACCTTATTAAGACTTAACCCTAGATCCCATAATTCAGGTTAAAGAAATTTAGCCGCTTATGATGTAATAATCAAAACAACTTGTTATATTCATGATTTGAAAGATAAACTTACCACAAGATGAATAGAAACTAGAGATTCTCAGATTATATCACAATAGTAGTCCCCAAAATAATGATGATAATCTCTTCAAAATAATTGCTTGTTCAAGCCAAGAAACTAGAAAGAGAAAATATCAAAATATGTGTCTCCAAAACTCAAGTTCCTTCGTAAGAAAACCCTAAAAAAAATTTAAATAGTTCATCCAAAATAAGGAAACAAAATCATATAGTTTAATAATCCCTCGAATTCGGTGACGACATTCGTGACAACTATCAGGAGGCTGACGCCTTATCACAAATGTCGTCAGTTTGTGTTTGCTTTTGATATTCACTGCTTTAGGCTGATGACAAACTGTCACGTCCTATCAACTCCTTGATAACTTATCACGAATATTGTCAAGTCTCTACCTCTGCTCTCATGTTCTGCCTTAGGCTGAGGGCAATTTTGATGACCTATCAACTCCTTGAATGCTTATTACAAAATGTCATCACAGCTCTCAACTCAAGTCTATTCTCTGTCCAAGGCTGATGATGAAGCTGATAACTTATCACAGGGCTGACGACTTATCAGAAATGTCATCAGCCGCACTTCTCTTCTAATTACTTCAAACTTCACTTCTTTTTCTTCCATCCTTGTTGTTTCTCTAGAATCATAGCTTCTACTGCAAAATCAAACATATAACAATCAATAACGACAAAAGTTGCTTGAGACTTTGCAATTATTCTTAGCTGAAAGCCTCAAATGTGTTAGCATTCGCTAACACATCATTGCAGTAAATCTGTCCTATCACTGTAGTCAAACAACATCATGTCTTACTAAGAGTGCTAGTCTCATAGCATAATTATTTTTGTATCTATAAATCACAATATTCAAGCCTATCTTTACTACACCAACTTTATGAATCTCCCCAACAAATACCAACAACCTCTATCACCTTCAAAATGGTTTTCACCCTATATTCCCCTCCAAACTTTTTTCACACAACAAAATTTTCATTGCACTCTTCCCACTTTACCTATAAACTAAGTTCTTGAAGCCATACCAAAACTTTACTTTAAAGATTATCCACTCACTAATAAAAAACATCATTATGCTTCCATAACCACTATCATACTGACACAAGGAGAGTGACTTAGGAACTAGAGTACGAGCTACAAAAATAAGAGTGACTGTATTCAATTACAATATATATTTGTTGCACTACTCAAGGTGGGGTCTGTGATGTAAGATATGATCCAATAAGCACGAAGGGCTTCACACATAAAAACACTTAGATCATAATTTGAGGGCCAAACATAGACATAAGGTGTATAGAGAACTAGAAACTTAGGCATAGACACTATTTGAATACGAAGGTTATTGGTATAATGTCCTCTTAAAACCAAAATAAGAGGAATTTGCTAGAATAAGAACAAATTTTTCATGAATCATCCCTAAAACTCACCACCATGAGAAAATTCAAGATTTACATCTTCTCCCCCTTACCTCAAAGGGCACTATCCCTACCTTGATAGTATATCCCCTCATTTAATATATACACACAACACTCCGCACAATAGGGTATCACTATGCACAAGAACACAAACTCCCCTCGACAACTTTAATATGAAAATACTAAATTCCTTGTAGGACACTTCTTTCAACTCCTTAGAATACTAGAGTTATGTCCCCTATATCATAACCCCATAACTTGAAATAAATTGTAAAGCAATACCTAGAGTTCACATGTCTATCTATTTCCCCTCAATTAAACTCTATAAAACACCATATACAAACTCCCTAGACATCTCCATACTATGAAATCTAAGGACATAAGCTAGGTACATATGCCACTCATAACTCAAGACCAAGCACACTTTATTCTATAACTTTAGGCTCTTATCCTTCTAATGATTCATCCACCATTTCTACTTCAACACTAGACCTCAAGCATATATAACAACTGCCCACTCCAATATTTCATAAGTCATCAACCAAAGCTCTTTCACACATTAAATCAAACCTAATGATCCACGCCCACAAATCTTGCATCACTATCCTTGAGATAAAACTCCTACCACCATAATTAACATCTAACGTTAAACATAGTATCTAGCAACAATCTTGTACCACATACGAAATATCCTATATAATATACTAGTCAACCAAATAAAAAAATCCACCTAAATTAATTATTTACATTCTTCCTCACCACATTACTATAAGACCTTAATATTCCTAACATGACTTGTCACATACCAACCATATTACAACTACTAGATAGAAATCAAGGGACCCTTCGGGTATTAAAATCACCTAATAAGGACAACCAATCTTAATCTTATAAGGATAGTCGATCTTAATCTTATTACCTAATCCCTTATTGTCTATGGATCATTGACCTCCTCATTTTACATCCACTTACCCATGCATATACCCTAACTATATTCAAGATGCTATAATAACCATAGAGTCCCCTCTTTCAATGATCTCCCTAAGTGAATTCTAAATTCGTAAATTATTAGCCGGCCAATCCTTTTATTCACAACCTATGATTTATTTCACTACTACCTAATCTAGTCCTCATGATCTAATTCCTTATTTCAACTAAAGATCCAAACATCATAATTAACCACTCTCTTTTACTGACTACCATAAGTTTTCTAATCTTTGGTGCACCTTAACCAACACCATAAAATCATACAACCCCCAACACTCTCTAAAAGTTCATGCAAACATAACTATCTATTTTTTACTAAAAAGTTACCCTCATTCTGGCTCCTAAATAAAATATTTATATCACTAATTCTGGGATCACCTTGCTACTCATAAGTTGAATCACTTCAATTTATAGGACCTCTGGAATAGACATACTATCCGAACATTAGATAAAAACCCTTCTCATAAATCGGGACATTTTTTATAAAGTTATTGAATGGAACAAATTACACATCTTACCTTAAGCTGAAAAGCGTGATTCTTGAAGTTAGAGGAAAATGCTTGAATCAATGCACCTTGATGCACTAATGGACTCCTTTAAAGTCCTTGCGCCATTTTACAAATTTTGATGACTTATTCGGAAAAGACCACTGTATTAGAAAGCTAAGCCTTTGCACTTGTATCACCCCATTAAAGGAACATCTTGATAACTTTCATATGGCCCACAAAATTACACGATCCAGAGTATTAAACAATAAGAAATATTTCCTAAATTCCTCATAGCATCCTGATTATAAGTGTGGTGCATGACATACCCATAAGAAAAACTCTACTAGACAACGCTCTGTGGACACTCAATGGCCCTAAAAATGTCTCTGATTAAAACTTTGTCACAACTCAAACTAGGGCCTTGAAATGATAGGCATCTAATGTCCACCAAGGATCAGAGACCACCCCGTTAGCCTAGTCAACTTATTCACAATACTATATAACAGCGGAAATCCAAACATAAAATGAGATAGATTAATATGATTCAGACTAAAAGAAGTTTACGAGTTCGACAACCAATCTTATGTCCATACTACTGTCCAACAAAGCCTCAAACAAAACCGAAGATAAATTGGTCGGGACATATCCCATACCATAGCCAAAAAATTTTCCCAAAAAAAAGACAAAACATATTAAAATCAATAGCATAACATAGACCTTTCGAAGTAGGGAAGCTCACAACTTTAGTATAACTCATGAGTTGTCCCACAATCACCTAGTAAATATGCCGGAGGCGTAGGACTACATCCAGTTCCTTCATCATATAGGGATACAACATCTGAATATAGTTAGGGGTTGGAGTGCCAGCATATAACTAAGGGATAAGGGATAATATAATACCATGATCAACAGTTAAGAAATCATTCAAAATCCAATAAACAAAATCAAGTGCATATACTCATATATATATTTATCATATGCTGGGGTATGGAACATAGCTTAACATGTACTTTAAGAACTTATCCTGGATTGTGTAGCATAGCAATAATATAATGGTACCCATAGGTTGTAGGGCCCTAGCTCTTACCCCTATTCAGGGCCGAACTCATGTTGCTAGACAAACCATATAATACTCTCATAAATATGCAGGGGGACTTTAACCTCCCAATCATATACAATGGTGACTTAAACACCAGATCATGTAATGTAATATGGGGGACTCAAACCACCCAATTATTTAATAATGTGGACTCAAACCACCTACTAATAAGCAAGGGGTCTCTAACTCCAGCTATATTGAGCCCCACATTAGCTAGCATGATTTACAGTATTTCCCCCTGGACCTCAACCTTCCATGCTTAGCTACACACCTCTCTTTTAAGCCTAATTCAAACATTAAAAATATATTCCCATTTTATGAAACTAGTTATGCATCAAGACAACCCGTTGGTATCATCATACCAACTTCACTTGTAAGCTAATATCACCATTTGGGACTCAAGCCTATTTAACCAACCAAACCCCAGGGTATCAATTCCAAATTAATTCATAGCCACCAAGGCCATTCAAAAAATGATTTATACTCCATTAATCTTTTTATGCATATGTATTAGTGTAAGTGAGAAATTGAACTACATGAAAAAATCATACTCATAGTCAGTTTCACAAATAGGTTGAGAGAACATTGTTTTCAAACCATATATAAAGCCAAAATCATCAAATTGGGATTTCCAGATGACCTCTCAGTTTATTCACCATTCCCATACACCCCAAAATGTTCCAAATCAATAAAAATATATGAATGTTGCATAATAAACCATGGAAACTTAAATTTAATGACCAATCATGTGAAAATCCCTAAACCACATCAAGACCCCCACAAAAACATGTATTTTTTATCAACTCATGCCATTAGGAATATTATAAGTATAGGAAAAGAGATACATGCATTAGAAACACAATGATTTGTGAGAAATTGGGACCTTGGAACCTAGAAGATTAACACATGATGAAACCCTTGTGATTTCTTGGGGTTTAGAGTTTGAGAATGAAATAATCAATGTTATGTGGGAAAAAACTGATGAAAATTGGTTAATATATTGTTTAAAGGTCATTCCTAGGTGAAAAGACCTCAATACCCCTCATCACAAGTCAATAAAAACAAAAAATCTTAGAATTTAATGCATCAGCTTGTCATGGAGGATAATCTCTATGATAAGCTTCGGGCTATGCTGAGGTCGCGGACCCTTACTTTCTCCTCTTGAAAATGCTAATAAATTTTCTCTTGTGTATTGGGTTAAGGCAAAATAGGATGTGTTGGAAAGAGGACAAGCTTATTTTTAACTTTTTGGTTTTAAGCTCTAAAATTCCACATATTCTAGAAGTTATACACATTCAAATTTGATACTTGAAAAATTGAATTCTAAAATTTTGTCGAATCAAAAGTTATTAACTCCACTTAACTCCAAGTGTTTACTATGAACATTGTTCACCTAAAAAGCACTTTACACACTTGGTAAATGATCATGACACTTATATTTATGTTGAAAAAATTGGATTTGAGTTTATACACATCGAAACCAAAGTTCAAATTATAGCCTGAAATTTGGGGTGTTACATAAGAATTATGATAGCACTATTTTTGGTTATCCTAGCAAAACTACATAGTAGAGGATGCCATAGTCAAAATGTGTACGAGCATGGGGATTTTTGGCCTATACTGTGGCAGAGGAGCAACCTTGGACCTTCAATCTTTGACCAACCATTTAGATCGACTTAATATTTTAATACCCATCCTTTTTTTCTTACATTGAGGTTAGACCTTGGTTGTTCGAGTAGACTTGGGATTGATTTAATATTTAAAAGGTAAGTATGATTTAAGATAAATTATAGAGTTGTGAGGCTAAAGAAGAATCCCCTAGTTCAGAAGATTTGTCGAGGATTGGTGACTGAGTTTGTGTATTGAATATTAGTGACTTAATTAAACTATTTTGGAAGAGGATCATAGTTTTAGGTATTATATTAAAATAGAAGCAACTAAGAAGTATCATGTCTTGAAGCAACAATATTGGTGGTGTGGGATGTGGCCAAGTGACTTAATTTTCATACATTATATCATAAGCAACAATGATCGAGTTGTTCAATGTAGTCGATGCATATCCCAAAGTGGAAGTGTCACAACATAAATCATGGTACCATGCGGTCACCTACCAAATCTACCCTAGATAGGACAAATGGTACAATCCATCCATAAATTAACTGCGAAACACATCTCTATAACCTTAAGCTTTACCAAATAGTTAAACCCTTTTATTTTTTAAAAAATGTTATTTTATTAAATATATAGTGAAATTTCACTTAAAATTTCCCAAAACCTAGCCTAATCAGGTATAAGAACACTAAATAAAAGGACAACTTAAGACATAACCTCCATGTAAGAATAGAGAAATAGGATCTTTTGAAGAATGATCAATGTAGAGAAATTCTACTGACCTACAATAACATAAATATCCTTAGAAGGAGATATAGAAAGTGTAGTATCAGTATGAAATAGAAATACTAACAGGTATCATCAGCCGACTAGGATTAGTAAAATATAATATCACATAACAATCGAGGAGAGATCATGACAATATTCGCTTAACATACATAAAATACTTAAACTCACAACCTTCAAGCATTACCTTAGTTATATACTTTATCCCTAGGCCATGACAAAAGGATACAATTCCATGGAACCACTGATTTCATATCTCTTATGCACTCATCTCATTAACAACCACTCTATACTTTTTTCTCTTATTAACTCTTTTTATGACCACCCTCTTTCACTATTTTGTTACTTTAACACACCGATTATGCAAACATAAAGAAGTAACATAACAAAACTAATTCACAAGAAAAAACATGACAATACACTCAAGGTATATAAGTGTCACGACCCAAAACACAGCCTGGCTGTGACAAGTATCTCATGTCCTACATGGACCGGAGACTACCCCCTGCACCTAACAAAACCAAACACAACACACCCCCAAAGTTGGATAAATTCCAAAAATATAACCAGATAGCATGCAAAAATCTTAAGAAAATTAAAAATAATTAAATAACCACCGACCGATGACCGGCCAAACAACCGACCAACACCACCCAATATCCACATTAGTAAAACAAAAGCCTTCAAAATAATGAACTAGAATTGAATATCAATAAAGTGTCAGGAAATTCCCCCAACTATAGAAAGAAAAGTCTAAACAGTCCGAAACATAAGAGACCCAAAAATGAAATTTAGACTTCCAATGAATGAACGCTCACAACTTCAATGTAAACTCAAGAGCTGATCCCGAATCCTAATCGCTAATAAGGAGGAGCAGAAGTATGGCCAATTCCTGCATTTTGTGGGGATTCAACATCCAAAGACAGTTAGCGGGTCAATGCTAGCATGTAAGTTAAGGAGACGGATAATATAATGACATGATCAACTATTTAAAATTATTCAAAACCAATGCACATAATCAAATGCATATACACATATACAAATATATCACATTCTGGGATAGGGAACAAAGCTGAACAGGCAGTATTAAACTTTAATCTAGACTGTGTACAATTATAACAAGTACCCACGGGCTATATGGGCTCCAACTCTCACCCTTTTGTCGGGCCCCAATGCGTGTAGCTGCACGAACCTGAGAATAATCTCAAATATATACACGAGGGACTAAAACCTCCCAATCATATACTAAGGTGACTTAAGCACACGGTTATATGATGTTTTATGGAGGACTCAAACCTCCATGGTCACTTTGACCCCCGCATCAGCAAATGCGATTTCCAGTAATGGTAACTCAGACCTCCACTTTCACAACTCATCTACATAACCCTTATTAGAGCCTAATTAAAACAAGTATCAAACATTCCCATTCATTGAACAATATACCACATTAAGGCATAAAATGTTGGTATCTTCATACAAACAACACTTGGAAGATAATAACAACATGCCAAATCAATTTCCATTATCTTAGGGAAAAGAACTCACTTTATTTAGTTATACAAGGTAGGGGAACACCGACTCCATTTGTTCATTAAATCAGACCATAGTGTTTTAAATACCTTTTTACATTATGCAATAGTTCAAGACTAGTTCAATTTTACAAATTCCCACATTTTTAATAACTAAAACAAATTTCACATTATTGGGTTGGGGAACCTCTAAAAACACAAGTTTGGGAAAATCACAATTCTCTAGTTAAATCACCATCCCATGCTCCCACTAGTTCAAAAACATAACTAAAGCATGAGAAATCATATGTAAACTATGAGAAATATCCTTCAATTCATAAATATTCCAAATCCTCAACTCCTATTTCAAAACCAGCATAAACATCTCATGAACAATTCTTTAAACATATGCTTCTTAACAAATTAACAATGAGGGAAGAGTAACATGCCTTAAAGACAAAGAAATTTTAAGAGAAATCAAACCTTGACCCCTTAGATGACCATCTTGATGAAACCCTAGCTTGGCTTGGTTTAGGGAATTTAGAGTGACTTTAGTAGTATTTGAGAAGTTGCTTAGTATTTTTCTTAGTACTAATGACACCCTAAAGGGGTTATAACTGATGGGTTTTAATTTGGGTAAGATGAAAAACGTCCAAAATGCCCTTAACATAAAGGCTGAAAAAGTGGTGTCATTAAATACGAGTCAACCATTCACTCGTAGCCACTCCTTATTACTTGTCACCACGAGTCATAACCAAGACAGTCTTTATTTTCCCCAAACACTGTTGACCTTATGACTCAACTGGTACCAGTTGTAATGGGGCCATACGACTCATAGGCTCTGGTTGTAGTCAACATAGAACCCAATTTGGTAAACTCTAAACATCTAACGATTTGCACCCAACGACTCTTAACAAGTCCTTACGGCTCATAGTGAGCCACTCGTACCCAGAGCAAAACTTAGCCACTTATTTTCTATTTGGTTATGATTCCATCAAAATGACTCATCATAAGTGTTTACGTCTCGTACCCTTAAGTCATACGCAAGATAAAAACTCAAACACCATAAATTGGACACATTACAACTAAGGTCACCTGATATTTAAAGACACCCTACAACTCGTCAAGTGAGTCATTATCATGGAAGAAGATCTGAACTTATAAAATTTTCAAGGAAAAAAACTTCAGGCGTTATATACTCCCCCCTAAGGATCATTCATCCTCGAATGAAAGGACAAGGCATTTATTAGCATATTTTACTCCACATACCACTAATTTTATTGTTAATAAAGCCAGAAAAAAAAGATGCCTAGGAAATCACTCTTTTCTTTAATAGAATCAGAAAACAAGGATGTTAAGCAATACTCATACCTTAAGACCAATTATCCGGAAAGGGAATCAAGAATTGATACTTGGACTTCAGGTTCTCTTCATCTACCTGCATAGATTTATCTACCTTTTGGTTCCTCCAAAGAACCTTTAAGAAAAGCCATGTTCTTGGTTCACAATCAATGGACTTGCCGATCCAAAATATCTACCAGGACTTCCATATAGGACAAGAAATCTCTTTAAGATCATGATACATCTTCGTCATACCTAGATTAACATTATAATGAGACTCATGAGCTTCAACCAAATTTCTTCATCTCAACCCATCAACGTCAAAAAAACACAATCTTCCTGGGTACCTCAAGATACCATCACCACTAATTTTGAAAATCATCACTTTCTTCCTACCCATATTATTATTTATTTTTATCAAAATAGGATCAAACACTTGCTTCTACTTTACTTCAGCACTAAGAGGTGACATTGCCACTTCTTGAAAAATTACATCACCCTTCTCAAAATCCAAGAGATGAAACTCCAAGATTAGCTAAATGATGAATATCCTTCACCAAATCCCACTTCTCCTCATCAACATGAGACAATATTTCCATGGACAACCTGCTAAGAACATCAGCAATCATTTTAGCTTTACCACGATGATAGTGAAGACTTATGTCATAGTCCTTTAGAAACTCTAGCCTCCTCCTTTACCTTAGATTTAATTCTTTCTTGATGAATGCATATTGCAGGCTTTTATGATCAGAATAAATATCAGCATAGACTCCATAGAAATAATGCCACCAAATCGTTAATGCAAACACCAATACTAGTAATCCAAAATCGTTGGTTTGATAATTCTTCTCATGATCTTTCAACTGTGTAGAAGCATATGAAACTACCTTTCCATATTGCATCAACATGCAACCCAGTCCTATAAGGGACTCATCAAAATAGACAATAAAACAATTAGGGCCTTCACGGAGAATCAAAACTAAAGCCAAAGTCATCTTACACCTTTGCTTCTCAAAACTACCTTCACAAGCATCAGATCATGAGAATTTCTCCTTTTTTTGAGCCAACATAGTTAACAGAGCCTCAATAGAAGAGAAACTCTCCACAACCATCTCTAATAATTGGCTAAATCCAAGAAGCTTCAATTATCGGATGGAGTAATAGGTCTAGGCCACCTTTTAACCACAACAACCTTCTATGAATCCACTATGATACCTTCACTACAAACAACATGACCAAAATAAGTCAGATAATTAAACTACAACCCACATTTAGAGAACTTTGCATACAAATGCTGATCGATAAGGGTCTACAACATAAAATAGAGGTTATCTGCATGATCTGCCTCACTCTTCAAATACACCAATATATCATCAATAAAGAAAATCACAAACAAATCTAAGAACTGATGGAAAACCCTATTCAAATGATGCATAAATGCAGGGCGGAATTGGTAAAACCAAAGAAAATCACCAGAAACTCAAAATGACCATACCGCATTCAAAAAGCAGTAATAGGGATATCCGCCTCCCTAATATTAAACTCATGGTACTCAGCTAGAAGATCAATTTTGGAAACAAACTTAGCACCCTGAAGTTTATCAAAGAAATTATCAATACTCGAAAGTAGATACTTATTCTTCATGGTTATTTTATTCAATTAGAGATAATTAATACATATTGGAAAGAAATAATTCAGTTTACACATGAAGAGAAATAGAGCACCCCACAGAGACATTGTAGGGCGCATAAAAACCTTGTCAAAAAGAGCTTTCAACTTCTCTTTGAGGTTGCTTTAAATCAGCTTGAGCCATCTAATAAGGAGGGATAAAAATAGTATTAGTGTCCGAAAGAAGATCAATACCAAAATCAATTTCTCTATTGTGAGCTACACCAAAAAGATCATCTGAAGACACCTCAAGAAATTCATAAATAATAAAGATAGTCTGCAAAGAAGGACCATCGACATTAGAATCCTTAACATGCATAAAGTGATAGAGACACCCCTTGGAAACCAAGTTCTGGTCTCTAAGATACGAGATGAACCTTCCCTTAGGCACGAGGGAACTACCTTCCCATTTGATTATAGACTTATTTAGGAAGTGGAAATAGACCCTCCAGATTTGACAATATAGAGAAGCATAGCACAAATGCAACCAATTCATCCCCAAATTCATATCAAACTCTAACTTGTCTTACTATATATGATCCACCAAGGTCTCTCTACCATAGACCGATATCATACAACCTCTATAGACCCTTCTATACATAATGAAGTCATCAACCAGGGTAGACATAAAAAAGGAATTCAAAATACACTCAGGATCACAGAATAAATGAATAGCCACATAAGGGGGCACATAAGAGAGAGTAGATCTAGATAAACAAGACAATATACATCACAAGAAAAAAGCTTAAGCATACCAATTATAACATAAGGGTATGCCTTAGAATCCTGGTGAGTGGCTGTAACACCCCGAAATATCATCTCGAGATGACGCACAGTGCCCAAGGCTACACATAGCCTCAAGCTAACCCTTTAAGCTAAAACACTACCCTTGGGTTCCAACACAACAACATACACGCTCTGCTAAGGATGTATATATAAGTACATATCATATCACATCGCACATGGCACGAAATATCGTTAGACTGTACATATATGGAATGTCTATACACAAATAAACCCAATCATACACTAGTCTGACATAGCCTCTATACAGAAAAATCAACGAGCCATTGGGACAAACCCCCAACTGACTCAACAAACCAAAGGTATAACAAAACAACAGCACCAAAACTAGCAACTTGGTCCTCGAACCATGAGGACTCACCACTGAAGGAATGTAGATGCGGTACTCGGATATCACTGTTGCGGCTGCGGCTGAGTACCTGAACCTACATCATGGTAAGAAAGTAGCTCATATAGAAATATGTGGGTCAGCACAAGATATGTACTGAGTATGTGAGGGCGCATGCAAAATATAAATAATATCATAAATTTCATAAAAGCGCACATACGGACCATAATGACACACTTGGCTTGAGTGACATTGAATCATGAAACTCATAATATCTTAGATAAGAAATATAGGAGAAAAACCTCATAAATTATTATAGATCATCATAGGCAACTTGACTTACCACATCAAAACTTGGAGTGACTCGGTATTTTAATAAACATGACTCTTATAGACAGGGGAGTTTCTATAACCGACAACCCCACGTGAGCTACATGGAATACCAACGTTTGAAACCTCTGTTGCTGGGAGCATCATACTTTTTGCCAGGGAGTACGACCTTAAAACTGCAATAATCACAATCAGGCTCTCTGGCCAATAATATCATCATCAAACAACCCTACGGTGGCACATAGGTTTGGGAAAATACTAAATTTCCCTCTCGGTGCTAAGTACTACTCCCCGACAAACTCAAAAATCGTTAGGAAATCCACCACAACATCACAGGGGTCTATCATAAAGATCAAATCAAATCTCTTTCTCATTTATCAAATTATATCAATTTCTGGATTCCTAACTCAACACATTTTAGCTCAAAACATTTTAATCTTCCTCAACATCAACAAGGTATCAATGCATTGAACCATAACCGAATTGACATTTGGACAAGGATATGAAGACTCAATACATAATATTTAAAACAATTTAACTCATCAAAACCATCCTGAAAATACCAAGACTCATTGCAACTTCAATATCAATATTTCTCAATTTGCCATCCAACTCTCATTTAAAGGTACTTGAGACATCAACCCATAGTAGGGATATAGAATTTTCCAATATCAATTATAAATTCATAATAAGAAAATAGTTGAATGATAGTATAAATCAAGGCTTAACATATTTAATCATCATACTCTCATAATCAAATACTTTTTGGACATAATTCTATCTCAACATCATACACACATCGGATGACATAATCCTATAGCTCATGGACAATAATATAATATATAAAACCATATTTCAAATTCATGGTAAAACATGTAAAATCTCATGTCAATGTAATTCAACAAAAATATCGGGCACAAGATCGAAAGGATAATCTTGTTCAAAGCCCCACATACCTAGAAATGGAAGATGAATATAAACTTCCGACTCCGAAACTGTATTCATGAAAATGAAGGGTGCATCTCGAAGCCCTTAACATGATCAACTCGAATCCTAAATCAATTTGAAATTTCTACGGTTCAATCAAGATACATAGAAGGATGAAATTTGGAGTGTTAGGGTTGGGGTTTGAGCCTTAGGAAATTTTGGAGAAAAATGAGCTATTGAATTCTCTTAATGGACTTAAATCCATGGTTAACCCGGATGGATTTGAGTGGGAATGACCAAAATACCCTTAAAAATCAAATAATGTCAAATCTGTCCTTTAGTGGACTGTTTTGATAGGCTGAAGTAGATCGACCATAGCATTTTGCTTCGATGGCCAAATTGGATGAAACCAATTTCATTGGAAAGAGGACTTTCAGAGCTTTTTGTTGATATATAGTAGCTCACCCAGGTCATTATGTAAAAGGAGTTATGATCATTTGAAGTTGACCCTAAAATTCGCCTGGCATCATTTTTTTTTCCTGCATATTTACTGTTCACCACTATTCTCGGTTAGATCAGAATGATCAAAACTCATCACTAGAGTGTCTGTTTTGGATGATCCATATATCATTGGAAAGATTATTCGATGATCTACGCGATGAAGGGTCGTATAACCAGAAATTCCACACATAAAAATTATTAATCAAGATAAAGAATAGAATTTAACACATTTTTCGTCCGAGATCTTAACGGAAAATTTTTCCGAGGCATCACATCATCTCCCCCTAGGAAAAATTCATCCTTGAATATTGATAGGTAGGTCAAGAATACTATGAAAATAAGTATATAGAGAAAAATCATCTTTCCCAAGCATATACTCCATTCTAGATTTTTTTGGATATCGTAGAAAACACACAAGCCAAAATAAACATAGCAGTAAGGATTAAATCAAAAAAGAATGATACCTTTGACATGCTCAGGATTCATAGGAAAGAGATGGGGATATTTGGTGTGCATATCCGCTTCGGCTTCCTAAGTAGCACTCTCCACGGATTAATTTCGCCAAAGCACTTTAACCAAAGGAACTTCCTTGTTTCTTAGCC
>NC_061117.1:162415554-162444283 GCF_002878395.1 Capsicum annuum
AGAAGGAGGCAAAACAACTATGAAGTCCATATTCACTTCTTCCCACTTCCAAGTAGGAATAATAAACTCTTGCATCACTCCACTGGGCCTTTGATGCTCAATTTTAAACTGTTGACACATGGAACACTTTGCCATAAATTTTGCTATGTTCCTCTTCATATCATTCCACTAATAGTTTCCCGCAAATCAAGGTACATCTTTGTAGCACCAGGATGGATGGAGTATCGCGTACCATGCGCTTCTGCCATAATCCTCTGCTTTAAGTTATCAACATCAGGAACACATAATCTTTCTCGAACTCTCAAAACACCATCTCCCCCTTGGGAGAAAACCTCCACCTTTTGGTCTTTAACTGACTCTTTTAATCTGACCAAGGTAGGATGCCTATCTTGCTTCTCCTTCACTTCCGAAACTAAAGAGGATTTGGAACCACTTTGCACTTCTATACTACCCTCAGCATCACCAAATAACCTAACCCCCAATCTAGCCAAAAGATGTACCTCACGGGCCAACTCCTTCTTACCAATCTCCACATGTGCTACGCTACCCATGGACTTCTGACTAAGGGCATCTACTACTATATTGGCCTTGCCCAGCGATATAGCACACTCATATCATAATCTTTCAACAGTTCTAACAATCGTCTCTGCCTAAGATTCAACTCTTTTTGGGTGAATACATACTGCAAGATCTTATGGTCCGTGAAGACGTCGACATGGACACCATACAAGATTTTCAAAGCAAAAACCAAGGCAGCTAATTCAAGGTCATGGGTAGGATAATTCTTCTCGTGAGGCTTTAGCTGTGTGGAAGCATAAGCTATAACCTTGCCCTTTTGCATCAATACACAGCCCAAACCGACTCTGGAAGCATCGCAATACACCAAAAAACTATCAACACCGTCAGGCAAAGTCAACATAGGGGATGAAGTGAGTCGAGTCTTCAACTCCTGAAAACTCTTCTTGCAAGATTCAGAACACAGGAACTTCACTTTATTTTGGGTCAAACAGGTCATAGGAGATGAAATAAATGAAAACCCTTCAACAAAACAACGATAATAACTAGCTAGACCCAAGAAACTTCGGATATCAGAAGGAGAAATAGGTCTAGGCCAACTCTTTATAGCCTCTATCTTTTGAGGATCAACTCTAATACCTTCGGAAGAAACAACATGACCTAAGAAGGCTACAGAGTTCAGACAGAACTCACACTTACTGAACTTAGCATACAACCGATGAGTTCGAAGAGTTTCCAACACGATTCAGAGATGATCCGCATGATCATACTCACTTTGGGAGTAAATAATAATATCATCAAGGAACACTATTACAAATAAATCCAGATATGGCCGAAATACACAGTTCATAAGATCCATGGAAGCCGCTGAAGCATTAGTTAAGCTGAAAGACATCACTAGAAATTCAAAATGACCATAACGGGTTCGGAAGGCTTTCTTGGGGATATCACATTCCCTAACCTTAAGTTGGTGATAACCGAATCTGAGGTCTATCTTCGAAAAGTAGCTTGCACCTTGCAATTGATAAAATAAATCATCAATTCGAGGAAGCAGATATTTATTCTTGATAGTAACCCTATTAAACTGCCGGTAATCAATACACATCCGCAAAGAAGCATCTTTCTTATGCACAAACAGGATAGGTGCACCCCATGGGAACACACTAAGTCTGCTAAAGCTTTTGTCTAAAAGATCTTTCAATTGCTCCTTCAACTCTTTAAGTTTCGCGGGAGCCATACTATGTAGAGGAATGAAAATAGGCTGAGTATCCAGAAGAAGGTCAATCCCGAACTCTATCTCCCTATAAAGAGGTACCCCAGGGAGATCTTTCAGAAAGAGATCAAGAAACTCATTAACAACATTAATTGATTGAATGGTCGAGGTTTCAGACTTAGTGTCTTTAACCCAAACCAAATGGTGGATGCAACCCTTGGAAATCAACTTCCTAGCTTTGAGATAGGATATGAAACGACCCTTAGGAATCACAGAATTCCCGGACCATTCGAGGATAGGTTCATCAAGAAACTGAAACTTGACCACATGGGCACGATAACAATAGACGTATAGCATAAGTGAAGCGAATCCATACCCAGAATGATATCAAAGTCAACCATATCTAGGTCAATCAAATCATTATACATAACCCGATAAAAAATAGTAATGGGACATTTCTTATACACCCGCTTCGTAATGACAGACTCTCCTACCGGAGTAGAAACCAAAATAGGCTTAGAAATTAGTTCAGGATCCATTTTAAAATTTATAGCAACTAGAGGTTTCACATAAGAAAAACTTGAAACGGCGTCCATCAACACATAGACATCAAAATAGAAAACACGGAGCATACTAGTGAAAACATCGAAAGAGTCCTCCTGCTCCTGATGAGGTGGTATAGCATAGAAATGATTCTGGCATTAACCGCCAGCAGTACTAAATGAAGCACCCTGAGGGGGAACTGGATGGGCTGCGAGAGGTGGGGCACTGGTAGCCTGACTCTGGGGACGGGTATCACGACTCCGCTGTCTGGCATACGGGCAGTCTCTAAGTATGTGGCCTAACTTGCCACAACCAAAATAGCCCCACTGCCCCATATAACACTCCCCAAAATAGTCTTTACCATACTTAGCACACGAAAGAGGATGAGGCCAGTTGCTTACACTATCCTGAGACCTGGAAGGTACCAACCTATTCCCGAGCTCCTATCTGCCCCGATATATGGGAGCACTAGATGAGGAAGGCGCAGGTATAAATGGATATCTCTAAAACTTAGGGCGACTCTCTCTAAAGAATCTAGTCTGACCAGACCCCTATTGCTCTGATCTGACTCGCTTAATCCCTCTTACTCTTTCTCTTTCTTTTATCTTGTCTGACTCAATCTGTTGGGCATGAATCATTAACCTAGGAAGATCAACCTCCCTATTGATCATAGCAGATCTACATTCTTTCACTATATAACTCGACACCCAGTTAGAAACTTGCTCATACTAGTCCTCGAGTCAGCCATCATATTGGAAGCGTACTTTGATAGATGATTAAACTTAAGACAATACTCCTTAACTGACATGGAGCCTTGTCTCAAATTCATAAACTCCTCTATCTTAGCTTCCTATAACTCAAGAGGAAATAATCTATCCAAGAAAGCATCTTGGAATAATTGCCAAGTCACCAGAGCGGTATCTTTCTCTCTACCCTTATTCCATATTTGCACCCAGTCATAGGCAACATCCTTCAATCGATAAGAAGCTAGCTCCACACTTTATTCCTCAGTCATGTGCATAATCAGTGTAATTTTCTTGATTTCATCAACATACATCTGCGGGTCCTCACCTGCTCTCGACCTATGAAACTCTGGTAGATTCATCCGCATAAAGTCATAAATTTGTGCTGCTGCCGAATTATTTTCCTGCGAAGGTGGAGCGTTGTCCTGAGTTTTGGCGGTAACTGCCTAGGCTAGCGTCTGAAAATCTACCCAAAATTCAACATAGGATACCATCTCATGTAACAGATCAACAGGTTGAGGTGGGTTGTTGTTTCCGTAAGCATGACATGGAGGCATTTTCTGTCATAAGAACGCACGAATTAACAGCAAAAGGAAACAGTTGTAAGCATGATAGACTCTTATAGAAAGAAAGAAATGACTTTTCCTAGAATGCCCTACAGCCTCTTGATCATAGACATACCGATGCTCAAGACTCTACGTAATGCGGCTTGTCAGACTCCCTAGGACTCCTCACAACCTTAGGCTCTGATATCAAGTTTGTAACGCCCCAAAATATCATTCTGAAATGCCACACGGAACCCAAGGCTACACGTAGCCTCAAGCTAACCCTTTAAGACAAAACACTACCCTTGGGTTCCAACACAACAATATACACGCTCTGCTAAGGATATATATATAAGTACATATTATATCACATCGCACATAGCAAAGAATATTGTTAAACTGCACATATATGGAATGTCTATACATAAACCAACCCAACAATACACTACTCTGACATAGCCACTATACAGCAAATCCATGAGCCATTGGTACAAACCCCCAACTGACTCAACAGACCAAAGGGATCACAAAACAACAACACCAAAACTAGCAACTTGGTCCTCAAACCATGATGACTCACCACTGAAGGAACGTAGATGCGACACTCGGATATTACTGTCGCGGCTACGGTTAAGTACCTAAACCTACATCATGGTAAGAATGTAGCCCATATAGAAATATGTGGGTTAGCACAAGATACGTACTGAGTATATGGGGGCACATGCAAAATATAAATAATATCAAAAATTTCATAAAAACGTAAATACGGACCATAATGACACACCTGGCTTGAGTGACATTGAATCATGAAACTCATAACATCTTAGATAAGAAATGTAGGAGAAAAAACTCATAAATCATTATAGATCATCATAGGCAACTTGACTTACCACATCAAAACTCGGAGTGACTCGGTATTTCAATAAACATGACTCTTATGGATAGGGGAGTTTCCTATAACCGACAGCCCCACGTGAGCTACATGAAATACCAACGTTTGAAACCCTCGTTGCTGGGAGCATCATACTCTTTGCCAGAGAGTACGACCTTAAAACTGCAATAATCATAATCGGGCTATCTGGCCAATAATATCATCATCAAACAACCCTACGGTGGCACATAGGTTTGGAGAAATACCAAATTTCCCTCTCAGTGCTAAGTACTACTCCCCGACAACATCATAATGTGTTAGAAAATCCATCACAATATCACAAGGGTCTATCATAAAGACCAAATCAAATCTCTTTCTCATTTATCAAATCATATCAATTTGTGGATTTCTAACTCAACACATTTTAGCTCAAAATATTTTAATCTTCCTCAACATCAACAACGTATCAATGCATTGAACCATAACTGACTAGATATTTGGATAAGGATATGAAGACTCAATACATAATATTTTCAACAATTTAACTCATCAAAACCATCCGAAAAATACCAAGACTCATTGCAACTTCAATATCAACATTGCTCAATTTGCCATCAAACTCTCATTTCAAGGTACTTAAGACATCAACCCATTGTAGGGATATAGAATTTCCAATATCAATTATAAATTAATAATAAGGAAATAGTGGAATGATAGTATAAATCAAGGCTTAACATATTTAATCATCATACTCTCATAATCAAATACTTTTTGGACATAATTCCATCTCAACATCATACACAAATCAGATGACATAAACCCATAGTTCATGGACAATAATATAAGATATAAAACCATATTTCCAATTCATGGTAAAACATGTAAAATCTCATGTCAATGTAATTCAACAAAAATACCGGGCACAAGATCGAAAGGATAATCTTGTTCAAAGACCCACATACCTAAAAATGGAAAATGAATATGAACTTCCGACTCTGGAGCTTTATTCACGAAAATAAAGGGTGTTTCTCGAAGCCCTTAGCATGATCAACTCGAATCCCAAATCAATTTGAAAGTTCTACAGTTCAATCAAGAGACATAGAAGGATGAAATTTGTAGTAGTAGGGTTGGCGTTTGACCCTTAGGAAATTTTGGAGAAAAATGAGCGATTGAATGCTCTTAATGGACATAAATCCATGGTTTACCCGGATGGATTATAGTGGGAATGACCAAAATATCCTTAAAATTCAAATAATGTCAAAATATGTCCTTTGGTGGACTGTTTTGATAGGCTGAAGTAGATCGACCATAGCATTTTGCTTCGATGGCCAAATTGGATAAAACTAATCTCATTAGAAAGAGAACTTTCAGAGCTTTCTGTTGATATATAGTAGCTCACCTAGATCATTATGTACAAGGAGTTATGATCGTTTGAAGTTGACTCTAAAATTCGCCTGGCCTCAGTATTTTTTTCCTACACATTTACTGTTCACCACTATTCACGATTAGATCAAAATGATCATAACTCTTAGCTCGAGTGTCTGTTTTGGATGATCCATATATCGTTGGAAAGATTATTCGATGCTCTATGTGATGATGGGTTTCATATCCATAAATTCCAGATAGATCAATTATTAATCACTATAAAGAACAGAATTCAACATATTTTCGTCCGAGATCTTAAAAAAAAATAAAAATTCTGGGCATCACAATGGTAAAGGTATACAGATGATTCTGACCAGTGATAGAGCAAGAAGAAGAAGTAGAGCCCTTTGGTGTAGGAGTGGATAAAGAAAAAAAAGTAATCTTTTTTACCCAGAATAAAAACCTTAGATGGTCAATCCCTCAGTAGATGACCAATCTGACCATATTTAAAGAACTTATTCCTTTCTTCCTCACCAAAACCATGATATATCTTACAACAAAATCTATATCAAGGATATGACAGAGCTGACTGAGCACCACTATCTGTGACTGGGTGCCTAGTGCTCTAAAACTATTGTACTAAGAACGATGGTCACCCGACGGCTTTGGGTAAAGAGTACTAGTCATAGGGTCAAACGAAAACTACCCCACTTCTTTTTAGACCATATCCCACCATATGTAACATTTACTTGCTGACCTTCATCCTAATACAAATAGCAAAATTTCTTATTTTACCTCTCACGCATCTACACTTGCTTCTTCCTTTGTTCTTCCTCTTGTTGCATATACATCACAAGTTTAGAAAATTCAATAACCCTGTTTAGCACAACTTTGCACTCAAAGATCAACTTATAGTAAAATCTAGAGGTAAACTTCCTCATTTTAGCCCTAATGCTGGAAACCAAATCAGAAGCATAACGAGAAAGTTGATGAAACTTCAAGGCATACTCCTTGACAGATATCCTACTTTGCATCAAATTCACAAACTCATCATCCTTTTCTTTCCTCAACTCTTATAAAAAGAAGTTATAAAAGAAAGCATTAGAGAAATCATCCCACAAGGTAGACTTAACAATATCTACCCTGGACTTGTCCCACTCCTTATACCATTGGTCTGCTACATCCTTTAATTGATAAGTAGTGAACTCTACACCCTCCACTTCAGAAGCATGAATTAAATGAAAAATCTTTTCCATATCATCAATACAGTTGTGGGGACTTTGCTTAAATTTAGAACCAGTGAAAATAGGAGGACTCAACCTTATAGATTGGCCAACCCAAGTATCCTTAGATAATGAAGAAATAAAAGTAACATGCTCAGTCTGGGAGTTACCAATTGGGTAAGAAAATGAATCGACGAGCAAACCTTAGCATTAGGCATATCAGCTCGAGGAGCTTGAGGTGAAATAGGGTGAACTAGTAGATCTCCCTCAGTACAATAAGAAGAAGGGACCCTAGATCAGGTTTAAACTCTTGGATTTAGATGAGCACCATCCACACTATCCTCAAACAAGAAACATGAGTTGCCTTGGACATATGATCTTCTGGGAGGTATGATGTGAAAGTAAAAAACACAAGAATTATAAAAGATGAAAGATCATACTCTGTAACTTGAAATAGTATAACAAGAAAGGAAAACATTCCTAAATGCCTTGTAGCCTCTCGCTTATAAGTGTGGCATGCTACAAACCAACAAATGAGACTCTACTTAACATGGCTTTTATGGACACCCAATGACACCAAACCTAGGCTTTGATACCATGTTTGTCACATCCCAAAACAGGTCGTGGCTATGACGGGTATCTCAAGTCCCGCCTGGATTGAAGATCACCCTCTACAGCTAACCAAACCAAGCACAATAGACCCTCAATTTTAGATGAATTTCAAACATATAGCAAAATAGAATTCAAAAATCTAAAGAAATTTCAATAAAAGTCCACAACCGTTGACCAATGACTGACAAAACAATCGATCGGCAGCATCCAATAACTAAGTAGTCCAAAAAAGGCCTTCTAAACAATGAACAAAATTGAATATCAATAAAGTGTCGAGAGATGCCCCTAATTATATTCAAAATAAGACTAAATAGTCTGAGACAGAAGAGACCAAAACATCAAATATAGAATTCTAAAGTATGAAAGGTCACTACTTCAATGTTAATACATGAGTTGATCCCGAATCCTAATCATTAAGCAGAAGGAGTAGGAGTACGGCAAATTTCTACACTACGAGGCGATATAGAATTTGAGGACAGTTAGTGGGGTGAATGCTAGCATGAAACTCGGGGATAAGGATAACATGATGATATGATCAAAAGTTGAAAATAGTTCAAAACTAATGCATATAATAACATACAAAAACATATATATATATATATATATAAATTTATCACATGTCGAGATAGGGAACAAGGCTTAAGATGTACTTTAAAATCGTAGCTTGGATTGTGTAGCTCAATTGATATAACATGTACCTACAGGCTGTACGAGCCCTAGCTCTCACTCCTTGGTTTGGCCCAGTGCATGTAGCTGCACAAACTAGAGAATAATACTATATATATTCAAGGGAGATTTGAACCTCCCAATCATATACTAAGGTGACTTAAGCACCCAAATAAGTGATGATGTACAGTACTCGAACATCCTTAATCATGGAATAATAATGAGGTGCACTCAAACATCCATGGTTATTTTTACACCCACATCAGTAAATGCAGTTTCTAGCATCAAAAACTTGGACCTCTACTTTTACGACTCAGCTACACAACCAATATTAGAGACCAATTAAAACAACTATTACACATTCCTATTCATTGAGCCATATTCCATATTAAGGAATACAGTGTTGGTATCGCCATATCAACTACACTTGCAAGGTAATAACAACATGCCAGATTAATTTCCATTTACTTGGGAAAAATGACTCATTTTTTTTGTTAAAACAAGGTATGGGAATACTGACTCCCTTTGTTTATTAAATTACACCATTATCTTTCAAGTACCTTTTCATATCATTGAATAGTTTGAGACTACTTCAATTTTAAAAATTCCCATATTTTTCATAATTAAAACCAATTTCACATTACGGGTTGGGGTTCATAACCACTTCAAAATTACAACTTTGGTATAACCACAATTCCCTAGTACATTCACCATTCCCATGCACCAATAATTTCAAAACAATAATTAAAGCATGAGAAATCATATGTAAGAAATGAGAAACGTCATTCAATTCATAAACATTTAAAATCCTTAACCTCTGTTTCATAAGAAACAAAAACTATCAGGAATAACAATTTAAGTATATGCTTTTTAATAAATTAACAACAAGAGAAGTGCAACATTCCTTTAACACCAAGAAAATTTGGGAGAAATCAAGCCATGATCCCTTAGATTACTAACTTGATGAAACCCTAGCTTAACTTGCTTGAGAGAATTTAGAGAGCCTTTAGGAGTTTTTGAGAAATTACTGTATTTGTTTTTGTGTGCTAATGACTCCCTTAAGGGGTTATAAGATGTGGGTTTTAATTTGGGATAGATGGAAAATGTCCAGAATACCCTTAACTTAAATGTTGAAAAAATGTCGCGTTTAAATATGGGTAAATCATTGATTCATTGCCATTCCTTATTACCTGTCACCATGAGGCATAAAAAAGTCAGTATCTAGGATACCCAAACATCGTTGAACCTCCGAATCGACTGGTACCACTCATAATAGGACCCTACAAATTGTAGGGTCCAGTTGTAGGCAATGCAGAACCAAATTAGTTAAACACTAGACATCTTATAATTTGCACCCAATAAGTCATTACCACTCCTTATAGCTTTTATTGAACCACTCATACTCAGAGCATAACTTAGCCACTTAATTTTTGATTTGGTACGATTCCATCGAGTGACTCATCATTAGTCTTTATGAATCATACCCTTAAGTCATTACCAAGAAAGAAACTTAATTACCATTCACTGGAAATGTTATGACTAAGGTCACCTGACCCATTATGACATCCTATGACTCATCAAATAAGTTGTTATCAGGACAAAAAGCTTAAAAATCAGAAAATTTTCAAGGACCAACAACCTAAGGTATTATATACTCTCCCCTTATCACCATTCATCCCCAAGTTATAGGACAAGGAATTTATTAGCATGAGTTGACTCCACAAACAACTACTCTTACATTTTGCAAAGATACAAAATAAATATGCCAAAGAAATCACTCTTTTCTTCAATAGAATCAGAAAATAAAGATGTTAAGGAATACACATTTCATTAGCATGATTATCTGGAATGTGTTAAAAATTGATAATTGGACTAATTGCTCTTTGTCTTCCCATGTATCTTCCTCCACCTTTTGGTTTCTACAAAATCCTTTACAAAATCCACGTCCTTGGTCTGCAACTAATGGAATTGCCAATCCAAAATATTAATCAAGACTTCATCATAGGACAAGGAATCCGAAATACAGACTTCTTCAAAAGGAATATCCATTGAAGGATAACTCACACACTTTATCAACATCAAAACATGAAACACCATATGAATGTAGTTCAAAATAAAAGTCAACTCCAATTTATATGCAACATTACCAACCTTCTTCAGCACCATGTACAAAATGATATAACAGGGATTGAGCTTCATTTATTACCAAACTGGATTACTCTATTAATGGGAGATAACTATAAGAACAGCCAATCATCAACACTAAACTCCAACTCCTTTTTCCTCACATACACATAGGACTTTTCATGACTTTGAGAGGCCTTAAGTCTATCATTAATCAACTTTACCTTCTCCATGGATTGGCGAACCAAATCAGGACCAAAAATCTTATTTTCACCAACCATGAACCATGTAATAGAAAATCTATAGCTCTTATATTATTAGGCCTCAATCGTAGTCTTACCAATGCTAGAGTGATAACTGTTATTGTAGGCAAATTCAGTAAGAGGCAAGTGGTTATTCCAATGACAACCAAATCAAATACATAAGCCTGAAGCATATCTTCCAACACCTGATTGCCCTTTTTTCTTCCCTATCCATCTATGATAGAAGGAGATACTAAGGGTTACCTTAGTCCTAAAACATTGCTTGAATGACCTCCAAAGTGGGATGAGAAGTGAATACCCCGATCAGATATGATTGAAACTTTAGTACCAACCAACTTCATGATATCATTAATGAACAACTTGGTATAATCCTCAAAAAAGAAATTATTCCTCACTAAAAAAAATGAGCAAACTTAGTCATCCTATCGACGATGAAACAAATTGAATTAAATTTTAAGCGAGACCATAAAATACCAGTACAAAAATACATATTAATTATATCCCATTTCCACTCAGGCATCTCAATCTCTTGAGTCAATACATCGAGCCTCAACTGATTTAACTTCACTTGCAGACAAACTATGCACTTGGCCATAAAATTAGACATATTTTGCTTTATATTATTCCACAAATAAAACTGAAACACCCAAGAAGATGACTCCATAAAATTTTTGGTTGAATGACAATGATCATGATATGTGTGTTGTGTCGTATCCTTGTTGTGTATTATTTTTAACTTGTTTATAAAATTATTAGGTGAATATTGAGGTGTTAACTTTAATCTATACTAACCTATCCATGTGGGGAATAATTTAAACACTTAGACTTGAACCCTTTAAGAAGACAACAACCTCCTTCATGTCCTGTAGTAGATATAATTAGGGGTTCTTGAGTCGTACCCTAGGTAACGACTCGTACCCTCTATGACCTTCCCTTATGTATCCTAGATAGTAAGTTAGGTTAATATACTATCCTTCATACAACAAGGTTATACCTTGGTTGTAACCATATTTATGAGTCGTATACTAGTCCACCATATAGCGTAAAGTATTAAATCTAGAGTGGACTGTTATAGTCATAACTTGAGCTCATGATTGGATGGTGAGTCATACCCATTTTTTAAGACTCAAAGGTACCTTTTTGTACCCATAATAGTTTTGTTGACCTAGGAGAAGGCTATGGTATGATTTAGGGTACCAGTCATACCCTAGCTTACGATTGCCAAGACGACCATCAGGGGGAGTTGTACCCCTACATGTGTGTGTTTTCAAGATTTTAGCCAAGGACCTTTTGTTCATTTACCTTGCCTAAAACCCTAATTCATTGACCTATATAAGTCTTGGAAGACTCCAAAGTATTTATTTGCAAGACTTAAACACTCTTAAACACTCTAAAGGCTCTTGGAAGCAAAATTGGGAGCTAAGGTTTGGAGGTGTTCATCTTGTGGAAAGAAAGAGAGTCAATATAATTAGTGTGTATTTTTTAAGGCATTTATCTATTCCCCACTTTATATAACTCTAAACCTATGTATTTCATAGTTGAATTAGTAAGTGTATGGGTGGTTTTAAATTAAATGAAAAGGGATTTGACACTTAACAATGAATAATGATGATTCTTGATTGTACTTGTGTTGATAGATGTTATTGATGGTATATTTCATGTGTAGATGCTTGTTGTATGTTGTTGAATATAAGGGTATTGAGTAACCCTAGCCTTGATGATATCTACTATGAAAATGACATTGTTAAAGGTATGCACAAAAGGTGTTTGTGAAAATATCTAAACGAAATGACTAGATGTATGTTGACAATGAGTTGAGATAAGGAAAGAGTCCAAATGAGTATGAATAATTGTTGAATAATATTATGGATTTATTATTAGCAATGCAATGTGTGATGATAACTTGTTGTGCTACTGACTAATAAGGGGAAAAAGTCCCTCAATTTGAAATGAACATGCATAGTATTTTAAACTAGTGTATGATATAAGAATGCTATTGAAATGTAAATATCTTGTAAGGTTCTTGGGGACCAGAAAATGAATTGTGTCATGAATTGAATGAAGGAATCAATCTCTAAGATGGTTGAGAAATAAAGATTCCTATAAGGACATTATGGTCATGAATAGTGTTGAATTAGTTAAAGATCATTGAATGAATAATGAGGCATGAGTAAAGGGTTAGAGTCCTAATATAGGTTATGGTGGTTGTGATTTTTTGTGGTTGGAGTCCTTTACATTATGAAATGGATTGCGGTTAAAGTCCTTTGCCAAATAAAATTTTATGTGGTTAGAGTCTCATTCCTAATATGATCTATAAGGTCAAGTTACCTCGCCTTATGAAAAGGATTGTCGTTAAAGTCCACGTGTGACATGAGGTTAGAGTCCCTTGTCAAATGAATGGGCATGAGGTTAAAGTCCCTAACCTATATGAATATGTGTGGGTAAAGTCCCTTGTTTGAATAATTGTGAATGTTGTTAAAGTCCTTCGCTAATGTATTTGTGTACACGGGTGAAGCCCTTATCTAATGATAATGTGATTATGGTTGAAGTCCTTATCATATTGAGATTGAGGAATCTATAAGTATGGAAGGTGTTAGTCCACCACTTCATGTCTAATGAATGAATGCTTGAGAATGATGATGAGCCTTGATATGATATCTTGATTAGCATGTAATATATATGTATGGATAAGTGTGTGAATATGATGAAATATGATATATTGTCTTTTTTTTAATGATAATGTTATTTTATAACTTATCCTTGAGTTTTATGCTAGCGTTCCAACTGTTAATCATCTCTGAATGCTATATCTCCACACAACTTAGTGCCCAAAGAATCTTCTTCTTTACCTATGTAGTGATTTGTAGATCGAGAAGGTTCGTGCTTTACTTAAAGTAGTGAGCTTTCTGTCTTTGCAAAATATTATCTGTTGGTCTCTATCATTAGACTTAGGCTCTTTAAGACTTAGTTTGGTTATAGTTTGGGGCTTATCCCGACATATACACTTATTGACTTCGGTATTGTATAAAGGTATTATGAACAATTATGAACTTGGGCGTAGTTATTATAATGATTATAATATTTACTTATGATATATGAGTTGGATTTCATTCGACTTCTATGGCATATTGAGACACTTAGGTTGGGTTATCGGGGCGACCTACGATTTATGTGAGCTTGAGGTGCCTATATGACATGGTTCAAACTTTTGGGTTATGTAAAGTTGGTATCAGAGTTTAGGTTCATTGTCAGTTGGGTGTTTACAATAAGGTGTCAAGTAAAGTTTCTTTATAGGTGTGAAACTCTCCATACTAATAAAAGAGAGGCTATGAAACATCTTAGGAAATATTTATTTTTCTTGTATTTCAATGTCAAGCTAAAAGTCTAAGGTATTGAACTCCTTTGACTTCATTTGCTACCTTTTAGATCCCAGCTCAAAGGAGATCTGCGATGCTAGCAAGCACTTTGGCTCCAACTGAGGTCCCTATAGGTATAGGTTGTCCTACTTTAGGGGTTTAGATTCATGCTAGAGCTGCGACATCTGAGCATATTTGTGGATTCCCTCTTTTCCCCACCAACCCTAAATCCTCCCCTCTTAGGGATGCTACTAATGAAGAGTTTCATTTCTCTATCAACCTCTTAACCCTACTGGTAGATTCTCAAGAGGTGTGGTGCCCCGACTACCATTGCTTTTGGGCTATAGGAATTTTCCATTTCATGAGGATGTGCCCTCAAAAATTATTTACCAAAAGGTTGAGGAAGATACTCGAGGCTTCATTAATGAAATGGAAAAATCTTCCCAATCATCCATGCTTCAAATATTAAGCAGGTCTAGTTTGCATCTTACCAATTGAAAGATGTCGCATACTTGTGGTACAAGGGTTTGGAGTTGTCTAAGGGAGTTGATGCAATCCGTGCTATGCAGAAGGATTTCTTAGAGGGTTTCCTTGACCGCTTCTTTCCTCAAGAGTTAAGAAAGGAAACGGCAGAAGATTTTGTGAACATAAAACAGAGGAAAATTTTGATTCAAATGTATGCCTTGAAGTTCCATCAACTGTCAAGGTATTTTCCCAAGATGGTTTCTAGCATGAGGTTAGAATGCATAAGTTTGTCTCGAGATTTTCCCATGAGTTAGTTCTCAAAAACAATTCAGCCTTATTGATATAGAATATTGATATTTATAGATTATTTATGTATATGAAACAAATAGATTGTGAGAAGAAGAAGCAAGTTGAGCTTAGTGAGAATCAACGAAGAAAGTCTAAGCCTTCCGAGAGTAGTGGTGGATAGTTGCAAGTAGCCACGAAAGTAGTGTTGGGTTCGTTGTCCTCAACTAGTGTTCACTCTCATTAACCAAAGTTCTCAGGTGGTTGCCGCTCTTAGTTATATTATGAGTCTTGGGCACACGATGCCCAATTTCAAACTAATGGTACTCGGTCAACTCCACCCTGCCATCCTGGTATATTTTATGGTTAGAGTTACCATGGTCAATGTTAGCAAAGAACATAAGTGTTTTCATTATGGTCAAATTGTACACTTGCAGTGTAGGTGCCCCTCTCTAGCAGCTTCTTAGGTTATTAGGCCCCCTATTGCTCCTCTTCCATCACCTTAGGGTGCTATGTCTACTGCTTCTTATGTCTCTAGAACCGACAATAGCTGGCACAACTTTTTGGCACATGCTACTTACCAGGATTCTTAGGCATCTTTCAATAATGTTATGGTTATGTTAAGACTTTTCTCTCATGACATGTATTGCTTGCTTAACCCAGGGTCTACTCTTTCTTATATGACCCCGTATGTGGTCGTGAATCTTGATTGTTGTCCCGAGTATCTATCAGTTCTTTTTTCTATTTCTACCCAAGTTAGAGACTCTGTAGTTCTTAAAAGAGTCTATAGGGGGGTGTGATATCTGTTTGTGGTATAGATACTCTTATTGATTTAATAGAGTTACACATGGTTGATTATGATGTTATCTTAGGAATGGATTGGCTACACTCTTATTATGGTTCCTTAGATTGTCTGTCTTGTAGGGTCATGTTTAAATTACCTAGTGAATAGGTCATTATGCTAGAAGGTGGTTTCTTAGTACCTGAAGGAAGGTTTATTTCTTATCTTTAGCCTCGAAGGTTGATTTCAAAGGGATGTTTGTATAATTTTGTCTGAGTTAAAGTTTTTGACTTGGAAGAGCCTTCTCTAGTGTCCATTCCCATAGTGAATAAGTTTCTCTATGAGTTTCTCGATGCTCTTTCCAATGTTCCTCCTGATAGGAGATTGATTTTGGGATTGACCTTATTTGGGGCACTCACCCAATCTCTATTCCTCTCTATAGAATGGCTCTAAAGGAGTTGAAAAAACATAAGGAGAAATTGAATGACCTTTTAGATATATATTTTATTCGGCCTAGTGTGTCATTATAGGTTGCTCCCATATTGTTTGTGTGCAAGAAGTATGGTTCCCTTCATATGTCGATTAATTATCGTTAGTTGAACAAAGTAATCGTAAAGAACAAATATCCTCTTCCTAGGATCGATGATTTGTTTGATCAACTTCAGGGTGCAACGTGTTTCTCTAAGATTAATCTTAGATCGGGTTATCATAAACTTAAAATTAGGGATGCAGATATCCCTAAGACTGCTTTTAGAACCTGATATGGTCACTATGAGTTTCTTGTCATGTCTTTTGGGTTGACCAATGCCTCTACGACATTCATGGATTTGATGAATATGGTCTACCATCCGTTCTTGTATATGTTTGTCATAGTCTTCATTGATGATATCTTGTTCTATTCAAAGAGTAACGCAGATCACGTAGATTACCTTTGTGCTATATTTCAAACTTTAAAGGATTATATTTTTATGCTAAGTTATCCAAGTATGAGTTTTGATTAAAAGTCATAGCCTTTCTTTCTCATGCCATCTCTAGTGAAGGGATCATGGTAGATCCCCAAAAGATTTCGACAGTTAAGAAGTGGCCTAGACCCATGACTCTAACTGATATTCAGAGCTTCTTGAGTTTAGCTGGTTACTGTAGAATATTTGTGGAGATTTTATCCACTATAGCTGCCCCGTTGACCAAATTGACCCAAAAAAGTCAAGTTCTTAAGGTTTGATGCGTGTTAGGGTATATTTGAGAAGCTGAAAGATAAATTGACCTCGGCTCTAATTTGGACCTTTCCTGAAGGTAGTGATGGTTTTATGGTATATTGTGATGTTTCTCATATTGATCTTAGTTGCATGTAGATAAAACATGGTAGGGTTGTGGCCTATGCTTCTAGGGAATTGAAAGCTCATGAAAAGAACTACCCTACCCATGACTTAGAATTGTTAGCCGTGGTCTTTGCTTTGAAAATTTGGTGGCATTATCTTTATGGTGTTCATGTTGATATATTTTCCTATCATAAGATCCTCCAATATGTGTTTACCCAAAAGGAGTTGAATCTCCGGCAAAGAAGGTAGCTTGAGCTATTGAAGGACTATGATATGAGTCTTCATTACCATCCTAGTAAGGCAAATATAGTCGCTGATGCTCTTAGTAGATTTTCTGTGAAAATTTTGGCCCATTTTGATAAGGATAAGCAGGAATCGGTAAGGGATATTCATTGATTGGATAATCTTAGACTTTGACTTGCGGACTCCGATGATGGTAATGTATTTGAGCATCCAGTATCTCAATCATCTCATATTGTTGATATAAAGGAAAAGGAAGTCTTAGACCCTGAATAGAGAAAGATCAAGAGTAATGTGGGTCAACACAAGGTCACAAACTTTGTGATAGGTGGTGATGTTATCTTAAGGTACCAAGGTAGGTTATGTGTTCCCGACGTTGATGGGTCGAGAGAAAGGGTCATGGCCGAGGCTCATAGAGCCCATTAAGCTATTCATCCCGATTCAACAAAGATGTATCATGATCTTATAGAGTTCTATTGGTGAAATAATATAAGCATGATGTTTCTAGTGATGTGGCTAACTGTATGGTGTGCCAATAAGTAAAGGTTGACCACTTGAGGCCAGTGGCCTATACCAAGAGATTTCACTGCTCGGGTGGAAGTGGGAGTCGTTTAGTATGGATTTCGATACCGTTCTTCCTAGGTCTCAGAATCCATGTGATTCTATCTAGGACATTATTGATAGAATGACCAATTTTTCCCATTTCTTACCCATGAGAATAAACTTCTCAGTGGGAGACTATCCTATGTTGTATCTTACAGAGATCGTGAAGTTGCACGGTGCTTTGGTGTCTATTATTTTGGATCATGGTCCTCCATTTTCATCCCACTTTTGGAAGTTGTTCCCAAAGGGTTTGTGTATTAAAGTATGTCTTAGTACTGCTTTCCACCTGTAAATAAATGGTCAGGTGGAGAGAACTATCCAAAAATTGGAAGATTTGTTACGGGATTATATAATTCATTATCATGGTAGTTGGTATGACCACTTTCCTTTGATTGAATTTTCCTATAATAATAGCTACCACTCTAGTATTGGCATAATTCCTTTCAAATCATTGTAAGGTAAGAGATGCCAATCTGCTATTGGGTGGTATGAAGTTGGCGAGGGTAAGTTGCTTGGGCCAAATTTCATCCACCAATACTTAGAAAAAGTGAAGGTGATTCGTGATACTTTGAAAATCGCTCAAAGTGACCGAAAGTCCTATGCAGATGTGAGGCATAAGGACTTAAAGTTTAATGTGGGTGATTGGGTATTCTTGAAAGTATCTCCTATGAAAGGAATAATATGATTTTGCACAAAGGGGAAGCTTAGTCCCCGCTACGTTGGCCATTTGACCCTTACTTGATTGTGAAGAGAGTTAAAATGTCACCTATGAGTTGGATTTTCCTCCTAGTATGAACTCTATTTACCCGATTTTCTATGTGTCTATGTTATGGAAATGTGTGGGTGATCCTTGGTTGTTCCCTCTAAATATGTTGGTATCTCGAATGCTTTGTCATATGAGGAGATCCTGGTAAGGATCTTGGATCGGAAAGTTCATCGATTATGAAAGAAATAAGTGTCTTTGGTGAAGGTTCTATGGAGGAACCTAAAGTCCGAGAAAGCTACTTGGGAGGTGGAAGAGGACATGAAGTCCAAGTACCCGCATTTATTCCCCATTCTGAAAGCTTGTGATGTAGGTATATATTGATCTCCTTACTTTGATATATGTATTTGATAGATAATGGAGTAAAGTATCCAATGATTGAGATTTGTTTGTGTCTTTGTTAGACAATAGATTAAATTTCCCAATGTGTGAAATGATTGGTATCTTGTTTGACCATGGATTAAAGTTCCTAATTCTATGAAATTGTATGCGACTTGTTATGATGGGCTTAGGTCACTAATACTTTGAATTGATTTATGTCATTGATAGATGATGGAGTAAATTCTCCAATGCTTTGAGTTGCCTTACATCTTTGATAAATGTGGGTTGAAGTCCCTAAGTCATAAAATGAGTAGCTATTGGAAAGAAATGGGTTGGAGTCCCAAGACCAATGAAGTAAAATAGTTGATTGATAATGATAATAATATGTGTCATGTTGCTTCCTTTTAGTGTGCATATTCCTAAATTTTGTAAGGTTTAGTTTTACTCATGTTGATGTGTTAACTTGTGTTTATGCTTACTTTACCCTTCATTCGCGAAAGCATGATCCTAAGTCAGGGAGAATGAAAGACCCGAGAATGTGGCCTGGCAAAATTTTTGGTTGTCATGAAATGTGTGTTATGTTTTATCCTTGTTTTTTGTTGTTTCCAACTTATTTAAGGACTTGTTAGGTGCATATTGGGGTGTTAACTTAAATCTATACTCACATGTCCATGTGGGAAAGAATTGAAACACTTAGACTTGAACCCTTGAAGAAGACAAGAACCTCTTTGATGTCACTGAAGTGGATACAGTTAGGGGTACTTGAGTCTTTCCATAGATCATGAATGGTAACCACCATTACCTCCTCTTTCATATAGTGATAGCGCTCAACTTACAAGTAAATTTAGTTCAAGGTGATCGTCGTCAATATATTTGCCCAACATTGTAGTCAGGGTCGAATCCACAGGGAACAATGTGAGTGGCAATTAAACTCGTTCGAAACTAATTATACAAGTTGAATTCAAACAACTGGCAAGAAAATACAAAATGGGGCTTTTTAATGATTGAATAAAAGTTATTAACACTTCAATTCACCTTAGAACTCAAATATTAAACTGCAATATTTCAAATCAATGATATAGAGAAACTAGATTTGTGATCACTATGATTAGTAATCCTCCATTGAATAACAGTTGTAGTATTGGATTCTCGAGACTTATGGGAAACACCAAATTATCAGTTTCGACAGTCCATCTAAGTGTTTCTCAACCTACCTTGATGTTTAACTCCCTAGTTCTCTTGAACTTAGGAAAGAATTATATTCATACAGATTTTATATCGAGTTGATCAATCTTGTTACAGCATTAATCAATAGATGAGAACTTAACCTTCCCAAATCCTCGTTCATAATTCACTTCTTACTAGGGTTGATTTCTTATCTCAAGAAAATCAATAGTGAGAAAGGCCTATTATTTGCAACCAACAAAAAATAATTAATACAAAAGAACTATCAATATCTTGCCACAATCACTCGAACCCTAACCAAATATTAAATCCATGGAGGAATAATCATAGATCCCACAAACTTAGTTGTGGATTTTAGTTCCACATAAGAAAGAAAGAGATAGAAACAATTATATTCATCATTCAAAGTAATTAAACTTACAAAAGATGAATTATAAATTTGATTCTCTTCCAAGTTCAATAGAAAATTGCCACAAGCAAATCAAAGAGTTGAAAATTGAATTCTAAGTTCAGAGCCCCCTAAGAGAGGTGAACTCCCTTGGAATAAGTTTTCTGCCCCCCCCCCCTTGATATGTCCATCCTCCTAATGAAACCCTAGAAGCTACTATTTATATCCGTAACTTATTAAAAATCTGGTATTAAAAATTCTGAAATTTTCTTTTAGGTGACGACATGTCTGACGACTTATCAGAGTTCTGATATCTTATCAGAACATGTCGTTAGGCATGCTTCAAATTTTGGTCTTCTGCTTATGTGTGATGACATTCTTGATGACTTATTAGACACGTGACGACTTAACATAGACGTCGTCACATCTTCACTTCAATTTCTCAAGAACTGCCCAAGCGTGACGATGACCCTGACGACTTATCTCAACTCTGATGGCCTATTACTGGTTGTCGTCACTTCTTCCAGATGAATCTTATTCTCTATCTAAGGCTGACACTGAGTCTGATAACTTATCAGGGAGTTGATGGCTTATTAGATAATTTGTCAACTACACTTCCCTTTTTATTTTGCTCAAAATTCAACTCTTTTACTTCCATTATTTCTGATTCTCTTGCATCTTGACTTTTACTACAATATCAAAGAGAAAACAATCAAAAATGACAAAAGTTGATTAAGACTTTGCAATTATTCTTAGTTAAAAGCCTCAAATGTGTTAGCATCTTCTCACACATCAACACCCTCAACTTAAAACAATTGTTTGTCCTCAAGTAACTACATGCCACCACACTATGATGCTTAACCAATAGACACATACGATTCCTATGATAGTTGATCATGAATTTAGTTCTAAACACATTACCCTATCCATTTTCAATCACTTTAAACCCAACTATTCATATCAATAAAGATCAATAGTGTGACACAAGGGAATCAAGATATGACATCAAATCAACAACAATAACCATGCATATATACAAGTTACACTACCCAAACATGTAAGCAGCTAGTAATGTAACCAATGTTCCCTTACAACAAAGAAGTCCCTCTTCACTCATATATGTAATCAAGTATGTCAATGAGTAGACGGTCAAGAGACACTCACTCTCAGAAAGAGGTTCCAATCAATGTATTTCAAGTACCATAAGCTTACCCTTATTTTCATCATCGAGGCTTTCAGACAGTTAAGCAAGGATCACTATAAGACTTTTCTTTAGCTTGTAATGTAGGAGTGGGGCTTGTATGATATGCAAGGATATTTAAAGTGACTAACCCTCCTTGGCACTACACTATTTTTGGGGTCTCACTTATCAACTTTACCTTATTTCTCCCTTTCTTGATTAAAGAACATTCAAGCTGGGTGCAGTTTTTATTCATTCATTTTCTCTTTTTCACAACTTTTCTTTTCTTATTCTTTTTCTACAATACCCAACTTTGCATATTTTTTTTATTATTACCCTTCTTCATACTTACTTTACATCATACTCCCCTATGATATCCACCCTCAACATAGGCTATTTGCCTTAGTCAAAGTGCACAATATCCAAGGAGGACCAGGGCCTAAACAGGTTCATTGTGATACAAATGGAAAGGTGATAGGTATAATAAAAAGAATAGGCAATCAGGCTCAAAATCAAGATTGAGGGATATTTTTCACACATTGAAGGTCATTTAGGCTTAAAGTGTACTAATATCAATAATGGCCTATAATCCTTTCCTAACCATTATTCTACATCCAAGGCAAGACCAACTGAGCAAGTTCTGGATTTAACACATAACAGGAACTAGGTGATATCTCACACACACATGGCATAAAGGTACATCACAAGCTACTACCCTTTAAGTTCATGCAATTGTTAGAAGTGATTATCATGTCCCTAGTACTAATTCCCAAAAAAGATTCACAGTAGTTACATATAGATGTACATCACTCAATTACCAGATAGACAATTGGAGAGGTATTTACCATTCCAAGAAAAATCTACAAAAATATGTCAACTGTCCTAGATACTTATTTTTCCCTGAGTTAACCACAACACATCACAAAACAAACACAATATGCCCAAATATTCCGGCGCTACTAGGAACAAGACTTTGGGGAAAAGAGGCACGTCAACAAAAACCCCAACAGTACATCAACTCCCACAAGTAGCCCCGCCCTTAACTTAAAATCATGCAATGTCCCCAATACGTCAAACCAAAATAATAGAGTTAGAAATATACTTGTGGCACCATGGGTGCAAAGATCTGATGTCAATCACATAATATGAATACAAACAACAAAATACTTTGGGTTGCCTCCCAAGCAGTGCCTAATTTAGTGTTGCGGCATGACCGAACTCAGTTTTTTCCTCCACCTTGAGGATATGAATTTCACCCCCAACTTAGAGTCTATCTTTTTACCTCGATCTTAGGGGGTGGTACAAAAATTAAGAATTTGAGTAATGGAATGAGCATGGTAAACCAATTGGCCTTAAAGTGAGGTGTGTTTTTATGTTGCTTGTCTAATGTAAAATCAAGAATAGAGGATTCTTTTTCCTAATCTTCACACTCTTTGTAACACCTCAGAAATAGGTCCTGATACATCACACGGTGCTTAGGGTCACAAGTAACCCCAAGCAAACCCTTCTACTGGCATATCTCATAAGCAACTGAATAAAATGCTTAAATCTGTATAAAATCAGTGAGAACGTAAAACTTTTCTGAACTTGATCAATATAAATCTGAACTTTAAAAGATTACACTCTGCTTTTACCAAAATTAAACTAAAACTGAATACATGAGCTCTGCTAACTGTCTATGAATCCTCTACTAGTACTGACTTTAGATAGCTGGGTCATGACTCTCTACTATCCTAACTCAATACGACTGAAATAGGAAAATAAAGAACTACTCAAACTGTCTATCTGGCTCAAACCCTTGAATCAAAAGGATTCATCATTTTCTGACTGGAAACTGCGAGCTGACTGAATCTGAATGTGCATACTAAGTCTTGTACCTACATTATGACACAATGTAGCACATAGACATATATGTGGATTAGCACTTTGGGAATGTACTGAGTATACGAGGTTGTATGCAATTAAATATTCAATATCATAAATCCTTATAGAAAACATGCATGCTAGTATAGATGACTCTCATAGCTTGAATTAAAACCATCATAATCATGAATAAGAAAACAAGTAATGTAAATCATGTGAGTCATTGCACTTTATTCTAAATCTGCATTCTATTATTATTCTCAAACTTGTAAGATAGATAAAGTCTTAAAATAATATCTTTTAGAGCATACACTTTAATCTCATGAAAACTAGGAACTTCTTTGGAACTTAAAGATTTTGACACTTGAGAGCCTTAGGAAACTTGGACTCATAGCTTTCAAAATACATATACTTGTATCTTAGAAAGAGTGGGGGACTACTTTGGGAGTTTCTTCTAACAGAACTAAACCATGTGAGCTACATGGATTCCAACATCTTTCCCACGTTGGGGAGAGCTGTTCTATCCTTTCCATCCAATAGAACCTTAACTTTAGTGATCACTATCTTAATCCACTTGGGGTATATCAAGAATGTATGGGACATGTAGTTCTGGGGCATGAGACCTCAAAATCAAGCCTAACCCAGTGCTAAATACTACTCCTTTACTAAGCTCAGAACTTAAGAAAATCCACCTTAAAAACATTTCAACAATATGTGATGGGAGCCAAAATGCATCCCCTTTATCTCAAAATCAAAGATGTGGATTTCTTTCTTAACTTAGGATCAAAACTCACTTCTTCCTTGAAATCTTGATAGACTTATCATGAATAAGCTTTAAAGTCTCAATAACATAGAAATATATGTACTCTTCTTGAAACACTTTAAAAAGTATTAATAAGTCTTTCTCAAAGACTCACAATTTCACAATAAGGCTCAATTCATGACAATAAATCTAGGAAATTCTTGAAAATATGATATGAATATAGGAATATGCAATTTCTGTCATGAACTCTCAATTTATACCATAGTTAAATAAGATAATCATGCAATTTAAAACTTGAACAATTCCATAATATTAAAAACTTGAAATATAGTAAAATCATATGAATTCATTCTTGAAACTATGAAATTCTTTATGAAAAACTAAAACTTTTAGGCACGAGAATGAAAGAGTGTTCTTGTTCAAAACCCACATACGTTAAACTTGGAGCTTTTGCATGACTTCAAAAATTTCAGAAGGTTATTTACAAGCTATTGGGTGTCCCTCGTAACCCTCTTAATGGGGAATTCAAATATGCAAGAATTATCAAATTTTCATGGTTGAATCTCTAGATGATTGGGTTTTTATATTGAAACCCTAACCTTGTAGTTGAAGGTGTGCAGAGAATTTTGAGATGTTTAACTAAACAGAATGAAAGATAATACACTCCTTGAGGTTTATAAGTCATGGAAAGTGAGGGAAAAATAACAAAATACCTTTACTAAACAGCTTCCCAGTTGCTGAAAATCTAAGGCTGACGACATTTGTGATAGGCCGTCAGACTTGTGATAAGTCGTCACAAATATCGCCATGGGGGGGCTGGAATTTATGGATTTTTGCCTAAGGCTGACGATATTCGTGATAAGTCATCACACTTTTGATAACTTATCAGAAATGTCATCACTGTAGGATTTATTCTACCTAAGGATGATGACATTCATGATAAGTCATCACACTTGTGATAAGTTATCACCAATGTCGTAACTCAGTTTTCCAGGATGATATGTTGGAGTAAAATGGATATAGCATTTTTCTCCGATATTGGATTTAGGAAAAATTCATATCGTTGGAAACATAATTCGAAGATCTTTTATTTGATATATTGTTGTCCACCCAGTTCGTCATTACAAGGAGTTATGGTCGATTAAAGTAGACTCAAGTTTCAATGCTCACTAAAACTGGGACGATAGAAATGTTTCCAACTTGACCTTGAGTTAGGGGATCTCTATAATCTCAATTCATGCTCAAATAGGTTCCCACACTGCATTTATTAACATACCAAATTTGCATATGATATATGTCTTTTGGAACATCTAAACATAGAAAAGATGGTTTTTTCTATCCCGAAATGCGGGGTGTTACATTATCTCCCCCTTGGGATCATTCATCCTTGAATGCTTCTCTTTAGATTAAGAATATAGAGAAAACTGAGGATACACAGTAGAAATAACTTATTAAACTGAATCTATATCTTTCTAAACTTTGGTATACATCGATGAATGCATATACTCATGATAAGAATAGCTATCTAACTGAATCATTTATTAGAGAGGAGCTGAATGAAAGAAGGTTGTTACCTTCGTCTTAATCTAAGCTAACTTTCCATTTTTACCTAGTTATGAAAAGCTGACTTATGTTTAGAGTTTAGAATTTGCTTGATGTGCTCATAGTGTGATCACACTTATAAACTATGAGGTGATAGTTTATGCAGACACAAATCATGAGAAAACAAGGCTAAGATCACACAATGGGCATCATAGTGTCTGAGATAGAACACTTAGAAAATGAAGTTGAATCATGACTAGATATCTGAATTCTGAAACTAATGCCTGATACGTATACTGAGCTGAATTCGCAATTGCAAAACTATTTTGGAATGACCATACTTAAGAAACTTCAAATAGTAAAACTAGGCTAGTTCAAAAAAATAAAAATCCATAGCAGTATATGTGCCTAATTGTTAAACTGAACTCTTGTCTATTCAAACTAAATCATACTGGATACTCATGCTCAAGTGGAGGGTTTCTTCAACACCCCTCTAGGGAGTTCTAATGATTTGAAGGAGCCAAGAATTCTGGTTAAGATCTGAATAAGACATCTGGATAAGGGATTACAATATTGCTACAATTCCATAGCTTAGAATCATAGACCTTTGAATCGTAGACTGGGGTAGAATTTACTAGACTTTAGGCAATGCAACACCTTACTTAAAACATAGACACACTTCTAAAATATTTTGTCAACTAATTCTTTACCTTAAAAACCATACTTATTGATTCATTTTCTAATTCTAACAAGGACGTTGATATTTCCTTTTACTCATGGCTAAACTGAAATAAATTCCCTCACCATCTTCAATCCTAACCCACAATCATAGGGTACACCACATAACACTGTACTACTAGTCTGAACCGTAATTCAACATACCCTGCACTTCACAACTTCTCATCTTATGAAAATACTCATTACTACTCCAACAACCACATTCAACCTCATACTAGACATTTTACTAATCTACAGTGCATTCATCTAAATATACAAACATGATGTTCAAGCCTCACTTCTATAACCACATATGCACTTCTAAACACACTCCCCTAAACTACCTTTGTCAATACTTACAAACCTCTATCAAGAACAACTTCCATGCACTACTCCTAAGAAGACATACATAAAATTTCAACTACCCAAACATCTCATATAAAACTTCGACTAACCATGACAGGTATTAAAGACTTAGCTTCAATCTTACTTCATACTTTACTGCCTTAGCTAAAATAAGCATACAATGATCTTCCCGTAACAAGAAATGTTTACTCTTTCCCATCCAGACAACTGATTATCATCACTATCTTGACAAAAGAAAAGGTAATAGAATATTAGAACATAAGGGCCCAAAATATAAGGGGATACCATGAATAACTTGACTCTCAACTGAGGCTTCAGGAATAGAATATATCGCATCATGGACTTATCAAAAAAGTATGATCTGAGGACATGCATGATATAAATCAAATTTCTCTAATAACTAAAAGTATTTCTTGAGTACTTGGACTGAATATACTATAAAGCTTGGGTACATGAGTCATGATCTGCATGACCTAAATTTGAAGTTCATAACTTATGGAATGTGATTCCAACTGCTAAAAAAACTAGAACTCCTCATTTTAGGAACTAGGAGAGTACATAATTCTCCATCATATGCATGAACATGAATTAAGATCATGGAACTGAATGTAAGGAAGGAGTAAGTATTGGGAAAACTAAAATTACTAAAATAAGATTGGGACAATAATTAATCTTTCTCACAGCTATTCTATAATTTACTGGTATATCTACTAGAATCTAAAGGCTTGACTTGGTTAATTGTTCTATCATCCCCCCTTAGATGTACACCATAAATCTAAGGCCGTGAACCACTATATAAACTCTAGTCTAACTATCGTCACTTGTAACACCCCGTATTTTGGACGAGAACAAAAATCATCATTTCCTTTACGTAAAGGTTCCAAAATCTATTAATCCAATTCAAGTTTAGTGTGTTAATAAATTATGTAGTGTGGAAATCTATTTGAGCATGAATTGATATCATATAGGTCCCCAAGATCAAGGACAAGTTGAAAGTTTTCCTATCGTTCGAATTTTAGTGAGCGTTGAAACTTAGGTCAAGTTCAATCGACCATTACTCTTTGTGTATATTGAATTAGAGTGTATAATATATATCAAATGAAAGGTATTCAAATTATCTTTCCAATGATACCAATTTGGTAAAAATATAACACCGTAGGAAGAAGTTATAGCTTTACAAAGTGGAGTGTGTCGTGCAGCATAATGTGGGCGACACACACCCTAACTTATGCCATAAGGTGTGCAAAGAATAACCTAATGTGTGCGATAAAGAGTGCGTCGTACAACCTATATTATGAGATAAGGTGTAGGCTGCATATATTATTACTCAAGTGACTTAAACACTGTTTTTTAGGCAAAATAGTCATTTTTCCACCCTTATTTAGCCATAAACACGAAATTCTGTTCCCAAATACCCCAAAATACACCTTTATTCATAAAAATTGCTCAATAACTCTCCTTAGGGTTTCAAAATAAAAACCCAAGCAACTCAAGATTCAATCGTGGGTTTTTAAAACTAATTGCATATTTGGATTCCCCAGAACGTAGGCTTCAAGAAACACCAATCATTTTTGCATATAGAGGTACGTAGAGTTATCTCAAAAATCTCAAGGGCTTAAAATTTCATGTTTTAAAAATGGGGGTTTTAATATTACAAATATGATTATGTTTTAAATGTTTTATGATATTGATTTGGTCTTTAGGCCTATTCCCGAAGTGATTTGATATATGATATGCGTATATGCATATATTCCAAAAAGATGTTAACTTCAGAGCATGAATTATATGAAAATCCCTCTCTTGATATGATTTTGTATTAAATCCTCATATTATATGAATAGTTTGAAATTATCTTGACAAGCATGACATGAAATATTTTGAAAATGGTTATGATTTTTGACTTGAAAT
>NC_061117.1:162447283-162527352 GCF_002878395.1 Capsicum annuum
CATGACATGAAATATTTTGAAAATGGTTATGATTTTTGACTTGAAATTAGAGGATTGTTATGTTGAAATATGATGAATATAATGGTTGCATGAAATAATGATGTGATATTGGTGGCTTACAAGTCGGGTATGAAGATACCCTAGAGAATAAAATATGTGATTGAATTAATGGAGTTTGATGCATTGATTTTACATGAGATAGGTAGATACCGGATGAAAGCGTTTTAGTGTAAGGGCTCATCACTGTAAATCGTGTTTGCCGATATGGGGATTAGGTACCAGGCTAAGTGATCTTGTGTATTTGACTTTATGTCATTCCTAAATTGGGACTATGGTTAGGAGCCTAGGCTAAGTGATCTTGGGCACTACTATACTTTATTGGGTCGAGACACCCTGCTGTGTGATCTTGTGTGTCTTCCCCTAACTTACACTCTAATCTCAGCAGCAATCGACATTTAACAGTTGGTGTAAATGTTATATGTAGGGATTCCACCTAGCTCATCTGCATTACATTGTTGTTGAAAACTATTACATTATGACCATGTGTTTTCAAATGATTTGATATGAAACTGCTTTATAATGGCTCTCACCTATATTTGAAAAAAAAATATTACATTTTGTTTTTGATTTCTCTGCGTACCAGTACTTTTGTATTGACCCACTTCCCTCCCAGGTTTGGAGGCACAGTTTAGGGGTCCAGATAACCAGTAGATCTCTTCCGACAGATTTACAGAATCAAGTAGTGAGCCTTCTATATTTTGGAAGGCCTGTTGTCTGTCAGTTTATTTATCATTTAGTAGTTTTGGGTCTACTGGGGGCCTTGTCCCAGTTTTCAGACAGTAATTTGTTACACTTATTTATTAAAGATTTCGCAGATGGTTGTTCAGATGCCGATAGATGTTGTGGGACATTATTTCCCCTTTGTTGATTTCATTTGATTTATGACTATGTTTTCCGTAATATTGTGTATTTTCTGCATATATTATTATCATATGAATTATCTGTATGAATACCAAATAGATAGGGGTATTTTGGGCCTTCATGGTTCAGAATGCTCGTCACAGCCAGGGCCCTAGTTCGGGTCGTGACATCACTTTACTCTAGAGTCTGGGATATAGCAACGCCCATGATCAAAAGAACTCAACCCAAATAACTACACTTGAAAGCGTAAAACCAAATTTAATACTCGCTGAGCTACACCCTATCTTTCTGTAGCCCCAAGTTAGCATATAATACTTGAACACTTACCAACTTTGAATCTGCATGAGCATCCCTATATGTGGAGTGCACACCATCTAGTGCTTTAACTATTATTCCTAATAGCTAAATCTTCTAAATTTCAAACTTAGATTCGAACGCTTAACATGGGTATCTCCAAACCTTTGATGGACCATACAACTTCTGTCATATTCTACCAATATCACACTTGTAAACTTATGTTTCTAAACCATGAGAATCACATTCATACTTAAAAATGCTCAACATCTTCAATAAAACTCCTTAACTTAGCTATCAAGAACATTATTCATTATCAAACTAGCCTTTCTCCACCTAAAATCTCAATGGTACTACTGACCCCACAACATGCAATAATCCTCAAAAAAAAAATATTGCAGCCCCATAGCAGCTTGGGCATACTTTTGCATCATACATACCATGTCTAACTTGACTATGAATCAAGTAAACTTATGCTCTTGCATACACTGTTCAAGCCTATTATATCACTTCATTACTAACTCAATCCTATGCACAAGATTCGGCTATACATATAGTTAGTGAATTGCCCTTACCACTTTTATTGTCACTACACCTCTAAACCCTCAGTTTCAACCAACACAAAAACAACAAGATGCACAATAAGTAGCTAGTGAATTGAAATAGGCCTCACATGTCTTCACTAAACTTTGATATTTCAACAAAACAATGATAACAAGGTTACAAGAGATAGAAACTTGACACACAATATTTAATGATCTAAGAATACACAACTTATTTTGTCTTACTTGCATGACTCATAAGATTGAGAACATAACTCTGATCTTGAGAGACTTATAACACACTAGAATTCTACTCTCAAGCCGCTTTGTGTGACTTCTAAAGCTTCTTGCTAGACAATCGGAGAGAGTTATCAAGGGAGAAACTGGAACTTACTAATTATGCTATCTCAAGAATAATACATGGATAGGGAAGTATAGCTTTACATTATAGATTCTGAGTAGGAATTTGGAAGTATATTTGACTTGGGCTTAGTGCACGAATTTTATGAATCATGAATAGAGTACTTCAATTATCGAAACTCAAAGGCACTGATGGGATACTTTCTAACTCACTTACAATCCGATAACTATCAATGGAGACTGTTTGAGAAAGCACTATCTGTAAAGATTTAAGCTTGACTATTTATGATACTTTGAAAATAATGCAGAGATGGCTCGGATAGAGTAAGATGAGAATTTGTATAAGTTTCTTAAAGAATATTTCAATAGCACGATCTGAGACTTGAAAGAATATAGAAATTTCCTAAATGCCTTGTAGTCTTATGAACAAAAGTACAGACGTCTCCATACCATTATGCAAGACTCTACTAGACATGGTTTCACAGACACCCTAGGACACTTGAGCTTTGGGCTCTGATTCCATGTTTGTAATGCCCCGGAAATAGGTCCCGAGATGTCACACGGTGCTTAGGGTCACAAGTGATCCCAAGATAACTCTTCTACTGGCATAACTCATAAGCAACTGAATAAAATGCTTGAATCTGTATAAAATCAGCGAGGACATAAAACTTTTCTGAACTTGATCAATACAAATCTGAACTTTACAAGATTACAACTCTATTTTTAACAAAATAAAACTGAAACTTAATATATTAGCCCTACTGACTCTCTATAAAGCCTCTACTAATACTAACTTTAGATAGCCGGGTCATGAATCCCAACTATCAAAATTCAATACGACTGAAATAGGAAAATAAGGAACTACTCAAGCTGTCTATATGGCTCAATCAAACCCTTGAATCAAAAGGATTCATCACCTACTGACTGGAAGCTACGAGCTGACTGAATCTGAATGTGCATACTAAGTCTTGTACCAAAATTATGAGACTATGTAGCACATAGACGTATATGTGGATCAGCACTTTGGAAATGTACTGGGTATATAGGGGTGTGCGGAATTAAATAATCAATATCATAAATCCTTATAGAAAACATGCATGCTAGTATAGATGACTCACATAGCATGAATTAAAACCATCATAATCATGAATAAGAAAACAGGTAATGTAAATCACGTGAGTCATTGCACTTTATTCTAAATCTACATTCTTTATTTATTCTCAAACTTGTAAGATAGATAAAGTCTTAAAACAACATCTTTCAAAGCATACACTTTAATCTCATGAAAACTAGGAACTACTTTGGAATCTTAAAATTTTAAACACTTGAGAGCCTTAGAAATATAGGACTCATAGCTTTCAAAATACATAACCTGTATCTTAGATAGAGTGGGGGAATACTTTGGGAGTTTCTTCTAACCGACATAAACCATGTGAGATACATGGAGTTCAACGTCTTACCCACATTGGGGAGAACTGTTCTATCCTTTCCATCTGATAGAACCTTAACTTTAGTGATCACTATCTTAACCCATTTGGTGTATATCAAAAACCTCAGAGGGCACTTAGTTCTGGGGAAAGAGACATCGGAATCAAGCCCAACTCGTTGCTAAATACTACCCCCTTACTTAGCTCAGAACTTAAGAAAATCCACCTTAAAAATATTTCAACAATATATGATGGGAGCAAAAATGCATCCCCTTTATCTCAAAATCAAGGATGTGGATTTCTTTCTTAACTTAAGATCAAAACTTACTTCTTTCTTGAAATCTTGATAGAATTATCATGAATAAGCTTCAAACTCTCAATAACATAAAAATATATGTACTCTTCTTGAAACAATTTAAGAAGTATCAATAATTCATTCTCAAAGACTCACAGTTTCACAATATTGCTCAATTCACGACAACAAATCTTGGAAATTCTTGAAAATATGATATCAATATAGGAATATGCAACATATGTCATGAACTCTCAATTTATACTACAACTAAATAAGATAAACATGTAATTCAAGACTTGAACAATTCCATAATCTCATAAACTTGAAATATAGAAAATTAATATGAATTCATTCTTGAAAATGAAATTCTTTAAGAAAAATTAAAACTTTTGGGCACGAGAACGAAAGAGTGTTCGTGTTCAAAACCCACATACCTTAAACTTTGAGCTTTTGGATGACTTCAAAAGTTTGAGAAGGTTAATCACGAACTATTGGGTGTCCCTCGTAGCCCTCTCAACGGGGAATTCAAATATGCAAGAATTATCAAATTCTCTCGGTTGAATCTCTAGATAATTGGGTTTTTATGTTGAAACCCTTACCTTGTGGTTGAAGGTGTGCAGAAAATTTTGAGATGTTTAACTAAAAAGAAAGGAAGATAATACACTCCTTGAGGGTTATAAGTCGTGGAAAGAGAAGGAAAAAGACCAAAATACTCTTACTAAACCGCTTCCTAGTTGCTGAAAATCTAAGGCTGGCGACATTTGTGATAGGCTGTCAGACTTGTGATAAGTTATCGCAAATGTCATCACGGGGGTATTGGAATTGATGGATTTCTTCCTAAGGCAGACGACATTCATGATAAGTTGTCACACATGTGGTAAACTATCACAAATATCGTAACTGGGGGCTGGATTCTACCTAAGGCTGACGACATTTGTGATAAGTCGTCACACTTGTGATAAGTTATCACGAATGTCATCACTCAGTTTTCCAAGCTGACATGGTGGAGTAAAATGGGCACAACTTTTTTCTACGACATCGAATTTAGACGAAATTGATATATTTGGAAAGATAATTAGAAGAGCTCTCATTTGATAAATAGTAGGCCACACAGTTCATCATATACATGGAGTTATGGTCTATTGAAGTAAACTCAAGTTTCGACGCTCACTAAAACTCGAACGATAGGAAAGCTTTCAACTTGACCATGATTTATGTGATCTCTATGATCTCAATTCATGCTCAAATAGGTTCCCACACTACATAATTGATTAACATACCAAATTTTCATAGGATTTATGGCTTTTGGAACATCTACACATAGAAAAGACAGTTTTCATTCTAGCCCAAAATGCGGGGTGTTACACTCTTCTACTATTTTAAATAATTTTACGGACAAGATATCATCTAAACATAATGTATCAAAGTGCTTTGAATAAGGCTCAATCAATCCTACTTCAAAATTTACACTATCTACTGCACCTCACTTTTATTCACTTTCTCGATATCTTCACTTCAAATTGGGCTAGAGTCTTTATTATAGATTTTCTTTGTTTCTTATTTTGCCTCAAGCACCATGTCTTTTATCTTTGAATCATCTCTTATGGTTGGTTTGGTTGGTTGGGAAATCACTGAGGGTTGCTCAATATCAAGCTCAACATTACTATAGAGTTCTTGCTCCTCATCTTCACACTCTTTCATTATTTTAAATGATTCCACAGACAAGATATCATAAAAACATAATATAGAAGAATTCTTTGAATGATTGACCTCTATATCCATCTCTTCATAACACATATCACATACGATATCATACGTTTCTTTATGGAGATCCAACATTTATCAAAACATAGGTTTAATGCCACTCTTTCCTGTGCTTCGTTCTTCCTTTTCTTGACCATAAGACCTATCAAACTCATAAAAAGAACTAGAATTTAGGTTAGTGCAATAAGGAGAGGGAGAATATGGGCAATCACTCTAATGTCCATCTTAACCACTACATAAAGAACAATCATACTCCCGATAGGATAGAGATGGTGTACACATCTCTCTCCGAGGAGCATATCTACAATCTTGCCAAAATTGAGGTCCATCACAATATGGACATGGATTATCAAGATAAGATTTCCAACCACCAAACTCATGTTCATTCCATGATGCCAAAGTAATAAGTAAACTAAAATAAAAATCTACCTAACACAAGAAATAAAAGAATATCAAAAACAAATATTTACAAGTTTGAATTTAAACAAGTAGGCTAAAACTCTAAACCAACTCAATACGCCAAATTGTTCCCCGGCAATGGAGCCATTTTTTATAACGCTTAACTTATACGTCAATTTAGTGCAAGGCGGTCATTGTCAATATATTTACCCAACTTTGAATTTGGGGTCAAATCCATAGGGAATAATGTGAGTGGCGATTAAACTAGTTTGAAACTAAAGCTACAAGTTAAATTCAAACAACTGGCACGAAAAGACAAAATTGAGGTTTTTAATGATTGAACAAAAGTTATTAACACTTTAATTAGCCTTAGAACTCAAATCTTAAACTGTAATATTTCAAATCAATGATATAGAAAAACTAAAGTTGTGATCACTATGATTAGTAATCCTCCATTGAATAATAGTTGTAGTATTGGATTCTCGTGTCTTATGGGAAACACCAAATTATTAGTTTCGACGGTCCATCTAAGTATTTCTCAACCTACCTAGATGTTGAACTCCCTAATTCTCTCGAACTTAGAAAAGTCTTCTATTCATAATGATTTTATCTCGAGTTGATCAATCTTGTTACAATATTAATCATTAGATGAGAACTTAACCTTCCCAAATCTTCATTGATAATTCACTTCTTACTACGGTTGATTTCTTATCTCAAGCAAATCAATAGTAAGCAAGGCCTATTGTTTGCAACCAACAGAAAATAATTAATACAAAAGAATTATCAGGATGTTCCCACAATCACTCGAACCCAAACCAAATATTAAATCCATGGTGGAATAATCATAGATCCCACAACCCTAGTTGTGGGTTTTAGTTTCAGATGTGAAAGAAAGAGATAGCAACAATTATATTCATCATTCAAAGTAATTAAACTTACAAAAGATGAAGTATGAAGTTCATTCTCTTCCAAGTTAAAGAGAAAATTCCAACCAACAAATCAAAGTGTTGAAAATTAAATTCTAAGTTCAGATCCCCCAAAGAGAGGTGAACTCCCTTGGAATAAGTTTTCTGCCCCCGATATGTTCAGCCACCTAATGAAACCTTAGAAGCTGCTATTTTTATCTATAACTTAAGAAAAATCCAAAATTAAAAAATCTGAATTTTTCTTTTAGGTGACGACATGTCTGACGACTTATCAGAGTTCTGATAGCTTATCAGAATATGTCGTCAAGCATGCTCCAAATTTTTGCCTTCTTCTTATGTGTGACGACATTCTTGACTGCTTATCAGATACTTGATGACTTATCATGAACGTTGTCACATAGTCACTTCAATTTCTCAAGCACTACCCAAGACTAACGAAGAGCCTAACGGCTTATCACAACTCTGATGGCCTATCACAGGTTGTCGTCACTTCTTCCAGCTGAATCTTATTCTCTGTCTTATGCTGACACTATGTCTGATAACTTATCAGGGAGTTGATGACTTATCATACAAGTAGTCAACTACACTTTCCTTCTTATTTTTCTCAAAATTCAACTCTTTTACTTCCATTATTGTTGGTTTTATTGCATCTTAACTTTTACTGCAATATCAAGGAGAAAACCATCAAAAATGACAAAATTTACTTTAAACTTTGCAATTATTCTTAGTTAAAATCCTCAAATACGTTATCATCTACTCACACATCATATACTAGATAGTAAATTAGGTTAATATATTATCTTCCATACGACAATGTCGTGCCTTGGTCGTAACTATGCTTATGAGTCGTATATTAGTCAATTGTATAAAGTAAAGCATCAAACATAGAGTGGACTTTTTTTGTCATGACTTGAGCTTACAATTGGAGGGTGAGTTATACCTTTGGTTATGACTCAAAGTCCTCTTTTATCACCCAGAATAGTGTGGTTGACCTGGGATAAGGCTATGGTATAATTTAGGGTACCACTTATACCCTGGGTTACGTTTGCCCAGAGAACCATGAAGGGGAACCGTACCCCTACTCGTGTGTGTTTTCAAGCTTTTAACCAAGAATGTTTTTGTCATTTATCTTACCTATAACCCAAATACTTGACCGATATAACTCTTGTTAGCCTCCCAATTCTATATTTTTATGACATAAACACTCCTAAACACTCTAAAGACTATTGGAAGCAAGATTGAAGGCTAGGGTTTGGAGGTGTTCATCTTGAGGCAAGAAGAGAGTCAATATTGTTGGTGTGTCTTCTAGTTTAAGGCTTTCATCTTTTCCACTCTTTAAATAAATCTAAAACCAACTATTTCACACTTGAATTAGTAAGTGTACATGGTGGTTTTGAATCAAATGAAAAGGGTTCTGGAACTTAACAATGAATAATTATGATTCTTACTTCTACTTGTGTTTATACATGTTACTGATGGTATATTTCATGTGTAGATGCTTGTTGTATATTTTTTACCATGAGGGTCTAGAGTAACCCTAAACTTGATGATATCTACCATGAAAATGACCTTTTTAAAGGAATGCACAAAAGGTGTTTGTGAAAATGTCTAAATGAAATCACTAGATATATGTTGACAATGTGTTGAGCTTCTGAAAGGGCCCAAATGAGTATGAATGATATTTTGGAGCTATTATGGGCCATTCAAGGTGTGATGACAATCTTTTTCTGCTAATTACCAATAAGGGGTTAAAGTCCCTCAATGTGAAATGAACTTGCATAGTGTATTGAACAAAAGTGTGTTATAAGAATGCTAATAAAATCTGAATGTCTTGTGAGGGTCTTGAGGACCATAAAATGAATTGTGTGATGAATTGAATGAAGGCATATACCTAATCAGATGGTTGAGCAATGAAGGCTTCTATAAGGACCTATGGTAATGAATAGTGTTAAATTGGTTAAAGTCCATTGAATGTTAAATGATGCATGAGTAAAGGATTAGAGTCCCAATATCAGTTATGGTGGTTATGATAGCATGTGATTGGAGTCCCTTGCCTTATGAAAGGGATTGGGGTTAAAGTACCTTGCTTAAGGAAGTTTTATGTAGGTAGAGTCCCATTCCTAATGAGATCTCTTGAGTTCAAGGCACCTCGCCTTATGAAAAGGCTTGTGGTTAGAGTCCACGTGTGACACAAACTTAGAGTCCCTTATCAAATGAATGAGCATGAGGTTAAAGTCCCTTTCCTATATGAATGTGTGTGGGTAAAGTCCCTTGTTTGAATGATTTTGAATGTGTTTAAAGTCCTTGGCTAATGAATGTGTTTGCACAGGTGAAGTCCTTTATCTAATAATAATGTGATTGTGGTTGAAGTCCTTATCAGGTTGAGAACAAGGAATCTATAAGTGTGGGTGGTGGTAGTCCTCCACTTCATGTCTATTGAATGAATGCTTGAGAATGATGACGGGCCTTGATATGACATCTTGATTAGCATGTGATATATCCATATGTATGGATAAGTGTTTGACTAAGATGAAATGTGATATATTGTCCTATTGTTGAATGATAATGTTATTTTATCACTTATACTTGCGTTGCATGATAGCATTCCAAAAAAAAACGGTCTTCGGACTCTACGTCCCCATGCGACATAGGGCTTAGAGCATCTTCTTCTTAACCTGAGTAGTGATTAGTAGATTGAGCAGTTCATGCTTGACTTAAAGTAGTGAGCTTCCTTCCTTCGGAAGAGTCATCTCTTGTTCTCTATCATTAGACTTAGTCTCTTTAAGACTTGGTTTTTCGATAGTCGCAGGCTTGTCCCAACATATACACTTATTAACTTTGGTATTGTATTGAGGTGTTGTGAACAACTGTGAACTAGGGTGTAGTTATTAAAATGATTATAATATTGACTTATGATATATTTCCTCTATGATTTACAAGTTAGAGTTCCTTTGACTCCTATGGTATGTTGAGACGGTTAGGTTGGGTTATAGGGGAGACCTCCAGTACATGTAAGCTTGAGGCGCCCATAAGACATCGTGCGAAGTTTGGGTCATGTCAAAATCTCTCTAATATTATGATAAATCTTTGTTGAACCAAGATGAATAATATGACATTACTTTTGTGCTTCCTCAAAATTCATCCTCATAAACCACCAACGTTGGGAACCTATTACTTGCGTTGGTACCGCAAGATACCTTCACCACTAATCTCAAAAATCATCACCTTCAACTTACCCACAACATTATTTATTTGCCTCAGAATTGGATCCAACACTTGCTTCTCCTTTACATCAGCACAAAGAGATGACCTCGCAACCTCTTGAACAATCACACCACTATTAGAATCCAAGAGATGAGCTCTGAGATTAGACAAATGGTGCATACCCTTTACCTAATCCTGCTTCTCCTAAATCACCTAAGACAAGCTTCCCATGGATAACCTGGTAAGAGCATCAACAACAACGTTAGTTTTTTAGGGATAATACTGAAGATTTATGTCATGGTATTTTAGAAACTCAATCCACTTAATTTTATTGAGATGAAATTCTTTATGGGTAAAAATGCATTGCAGGCTCGTATGATCAGAATAAATATCAACATGGACCCCATAAAACTAATGCCACCGTGTCATTAACGCAAACAACACGGCTAGTAATTCTAAATCATGGGCTGGATAATTATCCTCATATACTTTCAATTGTGTAGAAGCATATGTAACCACCTTGACATGGTGCATCAACACACAACCCAGCCCTTCCATGATGCATCAGAATAGACAGCTAAATCATTAGTGCCTTCAGGTAGAGTCATAATAGGAGTTAAAGTCAACTTATCCTTCTGATTCTCAAAACTAGCTTTAGAAGCATCAAACCATGAGAATTTCACCTTTTCCTAAGTCAATTTAGTCAGCGGAGCTACAATAAAAGAGAAACTCTCCACAAACCTTCTATAATAATCGGCTAAACCAAAGAAGCTCTTAATATCAAATAGAGTCATAGGTCAAGGAAACTTATTAACCACTTCAAGCTTTTGTGGATCCACCATGATCCTTTAACTAGAAACAACATGACTCAAATAAGTCACAACTTTCAACCAAAACTCACACTTAGAGAACTTTGCATATAAATGTTGATCCTTTAGGGTCTACAGCACAATGCCAAGGTGATAGGCATGGTTCAACTCACTCATTGAATACACCAAAAATATAATCAATAAAGAGAATCACCAATATATCATAGAAATGATGTAAAACCTTGTTCATAAGATCCATAAACATGACCGGGACATTGGTCAAACCAAAGGACATCACGAAAAACTCAAAATTACCATATCGCATTCGAAAGTAGTCTTAGGATATTTTCCTCAATAATATTCAACTGATGGTTCACACACCGAAGATCAATTTTGGAAAATAACTTAGTACCCTGAAGATGATCAAAGATATAATCACTCCATGGAAGTTGATACCTATTCTTCATGGTTATTTTATTCAGTTGGCAGTATCTAATACTTATTCAAAGAGAACCATCATTCTTAAGTACAAAGAGAATTAGAGTACCTTATGAAGACAAACTAGGGTAGATAAAACCCTTTTAAGGCAATCTTTCAACTACTCCTTAAGTTCCTTCAACTCAACCGAACCATCCTATAAAGAGGGATAGAAATAAGATGATTGTCAAAACTAAGTTCCATACCAAAATCAATTTCCCAACTGGGAGGTACACCAAAAAGATCATCGAGAAACACCTCAAGAAATTGACAAACCATAGGACAATATGTAAAGAACGATCTTCGGCTCTAAATTCCTTAATATACACAAAGTGATAGAGTAACCCCTTGGAAATCATTTTTCAGGTTTTGAGATATGAGAAGAACCTTACCTTAGGCACTTGGGAACTACCTTCCCATTCAATTAATGGATTGTTTGCAATTTTGAAAATGACACTTTGAGTCCAACAATCAAAAGAAGCATATCACGAATGCAACTAATACATCCCCAAAATCACATCAAAGTTTAACATAGCTAACTATATCAGATCCACCATGGTCTCTCTACCATTGACTGACATCACACGACCCCTATCGACCTTTCTAGCCATAATAGAGTCACCCACCAGGGTGGATAAAGAAATATAGTTTGAAATGCACTCAAGATCAAAGCCAAATGAATAGCTACAAAAGAGGTCACATAAAAGAGCCTAAACCTGGGATTATGTAGACAATATACATTACGAGAAAAGAGTTCAAGGATAACAAAAACAACATTAAGGGACTCCTCAGAATCTTATCAAGTGGAACATGCATACAAACAATTATGAAAAGTGTCATAGCAAGCAGCAAAAGCAGGGACCTTTGATGTAAGAGCGAAGGAAGCAACAAAAGGAATTTTATTCACCCAGAATAAACCTTAGATGGGCAATCCCTCTATAGATGAACAGTTAGACCATATTTAAAGAACTTATTCCTTTCTTTCTCACAAAAACCATGATGCATCTAACCACAAAATCTAAATGGAGAATATAATGGAGCTGACTGAGCCTCATGAAATATCCTGGGTTTTGACTCTTAAAAAATTTCCTAGAAATTTGTTATCCGTACCCAATATGACTCATGGGTATGAGCGGTATGCAGGGTGACGTCTGATATAGTTCTATCATATGTTGACCATTGCTAGTTTATAGGATGGTTTTGGTCACTAAAATGGGTACGACTTACGGATAGAAGTCATAGTGCTTGGTATGAGTCATATCAAGGACAAGTATACCAGGAGATTCAAATAAAATTATGGCCTAAATTAGGGTTTGTAAACTTCAAATTCAATTTGTAACGACCCGACCCATGAATGATATTGTTTTCTTTAGGCCCAGGCCCGCACGACTTAAAAATACGTCACTATGGTTTTATTTTTTCTTACTTATATACCCAGCATCACTCTTGTTTTTTGCTAATGTAGGACACCTAATCCTAAGTTGGGGTGTTACAATGCATATAACTATACTTACATAAAATGCTGGGATAGGGGACAAGGCTTAGCATGCATTTTAAAAATTATAACCTAGGTTGTGTAGCATATCTGTCATAATAAGGCACCTAAGGAGTATATTGGGCTAAACTATCACCCAGCTAAAAGGGCCATAGTGCGTGAAACAACATAAACCAAAGAATAATCATATGTAAATATGCACCATGAGGGACTCAAACCTACCGGAATATATTAAAGCTGACTTATGCGCCTAGTTATTTAACATGAGGGACACAAACAACCCAATCATATAATAAGGAGGACTTGAACCACTCAGTCATTTATACGCCTGCATCGGTAACTATTATTTGTAGTATTTTTCCCTCGGGACCGACCTCCACTTTCATGGCTCAGCTGCACATCCCTTTTTAAGCCTAATTATAACACTTTTCATATATTCTCATTCATTAAACCACCATATACCTTAAGGCAGACACGGTTGGTATTGTCATAGCAACTGTACTTGTAAGGTAACATCATCATGCCTTTTTAATTTCATTTACTTAAGCAAAAGAAATCCTTTCTTTAGTAGTACAATGTAGGGGAACACTAACTACCTTCTATCACTAAATCAAACCATTATGTTTCAATAACCTCCTTACATTGTTAAATTGTTTTGAAAGTAGTTCATTGCAACTATACCTATACTCAAAACCATTTACACAAAGTTAGGTGGTGGTTATTACCAATTAAATTGTGAATATTCACAAAATTTGGGGAAACCACTATCCTCTAGTTTATTTTCCATGCCCATGTACCCTATAAGTTTAAAACCATATATAAATCATGAAAAATGCATAATAAATTATGAGAAAATAATTTAAGAAACATTCATCCCAAAACCCACAACCCATATCAAAACCCATGTTCAAATCCTTATAAATAATCATATAATTCATGCTTTAAGGAAAAAAATTCTATGTGTAGAGTTACATGCCTTTAATATCAATAATTATGGAGAGAATTTTCCCTTGGATGCTTTAATTGATCAACTTCTTGGAAAACCTAAGTATCTTGACCTTGGAGAAATTTAGAGGGTTTGAGAGAGAGTTTATGATTGATAAAGGTTTGAAATAATGGCCCCAAGGTGTTATATGTATGTGGGGTCTAAGAGGGAAATGAGGGAAATGTCCAAACTACCTTTTGTTAAAATCTAAAAAACTATCGCCAGCGAATACGAGTCTCTATGCAACTCATAAGGACACATTATGACTCATCACCATGAGCCGTAGTTAATATAGTACCTGAAGGACCCTTCTCTGGTTACCCTATGGTTCACATTATGCGACTCGTTAGGAGACACAATGACTCGAAGGGTCCTAGTTGTAAGTAGGACAGAAATACTTGGGGTACAAACTGGTTTAGATACGGATGGGACAATACCAATCATTTAGAGTCTTTAGGATTCGTTAGGAGCCACTTGTATTCCGGACAATGACTTAAGCTACCTTTACTTAAGACCCTACTATTGTGGTCCTATGACCCGCAATGACATGTTATGACTTATAAGTAAAGTCGTAGTCTAGACAACTAGTTTTAAACTCAAAAATTTTTTAGGCACTAAAATTCGGGGGGTTTCATTCTCCTTTCTTACGTTCATTCATCCTCGAATGATTGGTCAAGGGATCCTTTGGCATGATTTAATAAGAAAACACACCCCACTTACCTTTAACAAAGATAGAAAAAAAAATATATCAAGGAAATTACAATTTTCTTTTACAAAGTCAGCAAATAAAGATGTTAAGAAATACACATACCTTAAGCACGATTATCCAAAACGGTGAATAAGAATGGATATTTTGACTTCATGTCCTCTTTATCTTCCCATGTAGATTCTTCACACTTTTGATTCCTCCATAGAACCTTTTCTGAAGCTACGTTTTTTATTTACAATCGGTGGACTTGCCGATCAAAAATCTCAATCGGGACCTCCTCATAAGACAAGGAATCTGAGACCCAAACACTCACCAAAGGAACAAAAATTGAAGGATAACCTATGCATTTTTTCATCTTTGAAATGTGGAAGATTAAATGGGTAGAACCCAAACTCAAAGGAAATTCCAACTCATGTGCCACACTGCCTACTCGCCTCAAAATACAGTATGGACCAACATAACAGAGACCGAGCTTCTTATTCTTACCAAACCTCATCACTCCATTCATGGGAGATACCTTCAAGAAAACCAAATCATCCACATCAAAATCTGATTCCATTATCCTTAAATATGAATAGAAATTTTGGTGACTTTGGGAGGCCTTAAGCCTATCCCGAATAACCTTCAACTTTTCCATAGCTTGGTGAACCAAGTCGGGACCATACAGCCTATTCTCCCCAACCACATACCACCCAGTGGGATACCTACACATCATACCAGACAAATACTCATAAGGAGCCATCCCAAAACTAGAGCGTAAACTAATATTATATGGAAACTCTAAGAGTGCCAAATAGTCAACCTAACTACCTCCAAAATTGATCACACAAAAACTTAGCATATCCTCAAAAGATTAAATAGTCCTCTCCGCATGACCATTTGTCTGGAGTTTCAAAGTGGTGCTAAGGTTTACCTTAGTTCCCAAACCTCTCTGCAAGGAATGCCAAAGAAAATATGAGAACTGAGTACCTTAATTAGATATGATGGAAAATAGAGCACCAAGCAACTTCATGATCTCCTGAATGAAGAGCTTAGCATAATCCTTTGTCGAATAATTATTATTTAGGAAATAAGCAGATTTAGTAATCCTATCCATGATGACATAAATAGAATCAATTTACTGGTGACCGAGGAAGACCAATAATGAAATCCATATTAATCACTTCCCATTTCCATGCGGGCAACTCAATCTCTTAAGACAAACCACCAGACCTCAAGTGCTCAACCTTCACTTGTTGACATAACATGCACTTAGCCAAAAAATTGGCCACTTCTTAACTACTTCAACTTTCTATGGATCCACCATGATCCCCTCACTAGAAACAACATGAGCTATATAGGTCACAACATTCAACTAGAACTCACACCTAGAGAATTTAGCATATAATCATTGATCTTTATGGGTCTACAACACTAAATAAAGGTGGTTGGCATGATCATCCTCAATCTTGGGATATACTAAAATATCATCAATAAATACGATCATAAACAAATCTAAGAACTATTTGAATACCCCATTCATAAGATCTATAAATGTCATTAGGGCATTAGTCAAACCAAAAGTCATGACCAGGAATTCATAATGGCCATACCGGGTAAGAAAAAAAGTCTTATGGACATCTACCTCCCTAATATTTAGCTAAAGATAACTCAATCGAAGTTCAATCATAGAAAAATAGTTAGCACCTTGAAGCTAGCCAAAGAGATCATCAATCCTAGGAAGTGTACAATTATTCCTCACAATCACCATATTCTGTTGGCGGTAATCTACACATATCCAAAGGGACCGATCCTTCTTACGCACAAAGAGTACTTAAGAAACTAATAGAGAAACACAAGGGCAATAAAATACATATCTAGAGGATCTTTCAATTGCTCCTTAAATTCCTTCAACTCATCTAGAGCCATTCTATAGGGAGGGATAGAGATAGGATAAGTTTCTGAAGAATATCAATTCCAAAATAAATTTCCCTATCGAGAGTAACACCAAGAAGATCATGATGAAACACCAAAGAAAATTCACAAACTATAAGGACAGCTTGCAATGAAGGACCTTCTAAACTAGAATCCTTAACATGCATAAAATAGTAGTGATACCCTATGGAGATCTACCTCCGGGCTCAAAAATAAGAAATAAAACTTACCTTAGGCACTAAGGAGGTACCTTTCCACTCAACCACCGACTCATTTAGGAATTAGAAACTAACCCTTCGAGTCTGATAATCTAGAGAGGCATAGCATGAATAGAGCTTGTCCATACCCAAAATCATGTCAAAATCTAACATGTCCAACTCTATTAGATCCATTAATGTATCCCCACCTCTGATAGATACAACACAACTCTTATAGACTTTTTTATCCTCAATAGAGTCACCCACTGGGTGGACACCAAAAAGGGATCAGAAATACACCCAGGACCAAAACAAAAATGAATAGCCGCATAAGTGGTCACATAAAAAGGGTAGACCAAGGATCAAAAAGACAATATTTATCACGTAAGAAAAGTTTTAGCATACCAGTAAAAATATCAGGAGATGCATCAGAATCCTGGAAGGTGGCATGAGCATACAGATGATTTTGACCAGTGTTGAAACCTGAAGTAGCACCCTTCGGTGCAAGAGATAAAAAAGTAGCAATCGAGACCTTATTAGCCAAGATGCAATGCTGGAAGGATAATATCACTGTGTGTGACCAAGTTGACCACACTTAAAGCACTTATTACTCTCATTATCAGACTCTCCATGATACATCTTCATACAAAAATGACATGAAGGATAAGATCGGGTTGATAGCCTAAGACTGGGCACCTTAAAATCAACGATCACTGTCGGCTTAAAATCTTAAACATCGGATGACTTAGGATATGAAGCACTAGCCATAGAATAAGAATCAATGTTTCATAACTTCTTATTAGACCATTGCCTGCCATATATACCACTATTTTGTTGGCCTATACCCTACTTAGAGTACCTGGATATCTTAATTTGCCTCTCCCTTACTTAGGATTATTTCTTTTTTTTTATCTTCAACTTGCTGCATATGCTCCAACATCCTAGAGATATCCATATACTTATTCAATAAGTCGTCCTTTCTTTCAAAAATCTGATTGTAGGACAACCTAAGAAGAAACCTTCATTATTCTAGCACTCATGCTAAATACTAGCTCGAGAGCATATTGGGAAAGATGATGGAACTTCAAGGCATACTCTTTAACAGTAATCTTGACACGCTTCAAATTTACGAACTACTTTTCTTTTGACTCCATCAACTCTTAAGGAAGGAACTGATCAAGAAAAGCACCAGAGAAATCCTTCAATAATGCCAACTTTCTATCATTACCCCTAGACTAATCCCAATCCTCATATCACTGATATGTAACATCCTTCAACTGGTATGCAGCGAACTTACACATTAAGAATCAAAAGAATGCATCACACAGATAATCTTCTGCATCTCATCTATGAACCCTTGAAGATCCTCCTCAACTATAGAACAAGTAAAGGCCACAGAATTCACCCTTAGAAACTATCTAACCTATGTTTCCTCAGAAGAACTAACAAGATTACTAATATGAGCCAACTGATATGACTGAGATATAACTAATTGGGTTAATAGATGAATAAAATAATGAAGCTCGGCATTAGTAATATCTCATAGAGGTCACTAAGAAAGGGGAAAGATCATCGAGGTCGGTGGACCCCACTAGGAAAATCAGAAGCAATGATTCTAGATTTGATCTGAACTATATATGTAGGATGAATCCTATCCACATTATCCTCTAGTGGGTTAGAATAGTTTCCATGATCATCAGATTTTCTGTGAGGCATAATGTGAAAAGAGAACAAATGAGAATGATAGGAGATTTCTACACCCTAGATTCTACAACCCAAAAATATATCACAAGAAAGGAAAACATTCCTAAATTCCTTGTAGCCTCTCTTTTATAATTATGGCACACTAAACACCCATAAAAGAGACTTTACCTCACATAACTTTATGGACAGCCAATGAAACCAAATCTAGGCTCTGATAAAAAATTTGTCATGATCCCAACTAGGGTCTGGCTGTGATGGGTATCCCAAGCCCATCGAGGACCAAAGAGCACTCTCTTTCCCGAGGAAATAAAGAACATAACACCTACACATAATTGAATTCCAAATATATTACATGATAGGAAATTAATAAAGTCAAAGACATCAAACAATGCAAACATCAGTACCCAATCCACAGTAATATCCATAGTCGGGACTTTCCCCCGAACCTAAAAATAAAAATAATAATGTTAATGTGAACTCTGTAATTCTTGTTAATGGAAGGAAATTAATGGAATGATAACCTCTTTAGAAGAATGGAAGCTCACCACTACACCATGAATAATCAACAAACTGAGCTAATCCACCTAGAGGTGCATAGGAAATCTAGACTCCCCCTTAAACCCTCGTGTGGGGATACAATATGTGGAGATAGTTTATGGTTTGAACTCTAGTATTTAACTCAGGGATAAGGATAAGATAATAACAATTAAAAATCAAGTTCAACTCAAAGTACATGGTCACATATATGTATGCATATAAATATACTTATATAAAATGTTGGGATAGGGGACAAGGCTTAGCATTCATTTTAAAAATGATAAGCTGGGCTTTATAGCAAAAACGTCATAATAAGGCACCAACGAGCTATATGGGTCTAGCACCCCTAGCTGAAATGGCCATTATGTATGAAGCCATACGAACTAAAGGATAATCATATGTACATATGAACTATGAGGGACTCGAACCTCCCGATATACATAAACATTACTTAAGGACCTAGTTATTTAACATGGGGGACTCAAACCTCACAATCATATAATAAGGGGGACTCAAACCACCCGATTATTTAGAACCCACGTCGGTAATTGTTGTTTCCAGTACTGGTCATACGGTACCTCCGCATTCACATCCTGATTGCACATCCCTCTTTTAAAGCACGATTAAAATACTTTTCACATAAACCAATTCATTCAACCACCATACACCTTAAAGCATAAACTATTGGTATTGTTATACCGACTACACTTGTAAGGTAATACCATCATGTTATTTCAATTTCATTAACATAGGGAAAATAACTCCCTTTGTTTAGTAATATAACATGTGGCAACATCAACTCTCATTATTCATTTAATCAAATTATCTTGTTTCAATAACCACTTTACATCATGCAATTATTCTGAAAGTAGTTCATTGAAACTATACCCATACTCAAAACCATTTACACAAAATTTGGTTGGGTTTATTACCAATTCAATGGCCATTATTTACAAAATTTGAGAAAACCACAATCCGCTAGTTTATTCTCCATGCTCATGCACCCCAAATGTTTAAAACCATATATAAAACATGAACAATACATAATAAATTATCGAAAAATAATTTAAGAAATATTCATCCCAAAACCCTCTATCCATATCAAAACTCATGTTCAAATCCACATAAGCAATCATAAAATTTCATGATTTAAGTAAAATAATCTTTTAAGGATAGAGTCACATGCCTTAAATATCAAGTATTATGGAGAGAATTTGCCCTTGGAAGCTCTAATTGATCAACTTCCTAGACACCTTAAGTATCTTGACCTTGGATAATTTAGAGAGTTTGAGAAATAATTTAGTATTGATAAAGGTTGAAAATAATATCCCCAAGGTGCTATATGTACGTGGTGTATAAATAGGTAAAGAGGAAAATGTCCAAAGTACCCTTAGTTAAAAGATGAAAAATTATTTCCAGTGACAACTAGTCACATATGACTCATAAAGACATATTACAACTCGTCACCACAAGTTGTAGTCAAGACAATAATTGAAGGAACCTTATATGGTGACCCTACAATACACATCATGCGACTCGTTAGGAGACCTTACGACTCGTAAGGTCCTAGTCTTAACCAATTCAAAAATACTTAGGATACATACTAGCTTTGATGTAGATGGGTCTGTACGAATCATTTATAGTCTTTATGATTCATAGGAGCCGCTAGTAATCAGGACACTAACTTAAGCTACCTTCACTGGACACACAACAATTGGGGTCCTATGACCCGCAATAACATATTATGAATCATAAGGATATTTGTAGTCTTGACAGTGAGTTTAAAACACATAAAATTTTTAGAAAGCAAAATATGGGGTGTTTCACTTATTTTTTATGAGTTGAGTCAACACCCTTGACATAACACGATGCTTATAGCCATAATTGACTCAAAGCCAAATCAAGGCTTGGTAAACACAACATATTCTAAATATCAATATTTCATAGCAGAAACAAAATAAAATTAAACATAAATCCTTAAATAATCATAGTAATCTCTAAAATAAAACTATGTATGAATAATTGTACAAGTATTGAAATAATCTTAATTATCTTACTCTATATCTGAAATCCATGTATGAATAATTACAATAATAATGAAATAATTTAAAGTACCTTACTTGAAAGCCTCTACTACTCATGAAATGATATGATATATCCCTAACTAACTCTAAATATTGAAAACTAATAACAAAAAAATAAAAAGAACTCATCCTAAGATGATAAGGAATAACCACTTGTAGTCACTAATGTGGTACTAGAATATACTAGTTGTGACAATGACGCTGAGTACCTAAACTAATATCATAAAATAATGCAACACAAAAGAAGGTAAGTGGTCAATGCTATGAATGTATTTAGTATGTGAGATATAAATAATATCTAATAACCTGGGTATACAGATATGTTGTACTAAGTTTAAATTTATTTGAAGGAATTGAATTATAGTTTAATGGCCCAATAATGATATGGATATATGCTTCTATGAAAGGATAATCGAAGAATCCATAATACAATGCAATTAAAACTAATTAAGGGTAATGTATAAATATATACTGATTTTGAGTTTATGGGAGAGTCTACTAAGGGACATACACCACTTTAGGTAATATGGAGTCAAATATATTCACCTCAGTAGAAGGATCCACTATACCTTCTATGTTTTAATGTCATTGCTGGCATGGTCACAAAAGTAATGCCCAACATAGGGCTAAATAAACTTATAGTGGAACATAGTTTTGGGTTTTGGTTAAACTGGGACCCTAGTGCAACACGATGTTATGTACCACTACAAAACTGATAACATATGGATAGCTTACATAAAATTGAATGTTCAAAAACTAGGTTAGAGCATAATTTATGTAACAGTGTTATAAAGGACTATATACTAAAAATTAAGCAAGCTTGTACATTCTAAATTCACTATGTATAGGATCAAATGTTCATAACACTTCCATTTCTTAAACGAAAACTAAACCATGCATAAATGCTTTAAAACTATGTTAGATAATAAATTAAGAAAATATCATGTCATGTTTAAAGAAAACATCATGGAAATCATGTAATCATAATTTAAAATCAAGAGACTTTTAAATTTTGAGTAAATTATAAAATGTGTATGAAATATAGAATCATAACTTATGCTATTAAGGATTTAAGCTGTGTTTTTTTTGGGTCACAAGGGTCAAGGAATGTCCATTGTTGAAGTCTCACATACTTAGAGTATGATATTTTGTGCTAAGAACTTTAATCTTTGATGATTTAGGGATGAACCCCAAGCCTTACTTGAAAGAGTTTTTGTTATATCTTTTTTATATGTAGAGAAGATGACTATAAAGGACTAGGTCCCTAGATGTTCATGGCAATAGTATAGTTGATACGCATCTACACAGGTTTGTTATGTTGTGTAACAAACCATGCTAGTGCTTCTTATACTAATTTGGACTGCTAGTCTAATGAAATTTTAACCCTAATCATCACTCATCTATTAACGAAAAAGGATTCTTCTCTATCAAGTAGTTTTTGGAAATTCAAAAGAGTGCTAAAGAGAGAAGAAATACCAAAACTCAACATTCAAGATTTCTCATGTATTGCTTAAGTTATTATTATTTTTAAGCTAAAGATTTAGTGTTCTTGAGAGAAGCTGGATTTGTAATTGAATTACTCAGTCTATAAGGATAATATTCTTTTTTTTCTTAGAATGTGCTTAGGTTGAGTTTCCTATGCTTGATGCTGATAAGAGTTAATAAGTGTTGAGGAATCTTGGCAGATTTGTCAAGTTCAGCTTGTAGCAGGATTATTACAATCAGGAGTAACCTAGAGTTAGGTTCAAGTCAAATCTGTAATCAATAAGTTGAATGTAGTGGATTTCGGAGAGCTTGTGAGGGCGAGACATGGTTTCTCTTTCCTTGAGTAAGGGGATTTCCACATTAATCTTGTGTTTTTACTCTTCCTGCATTGTATTGTGTTCCTGGTTTCCTTACTGTGTGTTTGCTTATGATTGATTTTTAGGGTCCTGGCCTTTCACTGTGTGGTGGAACCCCTAAGGTTTCTGCAGTTAGTATTAGAGACAGAACACTCTAAAACGTTCACACCTATAGTGATTTGGTTAGCATGGCTACTCCATCTTACTTGGAAGAAGGGCAATACACTATTAGAACACCTAGATTTATTTGTAGTATTTTGGGTATTGGAAAACCCAGATGTTTAACTTTATTATTGAAATGGATAGTATAGTTAACAACATAATTCATTATGGTCCTTATTTTCCAGTTAAAGTATTCAATAAAGGAGAAATAACAAGCATGGTAGTAAAGATAAGAAGAGAGTTTAATGATGAAGATAGAAAGAAAGTTGAACAGAACTACAAGGCGAAGAAACTACTAGTATGTAGTGGTGGACCTAATGAATATAACAGGATCTCGACATGTGAAGATACCAAGGAGATATTGGATTTCTTGAGGACTTCTTATAAAGGTACAACTGATATGAAGGATTCAAAAGTAGACATGTTGAATACTCAATATGAAACCTTCACCCTAAAAAGGGAGAAACCATCCAAGAAATGCATTCAAGACTCACTTCTAACATAAATAAGCTTCACTACTAATTAGAAGTGATTCCACTATGTAAAAAAGTAAGGAAATTCTTGGTATTAGTCCTATGTATTGGGAAATCAAAGTGGATTCCATATCTGAAGTAAGAAACTTGAATACCCTAACTATGTATGAGCGAAATAAAAATCTAAAAACCCGTGAGCTTAAGAAGCAGCAAAGGATGGAGTAAAATAAAGTAAAAAGGAAAAAATCACTGATATTGAAGCTTAGAAACATAATTTAGCAAAATAGGACACTGATATTTCCTGTTTGGCAAAAAGGATTTTCTAGGCCATGTGGAAGAGTAGTTATTCCAAAGAAGAAGAAGCAGCAACACAAGCAATGTTGAGGTATGTCACAAATATGGAAATCTTGAGAACTTCATTAAAGACTATACAATGTACAAGATGAATTACCAGATATATCTCAACACTGAAGGTGATAAGGGAAAGAATAAAGACAAAGCCAATGAAAAATCAAGAAGGAAGACTGCAACTAAGTATGCAGTAAAAGCAAGGTATGGCAGCATGGGAAGATTCTTCCAGTGGATCTGATGAAGATTAGAAGTCTAGATATATTTATAAGCTAGCTGTAGAAGATAGTCAAGTATCAATGTTTCCTTGTTTGGATTCATTGCCAAAAAAGAAGATGAAGGCGAAAATAAGGTAACTCTTTTTTATATTAAGAAAAACATAGATAACTACACTACTAGGAAGATATAATAGCTTCAAAGTGTATTATTAGACTATGTATGTGAACTAGCTACCTAGAAGAATGCCTTAATAGAGAAAGTAGAGAATCAATAGCATGAGTTGATTGTTTCAACTCTCAAATATCTGATACTAAAGAATTGTTCACAAAGATAAAATCTGAAAATTCGAGTTTGATAAGTACGTTGATCATGGTAAATGATGTAGACGGAAAAGGGAAGAAAGAATCTTGAAGGATTCTAATTGATATAGAGGAAAGGTTGAGGGAATCTAAAAAACAACTCATGTCTACACTTCACAAGAATGAAAAGTTAGAAACGGACCTAGTCCATTTAATAGAAGAGCTTAACAAATCTCTTAAATGAACTGCATCTTAATAGATCCTTTCGAATTTAACCAATTCGGGTGGAAATAATGGCAAGGGTCTTGGTTATCAAGGAGAATCACAACCTCTCGGGTCAAAAGGAAAAACTGCTCATGATGCAAAAAATAAGGTTCACAAATCTTTATGTACTCACTATGGAAGAGATGGTCACTTGAAGGAAAGATGTTAGTATTGGCTTAAAGCTAAAATAATCAATACTGAATAGGTTAAGTAAGGGGATTCACATTCTAAATTTTTAAATCCTCTTGAAATTGTGAAAAGAAATTATCTACCTAGATAGGTGAAAAAGATTTTGATCACACCACTGTCTTCCTACTAGGAACTCTAGCTCAAATAGGTTCTTAAATCCAGCAAGTGATCCTGGTTCTTAGTATGAGAAAGGGAATTGTAGTAAGGAATATTCTATTGATAAGTATGTGCATAAAGCTTAATTTTGGCAGAACATAACTGAAATTTTCTAGATAAGAACTTATTGGAGAAAAGATAAATAGTTGATTGTGCTAAAGATTAAGGAAAAAAGGTTAAAAGATACAAATGAGAATGGTGATGATTTAGAACTCCAACAACTGATCTTAGGTGAAGTAAAAGATCAATAAGAAGGGGTCATGATTCACAGGGACCTTATCCCTAGGAAACACATCTCAAAAGGAGAAGCTTTAGCAGTTTGAATAAAGTTAAGTCTGCAACTTGGTCCTCTGACCTGCTTTGGGAATAAGTTTTAAAATAAAAAGATTGTGCAGAGGGTAAAACATAGTCTGATCAAAATAACCTTACCAAACATATGCCTTAGTGTCTTTCCTCAAATTAGGCTATAATATGGAGACAGGTATCCTTTGTAGAATTGGTGCATATGAGTCTAACTCAGTACTATACCTTTGTATGTATACTCCAATGGGAATAGCTTAGGAAGTGGACAAATTTGACAAGCATAAATTTAAAGATTCACTCAAAAGAAAGGGACCTGGTCCCATCTCCAGTTAGTATCTATACAAGATTCTTTAATCATCAAAAAATGCTACCGAAAAATTGCTATTTGTCTTTCTTTCTATATAAGAACAACCAGTTCTTTTACAAAATGTAGAGTCTAACTTATTAGGTTCAGACATGTAACTTCAAATGGAAAATCTTTTAATGACATTAGTCACCTCTAAAAATTACTAAATAAGACTTTTTCCAATTCCTCTTCAACTAATAAATTTATCTTCCTAAATTGACAACCTCTTATAAACCAAAATGGTCCCGATTTATCTCTCTCAAATCCAAATAGCTGATATTACTACTTTCTCAAACCTAGCTAGAAGCACTGAAGTACATAAAACTCTAAAAAAATCAAACTAAAATTACCCAATATGAACACCGTGATTCTTTAGAAACTAAAACCATGGAAAACATCACTTCGAATCCCCAACAACAACTTAAGTCAATTTATCTAACTAAATCTTCCTTAGAAAGTCTAGAACCCATAATCTAATAAGTCTCTATTGACCCCTCCTTATCCTTGGAAATTTATGCTTAGATAATCATGATAGAGAATCCAAACCAAGTGTTTAGGTCACAAATAGATTATGAAATTTCTTAACTTGAAACTCCCTCTTCACCAGGAAATTCGAAAATACCTAAAAATTTCCAATTCCATAGATTATCTGAAAAAGCCAAACCCTTTGAAATACAATAAGCACTTGATGCTCCAACACCGTATGTTTCAAACACTACTTTTGCTCAGTTATTCGGTGAAGAAATGCCATTAAGAAGGGTTGATCTTTCCTACAATGAGAATTGGGTAGCTAAAAAATTACTTCTACTCGCATATGACACCAAAAAAATCTTGGTTATTAGAGAATAATAGGAAGTAGATGATAAAGATTATGTTAATAAGGGAAAAGATATATTTTTACCTTTTAATATAGAGTATAAGGAGGATAAACGTGAATTTTGTTTGAGATTTTTAGTAAAGAAACTAAGATGAAGTATAGATAAGGAGAAAGTAGTAGACTTTGAGGTAAAAATGACTAGATCCTATTCTACAAGAGAATCTAGATTTAGGAGTTGTTAATGCTACAAAGAAAACAAGAAAGGATGTTTATGTTACTAAGTGGACCAGGTCTTATAAGTCGTAGTATGGTCACCCTACTGGATTAAGATAGAAACACATAGTTGTAAGGAAAAAGAAATACTCTAAGGGACCATGTCTCAAGAAAATAATAAATGTGATTTAAAAAGAAGAAGCAAGTAGTGAGACTAAGATAAGCAAAATAGAGGAAGAGATAAAGGATATGGCTAAAGGACGGAGAAGTAAAATGATGATACACAGAAGGTTCTATTAGAAAGAACTTTTGATCCCAATATATATGAAAAGCCTTGAATGATAGAGTTTGTCGAGTATGTCAAACACTAAGGTTGACTGCACTTATTTGGGGAATAAACTCCCATTGTGTTTGAAAATGGGGTCAGAGAATTTTATTACACCATGCAAATCTTAGAAGATGGTATAAATTTGAATGCCCAAGTGGAAGGAAAGTGTATCAAACTGGATGAAGTAACATTAGGCAGGATTTTTGATGTATCAATTATTACTGTGAGAATAATGGTAAAACAATAACCTATAACGAGGTTTATGATTAATGTTCTAAATATAGGTAGGATGTCAATAGTTGCAGTGAAAAAAGTTTTTAATTAGTTAGTTTAAGCTGGTATTTAAGCTCATCTACAAGGTCTTGTTTCCAAGTTCTGAAAAATAAACCATAGGATCAACTGTTTACCTGTTCCCAATTGAATGCTTGAGTAAATTTGAAATGATTAGTCTACTTATTTTCTTGATAGAGCATATGCATAAGGTGCTTCATGAAAAACAAGAAAAACATCGGATGCCATATAGTTATTTCTTGAACAAAGTGTTTAAGCATTTTGGTGTGGTTGGAACTAAGAGAACATAATGAATAGGCAAAAACAGGTTTAGTCTGACAACTCTAGTGTAAAATGAATATACTGAGGGCAAGGCTAGAACAATGTCTCAAGTGTCTGAGTTGCTGGATGCTCAAGAAAATCTTGGAAGGGAAATGAAGGAATTAAAAATCAAGTTAGCTACAAAAGATATAGAAATAGTGACATGAAGCTATAGAATCAAAGGTTAACTTCTGAAGGACTAGGTTGCATTAAGGAACTTGCAGTTGAAAATGCCAAGCTCCAAGTTAAAGTGGTAGAATTTATCAGTGATGTTCAAGGATTGAATGCTTAAGTGAAGGTACTCACCAAATAGTTGTATGATTCCCACAGTGCTAAAAATGCACTAATGGAGATGGTGCTGAAGTATCTTTCCCCCAATCCTTCCTCTACCTGAACCTCATTGTCCCTATTCCCTCATCAACCTTTTGTTAGTTTTATATCCTGGTTCTCATAATGACTTTTAAAGACAATTGTTTTTATGTTGATTATTTTAGCTTGCTATACTGGTACTAACTTTTATGACTGAATGAATTTTTTTTTGTGTATAACATTTATTCCTTTAGCTAAGTGTTCTTCATGATAGTGTTTCCCTAGTGGCCATGAGTTAACTAACTTGTGCTTATCTTTATTTTATTTTTTTTTACTATTTTCACTTTCAATGACACCAAAAAATAAAATACTGACTTCATATGTTAAGGAATAAGTGTGTGTGCTTAAGGAATGCCTTGATGATGTGTTTAAATCTAGAGACTTAGTGATAGGGGAAGTATGAAAATGCACTAAATGACCAATAGTGCGTAATAAAAGGGGAAAGTAATTGAGGCTTGATAGCAATTGACTATAAGGGGCCAAGTCCCTGTGTTTTGGAAGCATGGTGTTGCATGATAGGGGGAACATTCATCTTTAATAGCGGAACATTCATCTTCAATAGCGGCAATCACATTTATTAAATGTGGTGAATGTGTATGAATGCTCAAAACTCTATCGCTTGTTTATCATCATCAAAAAGGGAGAAAATTGTTGTATCTTTTCTTATGATGAGAAGATGACTACAAAGGACCACATTCCTAGATGTTCAAGGAAAAAATACAGCTGGCATGCATCTACAGATTTTTGTCCTCTTATGTAACAAATTGCACAAGTGCTGCTTGTACTATTTAGGACACCTGATCCAATGACATTTCAACCCTATTCATCACTCATCAATAATAGAAAGGGAAGCTTCTTTATCAAGTAGGCTTTGCAAATTCAAAAGAGTGTTGAATAGACAAAAAAGGCAAAAACTCAACATTTAGCATAGCTCAAGTATTGCACATGTTCATATTTCTTTTGTAATCTAAAAGAGTGAGTGTTCTTGAGTGAAGCCTGATTTGTAACTGAATTACTCAATCTATAAGAGTAATGTTCTTTTATTTTATTTTCTTAGAGAGTGCATAAGTAATGTATCTGAAGCTTGATACTAATTAAAGTTAATCAGTGCTATAGAGTCATGGGATAGTTCTCAAGTTTAGCTTGTAGTAGAGTTATTACAAGCAAAAGGAACCTAGAGTTAGGTTCAAGTCAAGTCTACAATCAAGAGGTTGATTATAGTGGATTTTGTAGAGCTTTTGAGGGCAAGCCACAGTTTTTCCTCCCTTGAGAAAGGGGCATCAAATCTCATTTTTTTACTCTTCCTGCATAGCATTATTTCCCTTGTCGCCCTACAGTGTTTATGCCTATGATTTATTCTAAGGAACCTAGTCCCTCAATTTGTGATGCAACCACTAGGTTTTTAACAATTTTATTGCCTTTCTATTTTCTTTTTATGTATTTCTTATAGGAGTAAAAAGGGTCAACTAACCCATTTTTATCCCACTTAATAAAACCCAAATGAAATACTTTAGAAATCTAAATTTAGAAGACTTTCCAACTATTGAGAGTTAGTTGCTACAAAATTCAACCTAATTTGCAGAATCTAACCATGAATCATAGGAAAAGTCGTGGTATCCTAGATGATTTTAAGTTGCTAGTCAATAATACCACCACGACCCACGGTCCCAACTTATGAATCATGAAGAGGAACTCATTATCCCTCCAAAAACAAATTGTTTATTTTTATACTTTGGTTTTGCTACTCAGAATGAGTATAAAAATTACTAATACTAGCAGACCATGAATCGTGGTCTTAGTCGTGGGTACATGGGGATGGGGCATTGAATTGGTTGTTGGATTTCATACCTCGAGTTATCCCCCAACTCATGGTCTCACTCCACAATTGATGGGGTGAGTCATTCTATGGGATATTTAATAAACTATTGAATGGTCTTCTATTTGAGGTTGAGCTTACATAATAGGATCTTTAAGGTTGTTACATTATGAATCTTGAAATAAGTAAACCTTTGCCTCAAACTCCTTCAAGGTTGGATGCGATTTATCCTTCTACAGATATTGACTTAAGGCTTAATCTTCTTTAAATTTTTCTTTGTTTGTGACCTTCACTGAAGTTGCTTTTGCCACCATAGATTTTTCGTTTGGATCATTGATGTTGTACCTTTCTTAAACTCCTTTTTTTGTATCAGTAAAAAGAGATGCCTATTTATGACGTATGATGCTCAACTCCATGCATATGCTTGTGTAGTAAGTTATATAAAAATTTATGGCTTTATTCCAGCGTATATCTTGAATGCGTATTTCAACATCAGATATTATAGAAAAATAATCTTTGCACTCCAAAGTCAATTTTCTACAATGATTTATGTAATCTAGCAGGTGTTTATCATTTCTTTGCATAGTGCTAGTCAATTTTATCATGCTTATTGTTTGACGAGTACGGTAGAAGTGATTGAGGAATTCCTTCTTGAGTCTCTCCCAAGTATCTATAAAATCATGGTATAGGTCAATATACTGGTAAAATACATTTCGTTTTAGCTTTTGAACAAATTGTTTTACAAAAAGGTTACCATGTCTTCCAGCAATGCCACAAGTTTCCATGGTTCGGTTAATGTATTGCCTCAAATTTTCTTTGACATCAAATTGCTACAAATTGGTGGTTGATAGTTTATTGGCATTGTAGACAATCCATCAAAATATATTTCTTGGAATAATAAAATAAACTTTGTGGTGCTCTGCCACATTATACCTCTATGGTGTTCGCTATAATGTATTGAAGCTTTTGGATATATATAGGTCAACTAAAACAAATTGTTTATCGTTTTAAAATTTGGACTTAGAAAGTAATTCCTCAATATGCTTATTTTATCGAGTAAATCTAGGAAAAGTGGGAAATACCATTTGTATGGGGTTTCTTTTAGGTTTTCCATTATTTTTCTTATTCGGTTTCTATAATTAATTTCATTATTTAGATTTTCTTGATTTTCTCTAGTTTTTCTAATATATTCTAACATCTCTTAATCTGTATAATATCCTTCTGGGTAAATTTCTTCGTATAACTGTTCTAGCCAATTTATAGTTTCAATTTCGTAGTCTATTACTTTTTCTAATATTATTTTCTTAATATCTACTATTTCTATATCTCTAAGTGCATACAAAATAAGTATTTTAAATTTATCTACCATCACATCAGATAAATAATTATTCATTTTCATAAAATTGCTTTTTCAAAATATTCCCTTCAACCATGTACATAACAAAATATGGTCATCTTAGCTTACTATATACTAGATTATTCTTAAATAATATGTTCTTCGGTCACTATTAACATGGTAATCCAGATACTTTTTCCCTTAAACAGTGCCTCTACTCTGGTTACTCCCCGCCACGGCTTCTTACCTCATTGGTTTCACCTTTAGGATGGCATAGGCCTTAGGGATCTTTCTCCGTTTCCTCTTTGTTAATAAACTTCTTAACATATTATTCTTCGAATAATTCTACTATAAAGTAACTAATATGAATTTATTTTATCATATCATGATTGTTAGAAATTATGAATTTAGCTATTCATAATCATAAATAAATATACCTGTTCGGGTAGTTTTGATATTTCTGAAGTTTGTTCCTCCATAGCTTTTTCCATTGAAATATGTCTGTTTAATTATCTGAGTAGAATATTTGTTGTGAATTGAGAGAGTGTTTGCTTCAACGCATGAAGGCTTGCCTTTGCAATGCCTTCGGCTTTCTTTATTTATAGAACGAAAAGTAACTTTACAATCCAATCTTTACATGTTTTTAAAATGTAAACTAAAAAGTCAAAAAGGGAGGCTAGGCTACTAACTAGCCTACTAGCCTTTAATTTCCTACAATCCTACAAATTTACATCTTTACGTAAAAGTCTAAAGTTTGTACAATAATTCAACAATAATAAGACTTTGTACAATAATTCAACAATATCTTGTCTTCGTTGATTTTGTCGTATCTGTTATATCTCCATTATTGCTTCTTATCTTATCTTTCCAGTTGGCATTTTGTCTTCTTTTATTCTAGATGTACTTCTGGAATAATATTATCTTCTCCATTACACCTTGAACATTGGTGATCTGGATATTTGTGTCCAATTATTTTACAATATCTTGTCAGCAGTCCATCTGAAATAAATCCTTTTTTAATTACTCTTGCGGTAGATTATTTTTCTGGGTTGAGTAATGTCATTATCCATTGTCTGACATCTTTCATATCTGCTTGTCGTAGCTCTTTTGAATTAGAGTAAATCATTTGATGATCTCTCGAATAATAGCTCCATATTGGGTTTCCATTAGTATAGTTATTTGCTAGTTCTTGAATAATCGTAGCTAGTCCAATAAGTCTTTTATTTGCGTAGAAATCCGGTATCTCAATTCTGGGTATCTCCGGTTGCTGTGTAATATCTTCTGGTATGATCATATCTCTAGTTAGTCCTATCTTTACAACTTGTATAACTGGTTTTATTTCGTCATATAGTATCTCTGCCGGTGCAGTATAACACTTTATGTAAAATAAATTTCCTTTCGTTATCCTTTTGTAGGTGGTGAATATCTTGTATAATTCTTCCATAGCTGTTAATTCTTCTCCGTCTTGGGTATATATGGTGTTCAATAGTCTATAGTCAAAACAGATTTTTACTAGGCTTGGGTTAGTTTTGGGTAGTGCAATTAGTTTGTTATATCCTTGTAATTTTTGGGTTATATAGTTGGTGTTTGGTTCTTTGATGTTTGTAGCTCTGGGGTTATGGTTTAGAAAAGTTTGTACTCTGTAGATATTTTCTATGTATTTCTGGGCGGTGTAGTTGTAAACTTTTTTATCTTGGTTTAGGCTATCTCGGTATGTGCTAACTTGTGGGGGTATGAACAAGTGGTCTTTTTGTGTTTTCGGTGTAAATGGTTTTTCAAATATTTTATTCATATTCATATTCTGGTATCTTGGTCGATTAACTCTTTGCTTGTACCTGCAGAAGTAGATTGATAAATGTGTTATGGGTTTTATGGAGTGTCCCAACGTCTCCTTCTAGCTCTGGAACTTTAATGCCTTCCGATCGACATAGCTCTGCACACTACTGAGTTAGCTGATTTGTAGCTATAGACTTCAGTTTATCTTCATTAGTCTTTAGCTTTTCTATCTCATTACCCATACTGTCCACTTTCATTGAAAGCGTAGTTAGGGTGTTAAGTATTTTTTCTAGAGTATCTTCTTCTATTATTTCAATCTGTGTAGCTTTGTCTTGATATGTAATCTGTTATAACATTTTTGTTAGTACTGATCACTTCAATTGTAAATGTGAAATTTAATATATTCAAAACTAGTCTCCGAATCTCTTTTGGTGTAACTGAATTTTGTATTTTCTTTGTTAACCACCAGCGTACCTGTGTATTATCCGTTCGTACAATAAATTTGTTATATACAATATATGGCTCAAATGCTAATAAACATTTATATAATGAACATAATTCTTTCCTATTTATTTCCCATTTTATTTCTGTCTCGTTGAACGTACCTGAGTAGTATCTACAATGGTGTTCTATTTTTTCTGCTTCATATCGATATTTAAGTACTCCTCCGTAACTATATTCACTAGCATCTGCTTCTACAATATATATAAATTTTCTATCTTCATCTGAAAATTGTAATTTTGGTAATTCTTTACAAAGTAATTTTATTTTTTGAACTTGTTTTTTATCTTCTTCATTATAGTTATATTCTACATCCTTTTTTAATTTTTTCTGTAGTGGTTTTAAAGTTTCTGCTAATTTTGGAATATATTCTCTTACTTGGTTTACTAATCCTAAAAATGATTGTAATTTCTTTTTTGTATCTAATTCTTCTTTTGAATTTATTATTTTTTGTACTATATGTTGTTGCATTTTTACTCCACTTTTATCTATTTGTATTCCTAAAAATTCTATCTGGTTTTTCATAATTTCAGCTTTCTTTTCTCTTAAACTTATTCTCGATTTTTCTATTATATCTGTAAACTGTTCTAATAATTTTAAATGTTCTTCTTTGGTTTTTGTATATAATAATATATCATCTATGTATACTATACAATTAGATAATTGTTTAAAATAATTATCCATAAAATGTTGATATCTACCTGGTGCATTTTTATATCCAAATGGTAATACGTTCCATTCATAAAATCCTTGTGGTACCGTAAATGCGGTTAATTCTTTAGATTCTTCTTCTAGCTTTAGGTGGTAAAATCCTGATTTACCATCGAATTTGCTAAAATAATTATATCCTTGTATTTGTCTTATTTTTAATATCTTATTTAGTATTGGATAATTATATGTTATAGTTTTTGGATTTAAATTTCTATAATCAATTACCATCGTACTTTTTCCTCTTTTTTGTTCACTATGTTTATTTACTATAAATGCTGGACTATTATGTTTACTATTACTTTTTTGTATATATTGTTTTTCTAATAATTCGTCTATGTGCATTTTAAATTCTTTTAAATCGTCAAAATTATATGTTAATGGTTTTTGGGTTATTATGCTATTTTTATCTATTAATTCAATTTTTATAGTAGTTTTATGTTTTTCCCATCCTTTTAATGGATCTTCACTATATAATTGTTCTAATTTTTTCTGAATTATTTCTATTTTATTTATTGAAAATATAGTTATTTCTGTTTTATTTATCGAAAATACTACTAGTTCTATTGTATCTTCAGTATTTTTTATATTTTCTAACTTTTGTGTAATTTTTTCACTTCCTTTTATCCAATCAGTTTTCTTTCTTATTTTATTATTAACTCTTTTTGCTCTTACTTTCTGCTTACATGGTGTTGTAAACCACCAGTCTGTTTTGGATATTATATGTGGGTATAATTTTTCTAAGAATGGCATTCCTAAAAGTATATCTTTTGATGTTAATTCATAATTATAAATTTCTTCTATTGTTAATATCTTATCCCATACTTGTATTTTTACATTTCTAGCTTTATAAGTAATTAGGCTTCCTTCATTATTAAATCCTTTAACTATTATTGGTGTTTTTAATTTATCTCATTTACTTTCTGGTAAGCAATTATATCTACATAAATTAGCTTCTGCTCCTGTATCTATCATAGGCGTATAATATCTACTGTAATATCCTTCTACTACTATCTTCATTAATACATATATCTTCATTTCATGTTAAGACTCTTTTTAAGAATAATTTCTCTCTGTTATATGTTAAGGTTAATTGTGTATGTTCTATATTATATGGTTTTACTTGTTCTAACCATTTTATTCCTAATATTATATCTGTTTTTTGCATTTTTTCCTTTACTTCGAATTCTATTTTTATTTTCCTAACTCCTATTATTATTTCTTTTTCTGCTATATTTTTTTTATTTATTAAACTTCTTGGTAGATTTGGGCACATATCATTATCAGTCTTTATTTCTTCATTTTTTACTAGATATTTTGCTATATAATTTTCTTCTTGTCCTGTATTCAAAAGTATTAGATATTCTTTTTCATTTATTTTTCCTATTATGTAATATTGGTTTAAATTACTTATTGAATTCGTTTCATAACTTGTTCTTTTTTATGAGCTTAATGATTCTGGTTTTTCATTAGCTATTCTTTTCGTTGTACTTATTCTATCATTTACTATTTCTAAATTTTCTTCTGTATCTATGTCTCTATAGCTATAATCATTATAATCTATTGTTTTTACAATTTGTTCGAATGGGCTTTCTATTCGTATTTTGTTAATCTTATTTTTTCCTGTTATTTTATGTTTTGTTGTTAATACATATAGATTTTTGCATCTTGCTGTAAATATTTTACTTCCTGGGGTTAATTCTATTCCTGATATTTTCCAATATAATACGAGTGATTTATCTATATTTCTATCTGTTACTGCTATTGAATAATTTGCACTTATTATAAATTTAAATTTTTGGTATATTAGATTTTCTTTTACGACAGTTATTATGCTTTTTTCTATAGGTTTTATAAATTTATCATCTGCTAAATATAATTCTATTGGTGTATCTATTCCTTCTCTAAAACATGCTTTTATTAATATCTCTATACCTCCAAGGTGTACATATTTTATTAGATCTCCCTTACTTTTTATATCATTTATCTCTTTATTAATTATTTTTTTTTGTTACTAGTGGTATACTAGCTTTTCCTTTTGCATATCTGCAGTCTATTACATGTTCCTTTTGGCATACTACATAGTATTCATCCTTTTTCCTAGTAAAAATATTTTTTATTGTTGGTATTTTAAATATTTTCTCTACACTTAAATCTAATTCTTTTCCTTTTATTTCATCGAATATATTACTGTCAAATATTATTTTTTGTTCCGTTCCTTCATCATTTAAATATTCTTCCTTTGTTATTATTTTTATATCTTCTTCAGTCATTTGATTCATCTATTTCACTATCTATTTCATTATCTGTTTCGTTTTCTGAAATTTCATATATACTATCCTCACTTTCTAATTCATAATCTATCTGCATATATTCTGTATTATCTATTTTTATTTCTGATATTTGTTTATTTTTTGGATTTTTAGGTAATTTACAATCTCTAGCTAAATGTCCTAACTTTTCACAATTATAACAAGTATATTCTTTTATAGATTTCTTCTTTTTATATGGTCTTTTGTATTTATAATTTTTTACATAATATCTTTTTCTTGGTTTCTTATATTTATATTTTGATTTTTTATATTTCTTATATTTCTTATGTCTTTTTCTTTTCTTATAATATCTTTCTTCGCATCCAAATTGGGGTGCTATTTTATTTTTGCAACATGCTAAATTTCTTATTAATGTTTTTTCCATTTTTAATTCTTCTCTATATTTTTCACATAAGTTTCTATACCATTGTTGTAAAAATTTTATTCTTGCTCCTAACGTATCTACTATTTTTGCTTCTTCCCAACTTTTTATTATTTTCGAACTAAATGGCTCGGGTAATTTATTAAAATATAATTTCCTTATCTATTTACTTTCTTCTATATTATATGCTCCTTTATAATAATAATCTTTAAATGCGCAAGTATATTCATCTATATAACACATATTACATATTGCTAATTTTAACATTAAATTTCTATTTGTATCTTTTTCTTCATCTTGTTCTTCTTCCATTGTTGTCGTACTACCAAATTTATCTTTTATAGCTGTTTCATATTTTTTTAATCATTCTATAGGGGTTAGTTTAGTTGTTGTTGATGATGTTCCTTCTATAGGTTTATTAGTTCTTAATACTTTTTTGCTATTTTCTGTTAAATTTGAAAACCATAGCTTTACTGATCCTATTAGTGTTCTTTCTATATATTCTGGTGCATCTGTTATATTTATATTATTATCTAATAATTGTTTTGTCATATATCCTATCCATAATTGTATTGTTTTTTCTGTATCTATTACACAGTCTAGGTCTAAAAAGTTATAATTTTTATTAATTATTTGTTTTGGTATCCATTTATCACATTCATTATATTTTTTAAACTTATTCTTATAATATATAGGTTTTCTTATTTCTGTTGTTTTAGGTATTATATTTTCATCTTTTTTTTTATCAAGAGTATTTATTTCTGTGTGGATACTTTCTAAGTTTTCCTCATTAATTTTTTTTTTTTCATTGATTTCTAAATTTTTTGTATTTGTTAATATTTTTGTATATGTTTCACTATCTTCGGAATCATAATTATCTGTCTCTGTCTCTTCAACATCTATATTATTTATTTCTAATTCTTTGTTCTTTATCTCCAATTTTTCCTTAAATTGATTTATTTCGTTTAGTAATTTTTGTTCTCTATCTTTTTCTTCTTTTTCTTTTTGTCTTTGTTCATACAGCTCTTTTAACATTTGTAGTTCTTTTTCTAATTCAGCAATCCTACTATTTTTAGTTTCTTCTATTTTTCGTATTTCTTCCGTAGTTTGTTGTTTTATTTTTTCTATTTCCTTTTTCCTATCTATCTCTTCATGTTCTTTTTCTATTCTTACCATTGCTGTTAATTTATCTTCTAATTTAATTCTTCTTTTTCTAACATTAGATATAAATGTTCACCTATTTTCTTATATCTTCGTCCTAGATTAGAAAATACTATTTTTATTTTTGATCTTTCGTGGTTTTCATATATTTTTTCATCTATTGTAAATTCTTCTTTGTTCATTTTATTGTGAATAGTTCATGTTGATATATATATTCTAAACTATCTATTTGTGATTCTAATTTTGATATTTCATCTTTTTATGTATCTATTGAGTTTTTACTAACTCCGGCAAATATATTATAATGTAGTCTTTTAATTCTTATTTTTAATTCTTTATGTTTTTCAGAAATAATTTGTTTTAATTCTTTGTATTGTTGTACTTTATTCATTTTAAATTATATTTATAATATCTTGGCGGATATCTAAATCTAATTTTATCATAATGAGGTGGTATGTGTTTCATTCTTCTAGATTTTAAATGGATTATTAATTTTGATTCAATACTAGATATTAATGTAATTAAGTAGGCTAATCTTTGTGGGTTTTCTTTTGTTTTATTTAGACTTATATATTCTGAATAATTACTAATTAAAGATTCTTTAATTTTTCTAAAAGCTTTTCTATTTTTAAATGGTCTTCGCATAATTAATTTAATAATTTATAGGTAAATTCTAATAACTCTACCATAAATTCTAACATAAATTCTAATAACACTAACATATATCTTACTTCCGTATGCTCTGATACCATTTGTAGGGGGGTGCAGATATTTAATAAATCTAATAGATTTATTAGGTTTTCTAGTGAATCTATTTTTATTTGTGCGTGGATATTCCTTAAATATTGTTTCAATATCTTTTAATGATTTACTTTTTTCGTAAGATATATTCATTAATTTGTTTATTATTTTATCCTGTAGTAATTGCAGAGTTATAAATTTCTATATAATAATTTATCCTATCTGTACTGTAATATATATCTAATTCTAGATTTTCAATGTTATTTATTATCTTGTGTTGTTCTTCTCGTAGTGAGTTTTTTAAATTATATAAACTATCACATGTACTTTTTTCTAAATTTTCTAAGGTTTTTTCTATCCATATTAAGTTTTCTTTTAGGTTTTCCATTATTTTTCTAATTCGGTTTCTATAATCAATTACCATCCTACTTTTTCCTCTTTTTTGTTCACTATGTTTATTTATATCTTAGAGGGTGATATTCTAATAATATTATTTCATCCATATTTTGTCTCCAATATTTTAAATATTCGTAGTCTATCATTTTATCTATAGTAATTGCAGAGTTACAGATTTCTGTATAATAATTTATCCTAATTGTATTGTAATGTATATCTAATTCTAGATTTTCAATGTTATTTATTATCTTGTATTGTTCTTCTCCTAGCGAGTTTTTTAAATTATATAAATTATCACATGTACTTTTTTCTAAATTTTCTAAGGTTTCTTCTATCCATATTAATTTTTCTTTTAGATTCTCCATTATTTTTCTAGTTCGGTTTCTATAATTAATTTCTTTATTTAGATTATCTTGATTTTCTCTATTTTTTCTAATATATTCTAAGATCTCTTTAATCTAAATAATATCCATCTAGGTAATTATCTAGGTATAACTGTGCTATACAACTTATAGTTTCAATTTCATAGTCTAATACTTTTTCTAATATTATTTTCTTAATATCTATAATTTCTATATCTCTAAGTATATATAAGATTAAGACTTTAAGATTATCTATCATTTAAAATTGACTAAATATTTTATTATAATATTTTGTAGTTGTTTGTTTTAATCTTATTAACTCTTTTATATTTTTACTAAGAAATTGTATATATTTTATCTATTTTCCAAAATTCTAAATATACATAGTTTATCATAGTTAATGTGTATATAGGTATTTATAACAGTAATTAGGTAAGTGTGGTATGTAATTTATTCTAGCTATATAATCTTTACCGAATATTTTTTCTAATATGATTTCCTTATATCTATTATTCCTATATCCTTAATCACATAAAAAATAAGTATTTTAAATTTATCTACCATTACATCAGATAAATAATTATTCATTTTCATAAAATTGCTCTTTTCAAAATATTCCCTTCAATCATGTACATAACAAAATATGGTCATCTTAGATTACTATATACTAGATTATTCTTAAATAACATGTTCTTCGGTCATTATTAGCATAGTAATCTGGATATTTTCCCCTTAAACAGCACCTCTACTCTGGTTACTCCCCACCACAGCTTCTTGCCTCATTGGTTTCACCTTTAGGATGACATAGTTCTTAGGGATTTTTCTCCTTTTCCACTTTGTTAATAAACTTCTTAACATATTATTCTTCGAATAATTCTACTATAAAGTAACTAACGTGAATTTATTTTATCATACCATGATTGTTGGGAATTATGAATTTAGCTATTCATAATTATAAATAAATATACATGTTCGGGTAGGTTTGATATTTCTAGGTTTGTTCCTCTATAGCTTTTTCCATTGAAATATACCTATTTTTTAATAATTAAGCAAAATATTTGTTGTGGACAAGAGAGAGCTTTTGCTTCAACACATGAAGGCTTGCTTTGCAATGCCTTCGGTTCATCTTATTTATAGACTGAAACTTTACAAGAGTATTCACATTCTAAAATATTTACAAGAGTATTCACGTTTTTAAAATTATCTACCTAGTCTACTTTACAAAAAGTCTCCTAATAAGACAAAAGTTATTAATGCCTAGACTAATAATAGTCATAAGCCTATACAAAAAGTTTCAATAATTTACGTAAAGCAAATTGTGAAAGTTCACATGTCGCTTTCACAATTTAATAACTTGTCTTCTATTATTACTCCGTTGATATCTTCTCATTGTCGTATCTGCTGCTTTTCCATCTCTCCATTATTGCTTTTTATCTTATATCTTCCAGCTGGTGTTCTTATTTTCTTGGTTGATTTTTCTTCTATTCTAGCTGAACTTCTGGGATATCATTATCTCCTCCATTACATTTTGAACATTTATGATCTGGATATTTATGTCCAATTGTCTTGCAATATCTGGTTAATAATTCTTCTGACATAAATTTTTCTCTGATAGCTCTGTCGATAGGTTCCGTCTCTGGTTTGAGCAACGTCAGAATCCATTGCCTAATAGTTTCCATATCTGTTTCTCGTAATTCCTTTGAATTTGAATATATTAGTACATGATTTCTTGAATAGTAACTCCATATGGGATTTTGGTTGCGGTATGTGTTTGCTAGCTCTTGCAAAATTATAGATAGTCCGATAATCCTCTTATTCGCATAAAATTTTGGTATCTCAATTCTAGGTATTTCTGGTTGTGGAATAATATCTTGTGGTATAATCATATCTCGTGTCATTCCTATCTTTACAACTTGTATGGGTTTTTTAACTTTATCATATAATATCTCTGCTGGTGCCGTGTAAATTTTTATGAAAAATAGGGTACCTTTGGTTATTCTTTTAAAAATGCTAAATATTTTATATATTTTCGGTATAGTGGATATCTCATTTTCGTCAGAGGTATATACAGTATTGAGTAGTCCATATTCATAACAAGTTTTAACTAGACTTGGTTTGGTTTTAGGTAAAGCAATTAGCTTATTATATCCGGTCAATCTTTGGGTTATATAGTTTGTATCTGGTTCTTGGATGTTTATAGCTCTGGGGTTAGTATTTAAAAAGGTTTGTACATTGTAGATATTTTCTATATATGTTCGGGCTGTGTAGTTGTAAGTCTTTTTGTCTTGGTTTAAAATATCTCGGTATGTGGTAATTTGTAGGGGTATAAATATGGGATCTTTTGATGTATTTGGTATATATGGTTTATCAATAGCTTGTTTAGGTTCATATTTGTGTTTTTCCTAACTCCTTTGCTTGTACCTGCTGAAGTAGATTGATAAATGTTATGGGTTTTATGGAGCATCCCATCGTCCCCTTCTAGCTCTGGAACTTTAATGTCTTCATAGCTCTGCACACTGCTGAGTTAGATAATTTGTAGCTATAGACTTCAGTTTAACTTCATTAGTCTTTAGCTTTTCTATTTCATTACCCATACTGCCCACTTTCATTGAAAGCGTAGTTAGGGTGTTGAATATCTTTCTAGAGTATCCTCTTTTATTGTATCAGTCTGTGTAGCTTTGTCTTGATATGTAATCTGCAATAACATTTTTGTTAGTACTAATTACTTCAATTATAAATGTGAAAATTAATATATTCAAGACTAGTCTCCGAATCTCTTTTGTTGTAACTGAATTTTATATTTTCTTTGTTAACCACCAGCGTACCTGTGTATTATCCGTTCGTACAATAAACTTATTATATACATTATATGGCTCAAATGCTAACAAACATTTATATAATGAACATAATTCTTTCCTATTTATTTCCCATTTTATTTCTATTTCATTGAACGTACCTGAGTAGTATCTACAATGGTGTTCTAATTTTTCTGCTTCATATCTGTATTTAAGTACTCCTCCATAAATACATTCACTAGCATCTGCTTCTACTATATATATAAATTTTATATTTTCATCTGGAAATTGTAGTTTTGGTAATTCTTTACAAAGTAATTTTATTTTTTGAACTTGTTTTTTATCTTCTTCATTATAGTTATATTCTACATCCTTTTTAAATTTTTTCTGTAGTGGTTTTAAAGTTTCTGCTAATTTTGGAATATACTTCCTTACTTGGTTAACTAATCCTAAAAATGATTGTAATTTCTTTTTTGTATCTAATTCTTCTTTCAAATTTATTATATTTTGTACTATATGTTGTTGCATTTTTACTCCACTCTTATCTATTTGTATTCCTACAAATTCTATCTGATTTTTCATAATTTCAGCTTTCTTTTCACTTAGACTTATTCCCAATTTTTCTATTATATCTGTAAATTGTCCTAATAATTTTAAATGTTCTTCTTTAGTTTTTGTATATAATAATATATCATCTATGTATACTATACAATTAGATAATTGTTTAAAATAACTATCCATAAAATATTGATATCTACCTGGTGCATTTTTATATCCAAATGGTAATACGTTCCATTCATAAAATCCTTGTGGTACCGTAAATGCGGTTAATTCTTTAGATTCTTCTTTTAACTTTAAATGGTAAAATCCTGATTTACAATCGAATTTACTAAAATAATTATATCTCTGTATTTGTCTTATTTTTAATATCTTATCTGTTATTGGATAATTATATGTCATAGTCTTTGCATTTAAATTTCTATAGTCAATAACCATTCTACTTTTTCCTCTTTTTTGTTCACTATGTTTATTTACTATAAATGCTGGACTATTATGTTTACTATTACTTTTTTGTATATATTGTTTTTCTAATAATTCATCTATATGCATTTTAAATTCTTTTAAATCATAAAAATTATATGTTAATGGTTTCTGGGTTATTATGCTATTTTTATCTATTAATTTAATTTTTATAGTATTTTTATGTTTTTCCCATCCTTTTAATGGATCTTCACTATATAATTGTTCTAATTTTTTTCTTAATTATTTCTATCTTATTTATTGAAAATATAGTTATTTCTGTTTTATTTATCGAAAATACGACTAGTTCTATTGTATCTTCAGTATTTTTTATATTTTCTAACTTTTGTGTAATTTTTTCACTTCCTTTTATCCAATCAGTTTTCTTTATTATTTTATTATTAACTCTTTTTGCTCTTACTTTCTGTTTACATGGTGTTGTAAACCATCAATCTGTTCTAGTTATTAGTGGGTATAATTTATCAAAAAACGGCATTCCTAAAAGTATATCTTTTGATGTTAGTTCATAATTATAAATTTCTTTTATTGTTAATATCTTATCCCATACTTGTATTTTTACATTCCTAGCTTTATAAGTAATTAGGCTTCCTTCATTATTAAATCCTTTAACTATTATTGGTGTTTTGAATTTATCCCATTTTCTTTCTGGTAAGCAATTATATCTACATAAATTAGCTTCTGCTCCTGTATCTATCATAGACATATAATATCTACTGTAATATCCTTCTACTACTATCTTCATTAATGCATATATTTTCATTTTATGTTAAGGTTCTTTTTAAGAATAATTTCTCTCTGTTATATGTTAAGGTTAATTGTGTATGTTCTATATTATATGGTTTTACTTGTTCTAGCCATTTTATTCCTAATATTATGTCTGCTTTTTGCATTTCTTCCTTTACTTCAAATTCTATTTTTATTTTTCTAATTCCTATTATTATTTCTTTTTCTACTATATTTTTAATATTTATTAAACTTCTCGATAGATCTGGGCATATATCATTATCAGTTTTTATTTCTTCATTTTTTACTAGATATTTTGCTATATAATTTTCTTCTTGTCCTGTATTTAAGAGTATTAAATATTCTTTTTGATTTACCTTTCCTATTATGTAATATTGGTTTAAATTATTTGTTGAATTTGTTTCATAAATTATGCTTTTTTGTGAGCTTGATGATTCTGGTTTTTCATCAGCTATTCTTTTTGTTGTATTTATTCTATCATTTATTATTTCTAAATTTTCTTCTATATCTATGTCTCTATAGCTATAATCATTATTATCTATTGTTTTTACAATTTGTTAGAATGGACTTTCTATTCGTATTTTGTTAATCTTATTTTTTCCTGTTATTTTATGTTTTGTTGATAATACATATAAATTTTTGCATCTTGCTGTAAATATTTTACTTTCTGGGGTTAATTCTATTCCTGATATTTTCCAATATAATACTAATGATTTATCTATATTTTTATCTATTACCGCTACTGAATAATTTTCACTTATTATAAATTTAAATTTTTGGTAAATTAAATTTCCTTTTATGACAGTTATTATGTTTTTTTGTATAGGTTTTATAATTCTATCATCTGCTAAATATAATTCTATTGGGGTATCTATTCCTTCTCTAAAACATGCTTTTATTAATATCTCTGTACCTCCAAGGTGTACATATTTTATTGGGTCTCTACTTTTTATATCATTTAACTCTTTATTAATTATTCTTTTTTGTTACTAGTGGTATACTAGCTTTACCTTTTGCATATCTACAGTCTATTACATGTTCCTTTTGTCTTACTACATAATATTCTTTTTTTTTCCTAGTAAATATATTTTTTATTGTTGGTATTCTAAATATTTTTTCTACGCTTAAGTCTAATTCTTTTCCTTTTATTTCATGAAATATGTTACTGTCAAATATTATTTTTTGGTCTGTTCCTTCATCATTTAAATATTCTTCCTTTGTTATTATTTTTATATCTTCTTCAGTCATTTGATTCATCTATTTCACTATCTATTTCATTATTTGTTTCATTTTCTGAAATTTCATATATACTATCCTCACTTTCTAATTCATAATCTATATAATCTATCTGCATATATTCTGTATTTTCTATTTTTATTTCTGATATTTGTCTATTTTTTGGACTTTTAGGTAATTTACAATCTCTAGCTAAATGTCCTAATTTTCCACAATTATAACAAGTACATTCTTTTATAGATTTCTTTTTTCTATATGGTCTTTTATATTTATAATTTTTTACATAATATCTTTTTCTTGGTGTCTTGTATTTATATTTTGATTTTTTATATTTCTTATATTTCTTATGTCTTTTTCTTTTCTTATAATATCTTTCTTCACATCCGAATTGGGGTGATATTTTATTTTAAAACATGCTAAATTTCTTATCAATGTTTTTTCCATTTTTAATTCTTCTCTATATTTTTCACATAAGTTTCTATACCATTGTTGTAAAAATTTTATTCTTGCTCCTAAAGTATCTACTATTTTTGCTTCTTCCCAACTCTTTATTATTTTTTAACTAAACGGTTCGGGTAATTTATTAAAATATAATTTTCTTATTTCTTTACTTTCTTGTATATTATATGCTCCTTTTTAATAATATTCTTTAAATGCGCAAGTATATTCATCTATATAATACATATTACATATTGCTAATTTTAATATTAAATTCCTATTTGTATCTTTCTCTTCATTTTGTTCTTCTTCTATTGTTGTCATACTACCAAATTCATCTTTTATAGCTGTTTCATATTTTTTTAATTATTCTATAGGTGTTAGTTTAGTTGTTGTTGATGATGTTCCTTCTGTAGGTTTATTAGTTCTTAATATCTTCTTGCTATTTTCAGTTATATTTGAAAACCATAATTTCACTATTCCTATCAGTGTTCTTTCTATATATTCTGGTGCATCTGTTATGTTTATATTATTATCTAATAATTATTTTTGTCATATATCCTATCCATAATTGTATTGTTTTTTCTGTATCTATTACACAGTCTAAGTCTAAAAAGTTATAATTTTTATTAACTATTTGTTTTGGTGTCCATTTGTCATATTCATTCTTTAGATTATATCTTTTAAACTTATTCTTATAATATGTAGGTTTTCTTATTTCTGATGTTCTAGGTATTATATTTTCATCTTCTTTTTTATCAAGAGTATTTATTTCTGTGTTGATATTTTCTAAGTTTTCTTCATTAATTACTTCTTGTTTTTCATTGATTTCTAAATTTTTTGTATTTGTTAATATTTCTGTATATGTTTCACTATCTTCTGAATCATAATTATCTGTCTCTTCAACATCTATATTATTTTCTAATTCCTTGTTTTATATTTCTTTATTGTTTATTTCTAATTTTTCTTTAAATTGATTTATCTCGTTTAGTAATTTTTGTTCTTTATCTTTTTCTTCCTTTTCTTTTTGTCTTTCTTCATACAAATCTTTTAACATTTGTAGTTTTTTTTCTAATTTAGCAATCCTACTATTTTTAGTTTCTTCTATTTTTCGTATTTCTTCTGTAGTTTGTTGTTTTATTTTTTCTATTTCCTTTTTCCTATCTATTTCTTCATTTTCTCTTTCTATTCTTACCATACCTGTCAATTTATCTTCAAATTTTAATTCTTCTTTTTCTAACATTAAATATAAATGTTCACCTATTTTCTTATATCTTCTTCCTAGATTAGAAAATACTATTTTTATTTTTAATCCTTCGTGATTTTCATATATTTTTTCATTTATTATAAATTCTTCTTTGTTCATTTTTATTGTAAATAGTTCATGTTGATATATGTATATATATTCTAAACTATCTATTTGTGATTCTAATTTTGATATTTCATCTTTTTGTGCATTTATTGAGCTTTCACTAACTCCGAAAAATATCTTATAATCTATTCTTATTTTTAATTCTTTACGTTTTTCAGAAATAATTTGTTTTAGTTCTTTGTATTTTTGTACTTTATTCATTTAAGCCATATTCAAATATTTTGGTAGATATCTAAATCTGATTTTATCATAATTAGGTGGTATGTGTCTCATTCTTCTAGATTTTAAATGGATTATTAATTTTTCTTCAATACTAGATATTAAGGTAATTAGGTAGGCTAATCTTTGTGGGTTTTCTTTGGTTTTATTTAGACTTATATATTCTGAATAATTACAAATTAAAGATTCTTTAATTTTTCTAAAAGTTTCTCTATTTTTAAATGGTCTTCTCATAATTAATCCAATCTAATCTAAATTCAAACATATATGCTACTGCTTTATTTTTTAAATAACTGTTCTCTGATACCATTTGTATGGGGGTGTGCTCTAGGATTGCTGAATTAGAAAAAGAACTACAAATGTTAAAAGATTTGTCTGAAGAAAGACAAAAAGAAAAGGAAGAAAAAGATAAAGAACAAAAATTACTAAACGAGATAAATCAATTGAAAGAAAAATCCACTAGTGTTAACTTGTGGCGAGAAATTAGGCCAACATGGTTAGGATTATTGGATAAGACAACATTAGAGCGCTTGCATGAAACAACATTGGTATTTCTAAAAGTAATCACAGTTGTTGGCACTGTAGTTTTTGATTGTAAGAGGGAGAGATGAAGATAAGAATTGGTTCCACTAGACGTGCCAAATCTTTTTTAAAAAGATTCTCCAATTGCAAAAAATTAATGTCATAACCCTCTTTCCAAGTAAAAATGGCATCTACTTTATCTCACCAGTAGGTAAGTAGAACCCGTAGCACGTAACTATAAGTAAAGGGATAATTGGGGGGAAATGGGACAAATGCCCAAAATATAACATTAATGAAACACAAGAGATACGACTTAACTAATAACATAAGGAAAGATAAATAAAGGAGTAATAACGTACCATGAAATAGTTATGCCAGAAAAAGAGCCTTTAATGAAATAAAACACAAGTAATATAAAGTCAATATAAACTAGTCTAAAATATGAAAGACTCGAAAGAACAGAAGACGAATAAAATGTCAACTTCGGCTCTGAGAGCTTACCGTGTATCTGAACTCTGACTAGCACAAACCTTGGCGACATTGGTGGCCACTTTTATCTGCACCAAAAAGGTACATAAGTGTAGTATCAGTACCAAAACCTAAATTACTCAATTGGCATCATCGACCAACTGAGCAAACTCATAATATAAACATAATAAAATGCGAGGTAAATAAACTAAGTCGTGGGAAAGCAGGTTAACCTGGAATCAACTTTCAAATAATAAATTTATACAACCCTAATTAGAATATTAAGGGAAAGCACAACTATCTATACCTAACAAGCCCCGATGATCCAGAAGTTGCCGAATAAAGTAAAAGACCCAATATCGGCCCCTATAAGCTCGGAAGATGCAATCCAAAGAAATAAAAACATAAACTAAATCGAGTATCCTCATCTAAAAATCCTAATCATAGATCCTCTCATAGTGTCTAACACCAGACATAAGAAGACCCCATAACAATCATAAATAATCTCTCAACACCAGACTTGAACCAAAACTTATATCATAATTTGCAAGACTTGAACCAAAACTCATATGTACAATAATGTTCGAATTGAACCAATCTTAATAACATAAATTGGTAGACTTAAACCGCAACTAGTATTATGTCTGAACTATTAATTTAGGATAAATACCACATATCAAACTCGCTCAAATGAAGAACATAATTAATGTAATGCACAATGTCTATTGGTTATATAATGAAATAATAGCAATCTTGGCCTAAGTTGGGCTGGAGGGACCCACATCTAATTCCCAAAATCCATTCTAAGGCAAATTCTATTGAATTAAGATAAACTATCTAATAAAACTACTAGATATTAATTCAGGCAAATTTAAGTCTTAAGATAGCAATTCTACCTGAAAAACAAATAATTGTGGTAATTATGCCTAATACTGGTCCTTTAATTGGCTAAAAGATCCCAATCATGCTAAATATACTTCCAAGGACTATTTTCCACCCAAAAACTAGAATAATATCACACTCACACTACAATTAATCCTAATTTAAGAGAAAGGTGAGCCTAGCCTACTTGGATGTTGAAGAAAGTCCATTTAAGTCTGCTAAATCATTAATTTCCCTTTTTTGCGAAGCTTCTGAATGATTCCACGATATTTAAATGGTAATATACTCATTTATACGAGGAAAATTGTACTCATATTGCAATTTTATGCTTCGGGTGCAAAATCAAGCCAAAATCCCAAGTGGGGCAACCTTCTGTATTGGACTTTTGAAACCGTCAACACGTACCTTATGATCAAAAATTATTTACCCTCAAGAATGTGTAAATTTTGAGCTTAAAAAAATATAAAATGAAACCAAAAATAATATTGGGATTTTGGCTCAAACTAATGAATTTAACCATGACATATGCAGAAACTTACCAAGATTCAAATGAAAAAATAATTAATATGACCTTATAATCACCCTAAAATCATTCAATAATCGCACTCCCAATTTCCCATACTCTCTAACCTTTTAATTCTTTATACTTGTTGGAAAATAGGGTAAAAAAGGTAAAAGGGGCATTTAATAGCCTCCTAAGTTCTGCTTAAATGGTACACGCTTGGCCAGGCTTGTCAAAGCAACCCATTGGTCAAAAGCTAAAGAGAATAGTTGGAGAAACCATGGTTGCTAAAGCTGCCAGCTGGCTACTAAAGCTTCCAAGGAGACTCTTTAGATGCACCAGTTGAGTGCACTAGTTGAAACTTGAATTTTTTCCAAGCTTCGACTAACCCCTTAGGATTCATTCAAAATCACATAAGTGTAAATGAACTATGCTACCCTATAAATTTTGATATGCCAGACTCAATGGCGTAGTAATAATTTCCATCCAAGGTCTTCTTGACTCAATGTGGGCCCCACACCAATGGGCCATTTTTCTCAAATTCTAACCATTAGCTCAAAATAAGTCTATAAGCGCTGGGACCCAACCAAAAGTCTCCCTGGACTAAAATCAACATTTTAGAGCTGATGAATTAACATACGAAGCCGTTAGATTGAAGTTAATGCTCGATAGACAATCAATACTAGTGAAAACTTCAAAAAGGGGAGTTGGCTTTAAAAACCAAATGAACTACACTATAATTGAATTGTCAGCTTCAGTAAGTTACAAATGACATGGGGAACCTATAGGAAAGCTCATTAAAGAAAAATATACGTTAATAATGTATATAACCTAGAGAGTCATTACAGTCCATTACTAAAGAAACATTTATCCACAAATGTAAAGGGTTAAGATATTCTTGAAATATCAAATAGATGTTGGTGTTGGGTCCACATATCAATCATGATTTCCTTAGTAGCCTTATATACTAGGCACTATCTCCATTCAACCTTAACTACTAGAATCTCCCTAGAGCACTACTACCTAACATCCATGGTAATATGATCACCGGCTCTTCTAAAAAGGTTAACCTCTAAAGTAACTAAACTAAGTCCCACCAATGAACATATGAATCATCCATAATGTAATATCTGAACATATAAATAATGAAAATTGAATGAATAACAGTGAAATTTTTTAGGAACTACTGACATATATGTCGTATCTGAAACTATGTAAAAGATCTCAAAAGGTCAAACATACCATGAACCATTCTTGCCTTTCCTCCCAAACATCATCACACGCTTCATAGGTGACAAATGAAGGAATGCCCGCTCTCCAAAGCATTTACCTACTTTGGGATGCCCTTAGCCTATCCTGAATCTCCCTGATTCTATTCAATGACTACTGAAGCAAGTAAGTACCATGGGGTCTAACCTCAATAGCCCCGAACCATAAAATCAGATATAGACAATGTCTACCATATAGTTCCTAAAATAGTGTTCTTTAAATACTCGAATAGAAACTATTATTTAGTGCAATCTCTTGTAACGATAAATATTGCTCCAACTGACCTCTGAAATCCATAACATAATCTTTGAACATATCCTTAAGAACCTAGATAGTCTGCTCCGACTGCCCATAGATTTTAGGGTGAAAAATTAAGCTAAAATCCACCTGAGTACCCAACTCCTCTTGAAAATCTCTTAAGAAGCTATCAATGAATACTATGCGCCTATTCGAAATAATAGATATAGGCACTCCATACGAATGAACTATCTGAAAAATACAGATGCAAGCCAACCACTCAGCACTGGTGGACACTAAATAGGAATGAAATATGCCAATTTGGTCAAACCATCTACAATATCAAAAATATTATTTAAACCATGGGAGGTGCAAGGAAACCCTCTAATGAAGTTTATGGTGATCCACAATTATTTCATCTTAAGAATGGGAAATATCTAAATCAGGCCACTACAACTCTAATTTTTAGCCTTCACCTACTACCAACATAGGCTAAAAGCTACAAAGTCCAACACATGTCTCTTCACTCTACCCCACCAGTACTATTACCTTAAATCCCTATACATCTTATCCATCATAGAATGGATAAAGTATCTAAACTTGTGAGCCCTATGCAAAGTTGACTAAATTAACTCACCAACTCTCAAAACACAAATATGACTATCATTCCTTAGAATATCCTCAATGTATATGGTATCTCTCAAGGACTCACAACTCAAAACCTAATCACTAAAGGCACAAAGTCTTCTATCTATTAGATGGAGGCTCCATATCTGCTTCATTAAGGTAAACCTTTACTCAACTCGAGAAAGGATTCACCTTGAATCAGAAATATAAAGTTACACCATCCTATTGGTGAAGGATTGGATGTCCCATACCAATGGCCTCTCAAAAATTAATATAGAAGCTGAACAAACTATACTTAACACCTTTTGGCTTAAGATGTTTGCTACTAGATTCGCCTTGCCCGAATGGTACAGAATAGAAATGGCATAATCCATCAATAATTCCATCCATATTTGTTGCCTATAATTAATCTCTCATAAGTGAATAAGATGAATAAGACTAAGATGATGAGTGTATATCTCACAATACATAGCATGAAGAAAATTCCCCCGTATCTTAAGCGCCAAAGCTAATGCCACCAACTCAAAAACATTAGTGGCATAGTTACACTCGTGTACCTTTAGCTGCCTCAATTCATAATCAATTATACAACCCTGCTGCATCAAGATACTACACAAACTAATACCGAAAGCATCACAAAATATAGTGAATCCTCACCCTTTACAAGAATAGCCAATATAGGAGATGAAATGAGAAAATCCTGAGCCTTTAAAATTTAAAATCACACACCTTGGACCACTAAAAAGGACCTCATTCTAATTTTATCTGGTCATTGTTGCTGCAATAATAGCAAAATACTCAATGAACCCCTTATATTAAAAAACTAAAACAATAAAGCCACAAACCTCAAACATAGATGTAGGCCTAGCCTAATTATGAATGGACTCCATATTTGTTGGGTCACCATAATCCCATACTTAGACACCATATGTCCTATGAATATCAATGGCTCAAGCAAAAACTAACACTTTGAGAACTTGGAAAAAAGCCTGTGATCTCTCAAAGTATGGAGAATGATCCTCAAATGTTGCATATGTTCCTCCCTACTCCTTGAATACATAAGGTTTCATGGAGATTTGTTGTATCCTTGACTCAAAATCAATAATACACTTGGTATCACACGTAGGGGGAAGATTAGATAGTTCAGTAGAAAAAAAATCTGGAAAGTCATGCACTATAGAAAAAGATTCAAGCGATGGAGTCTCATCACTAACATCATGAATATAAGTTACTTAAGACTTGAAACCCCTCGATATAAGTCTCCTAGCTCTAACTTAATAAATAATCTCCATGTGCTTGAGGGTAAAAGATCCATGCCAGACAACTAGGGGTACGCTGGGCAGGGCTAAGGTAACGGTCTCGGCAAAATATTCCAAGAATGTATGATATGAGGTAGCTAATCCATGCACAGAAACATATCAAAATATGTTATGTCTAATACAATAAGATCAAATTTAAAATTAAGCACATGAACAATCACCCAGAAGGAGTTGAATCTCAAGAAAAGGAAATAACTTGAGTTTCTCAAGAACTACGATATGAGTCATCATTTTTATCCAGGTAAAGCTAGCATAGTTGTTGATACTCTTAGCAGGTTACCTATGGGGAGCTTGTCTTATGTTTATGAAAAGATGTGAGGGTTGGTAAAGGTTATACATAGTTTGGCTAATCATGGAATTCATCTTTTGGACTTTGAAGATAAGGGCATAATTGTTCATTAGGTGGTCAAGTCCTCTCTGGGTGGCAAGGTGAAGGAGAAGAACATTTTAGATCCAATTTTGATAAGAATCAAGAATGATGTGGGTCACCAGAAGGTGATAGCTTTTGGCATTAGTGGTGATGGTATCTTAAGGTACCAAGGTAGGTTGTGTGATCCTGATGTTGATGGGTTGTGAAAGAGGATCTAGGTTGAGGCTTATGAGTTAGGGTACACTATTCATCCTTGATTGATGAAGATGTACCATGATTGAAATAGATCTATTGGTGGAATAATATTAAGAGGACTGTGGCAAATTTTATGTGTAAGTACATAGTGTGTCAGCAACTGAATATTGAACATTTGAGGATGGTGGTTTTTCTCAAGAGATTGAGTTTATCTATTGAAATCTTAAGTGATTAATATGGATTTTATTACCGATCTTTCAAGATATTGGAATCATTTTGTTTGGACTTGGGTCATCATTGATAAGATGACTAAGTCTGCTTACTTCTTACCAGTGAAAACTACTTATTCGGTAGATGATAATGCTAACCTCTTTATTTAGGAAGTCATCAAGTTACATGGTGCTCCTATCTCTATTATATTTTATCATGGTATGTTGTTCTTTTTAAAGGGGTTAAGGAAACAAGGTGAGCCTTCGCATCGATTTTCATCCTCAAATAGATAGTCAAGCGGAGATAACATTTTAGACTTGGGAAGTTATGCTAAGTTCTTATGTGCTTGATTTTTGTTGTAGCTGGGTTTATCATTTGCCCCTCATAGAGTTTGCAAATAATAATAGTTTTCACTCTAGTTTTGTGATGGCTCCTTCGAGAACCTTTATGGTAGTAGGTGTAGGTCCATTATAAGGTTGTTTGAGATTGGTGAGGATAAGTTATTTGATCTTGAATCAGTTCACCAACACATGGAAAGGTGAGGGTGATTTGGGATAGACTTAAGGCTGCCTAAATACGCCAAAAGTACTATACAGATATGTGGCATAGGGAGTTGACATTTAATATGGTGATTTTAAGTTCTTTAAAGTACCTCCTATGAAGGGAGTGATGCAATTTGAAAAGAAAGGGAAGCTCAGTCTCCAATTTGTTAGTCCCTTTCATATAATGAGCCAAGTGGGTTATGCGGCTTATTAGTTGGAGTTGCCAACTAAGATGGGTTCTATTAATCTAGTCTTTTATGTTTCGATGTTAAGAAAGTGTGTAGGTGAGTCTTCCTTGGTTGTTCCTTTGGAGAGTGTTAGTGTTTTAGATTACTTATCATATAAGGATATCACGATTGAGATCTTAGATCAAAAAGTCCATTGATTGAGGAGTAAGTATGTGGCTTCAGTTAATATTCATTGAGGAATCATATAGTTGAAGAGCTACGTGGGAAGCCAAAGAGGGCATGAAGTCCAAATATCCAATTCGGTATTCTACTATGGATAATCGTGCTTAGGGTATTTATATTTCTTAATATCTTTGTTTTCTATCTTTGAAAGGTAAGTGTGTTTGCGTTCTGTGTTAATCATGCTATTGGATGTCATGTCTCATTATTCAGGGATGAATTATCCCGGGGGAGAATGTACCACCCTGGATTCTTTGTCCCTAAAATTTTTTTGAGTTTTTTAACTCAGTGGCCCAGGTTATGGTTCTCTCTATGAGTTGTCAGGTATCTATACAGGTCATAGGACCCTAGTCGTAGGGTGACAAGAAAAGAACCCCTCTTTTTCTATCTTTTCTATGAGTGGTGTCTAACATTTTGTATGGACTATTTACAAGTCGTAGTGTGCCATCAGTAACAAAACTAGTGTGATGGTTAATGTTTCTGGTAAGGGTACAATTAGGTCCCTATGAGTCATATTGTCTCTACAAGAGTCATATTGCATGACTAGTAAAGTAACCGGTGAAATGTCCCTGAGCTACTACCTTGACTACGACTTATGGTGATGAGTTGTACTAGGTCTTTATGAGTTGTATAATGACCCGTAATCACTAGAGATATTTTTTTGATTTTATATTAAGGGAACGTTGAACATTTCACCTCTTCCGCAATTGTGACACATGACATAAAACCCCTTTCGGATATCATTATCTTTCTAAAATAAATCAAAATAACTTCTCAATGTCTATCAATCCACAAGGTCAAGAACACTTAGGGTTTTCAGGAATTTGATCAAATAGGGCTCTCCAGGGTGATTTCTCTCCATAGTAGTTATACTTTCAGACATTTTACTCTTTCCCAACTCTTATTTCATGGAAAGCATGTGTTTCAAATTATTTAATTGTATAGATTTGAATGTGGGTTTTGACATGGGTTGAGGGTTTTGGAAAGGATGATTCGTGAATTGTTTTCCTGTTGCTTTTGTGAGTTTTTCGTGCTTGAATTGATTGTTTTTGTACTAATAGGGTGCACGGGTGTGGAAATTTGAATAGGGGTCAAGGTAATCCCCGAAATTGATGTTCTGAACTTTTAAATTGGTTTTGAATAATTGTATCCCCTCAATCCACTTGTTTAAATATCTTTGAATTGTAGAATTGTCACTTGGTTGACTTACACACCTATACTAATGTATTGCATCAATGATGAACCAATGAACATGGATTTTAAAAGCTTTGTTGGCTCTGTTCTTATTTAATAAACAAAGATGGTGGGTGGGTCGAGGCATTCCCCCATATTTTGTTTGATAAACTAAAGGAGATCAAGGCATTCTACCAACTTGATTTAATGAACAAAGGGGGTTGAGGAATTAACCCAAGCTAATGGAATTGTAATGGCATAATTATAACTTTTAAGATAAATGGTATAATGATACATATGCTGTGCCTTAATGTATAATTCCTTGGTTAATGATTCTGTAATGAGCAACTTCTTTTAATTGGTCTTAATGGGTGTTATACAGCTAAGCCGTGAAGGTGTGGGTCTCAATTGACTTATAGTGGAAACTTAAGTTTGCCGGTGTGGGGGTTGGTCATGAAGACCGTGTGCCAGGTTCACACTTTTGATATATCTTGTACCCTTGATTGACGTAGGATCTGATCATTCCCTGTTCTTCCTTGTTAACCTCGATTAATGCGACTAACACGCACTAGGTCCCTTTCAGCAGGGGTGAAATGATAAAGATCGTGTTTATGATAGTTGAGCTACATAGTCAGGGATAATGGTTAATTATCATGCTTAACCTTGTTCCCTATCCACACATATATTACATATATATATATGCAAGTATGTGAACACGTACAGTAAGTTTGTAATTGATCTTTTGACTGACATTATTTTACCCTTACCCTGAGCTACATGCTAATACTCACCCCACTAACCATCTCTGAATGTTGTATCCCTATGTGATCCAGGTTCTGAAGGAACTTCTTCTTTTCCTACACTATGATAGGTGATCTCAAGTCTGTAATTTATGGTGAAGTGGTGAGCTTTAATTCTCCAGAAAACATGATCATTCCATCAATTTTACCTCTCATATAAAATTGAAGACTTTACAATTACGTTGTCACTGTCTTTGTCTGTTTGAGGAAAGGGGTGTAGGTTTTTTTCGGTATAGAGGCTATGTGGATATTTCTGTGGATTAGGTATTGATGTTGACACTTAGATGTCTTTGAATGTACAACTCTCTATATTTTTATATATTAAGAATTTATTCACTAAGTATTGTATCATGATCTATTGGACTAGGCAACGGGAATGGTCTCTGGTCGTCGATGGACTTAAGATATCCGTCACGGCGATGCCCTAGTTTGATTCGTGACATAAGATTAACACTCCAACTACCCTACTATGGGGACTCCCTATGGATAAATGGCCAAAGAATCCATAATCTTAAAACTCCCTAGAAGCTTCATTGTAGCCAAAATATACAACTGGCCCCAAATAATCACATTAGATAGAAAACCCATAAGATGAACCTCTCGAAGGTTGGACACCACTCTAGCTAGGATGTTTATTGTATCTTGACCTACCTTTATTAGTAATATGAAGTGCAATATAAATGCACCTACTAATCTGACCTTGAGGTTGATAAGACTGATTGAAGGGTACTTACCTTGGAAACCTCTAAATCTGAACTGTGAGCAACTTTCGCTTTCACTACCTTGTTAATGCAACCTCTTATCGATGGCCCCTTGAGCCTTACAATGTAAGTCCTCCATTACCTGGGAATGACCAAAACCTCAAAAAAGGAACTACCAGCGACAACCAAACTTTGGGTGGCTATGGAAAGATAGAGTCTCAATCCTCATATAAAACATCAAACTCGCTGATACTAGATCCAAAAAATATATGTAGCATGCCTAGAAAAATAAGAAAACCAAGGCACATATACACCAACTCTAAATTCAAAAACTGATCTTTAAGGTGATCACTAAAACTACATGGAATAAACTTCTCCAATAACACCTCAGAGAACCGAGTCTATGTCAACGAGAAAGATCTAGTTGTCCAAAAATCAAGATAACCTCTCAACCAATACAAGCATCCATATCTAATAAGAAAGTGGTGTAGTCCACACCACGAGTCTTAACTAGGACAAAATTGTAGAGCTTATCCTCACAAAAAACCAAAAACTTATAGGAATCCTTGATCGGAACCCCAGAAAACCTAGGTGGAGAATTTCAAAAATCTACCGAATACCTTCTACTTCTCAACAAATATAACAGGTTAGAAAATACTAACTAAGCTACAACTGACGTTAGAGGAATCTCATCTTTTGGAGCTGCAGCTACAAGTTGTGCTCTGCCTTAGTTCCATTGTGATATACAGCTAGAGCCCCATCAAATGGTACCCGACAAACCAAACAAAAAATTTAAACCAACGCATCTTTGAGCAGTGATAAAAGAATGAACCCTGGGGGATTCTAGGCTGCCCAATGGACAACCACTGAATAGGCTAGAGAAATCTCTAGTGGGGGAGTAGTAATAGGGTCTGTTCAAGGCCCTCAATATAGGTCTCTAATTTCAACTCCATCTCTTAGTTATCCTCGACCTCTGAGTTATAAATACATCTAAGTAGGATCCTAATTGTGGACTTGGGGTCCATATCTCTAGTGGCAGTAGCATGCGTCCCAGCTATCTGCAAAGGAGTAAAACCAAAGAATCTTAGAAACCAACATTAAATCTAAACACAAAATCGACGGAGGAAGTGAAGATCTCCTAAGTATGTCCTATAGCCTCCCAAATTTATGAAACTGACATAATTGTTCTGGTCCATGGGACTCTACTAGACACTTGCTCTTAAAATAATAATATTGGTGAACCTAGCACTCTTATACTAACTTTTCACAACCTAATTTCAAAGCCTTGATGGTAACGACCTTATCCCACTAGTTGGTAAGCTAAATTCATAGCCTGAAACTATAAGTAATGGGCTAATTGCTGGAAAATAGCATTAACTATAGAAATATACAATTAAATAAATCATAAAAGATAAGTCATAAACAATAACATAAGGGAAGGGAATTAAAAGGATTTACAACATCCAAGACCTAGTAAATCTTGTACAAGAGCCGCTAATTCAAAAAAATATAAGTACTATCAAGTCAATATATAATTGTCTCCAAAAATGGAAAGACTAGCAAGAATAGAAGAAGGAGAAAAGCTCAATATCGGCTCTAGGAGCTCACTTTTTCTACAAACTCTAACTAGCCCAAACCTCAACATCAATGGTGGCTACTAGTACTCGGATCTGCACCAAAAAGTTACAGAAATATTGTATAAGTACCAAAGCCATGTGTGCTTAGGATGCATCATTAGACGATTGAGCTAAATTATAATATAAACATAATAAAATTAAAGGTAAATAAACAAAGTCAGGGGAAATGGGGCAAACCTAGAATAAAATTCAAAATACTAAAATGAAATAGTAATAATATTAATAAATAAAAGCACAACTATCTAAAAAAAATTGGCCTTCATGATCCAAAAAGTGCAAATAAATTAAATAACCCAACGTGGGACCCCATAAGCCTAGATGATGAAATCAAGAGAAATAATAACATTAATTAAACCAAGTTTCCATATCTCAACCCCATAATCATAGATCTTGTCATATCGTTAAACACGCGACTCAAATTGGTTCTATAACCACCATAAATAACCTCTCAACTAAGTACTTGAATTGAAACTTATATCATTATTTATCAGATATGAGTCAAAAATCAAAACATCAATAATATCAGAATCAAATCCAACATAATAACATACATAGGTGAGCTCAAACAACACTAGTATCAATCTCAGGTAAATACAAAGAATTTAAACCTTATTGGATAGGGAACTTAATTAAAGTAACATGCAAGGTCTATTGACCCTACAAGGAAATAATAGAGATCTTGGCCTAAGATTGGTGGGGGTGGACAACTTCTAATCCCCAAAATCCTTTCTAAGGAAAATTCTACCAGAACTAGGCTAAGGTATCTAAGCCATATTTTAGTCATAAGATAGAAATTCAACTTAAATAAGGAGCAAATAAGTTAATTAAGTCTATACTGGTCTGTTAATTTGCTAAAAGATGCCAATCATGCCAAATATATCTCCAAGACCTAATTTTTATATCAAAACTATCTTATTATCACATTCATACATTAATTTAGCCTAATCTAAGGGTAAGGTAATCCTAGCATACCTGGACTTCAAAGAATGTCTGTTGAAGTTTGCTAAATCATCGATTTCTCTCTTTTGAGAAGATTTTGTACCATGCCACTCTATCAAAATAATAATCTACTCATTAGTACGAGAATAATGGCGCCCATATTGCATTTTTATGGTTAAGGTAAAAAAATCTAACCAAAATTCCATATGGGGCCTAGTTGCGGAATCACACTTTTGAAACCATCAACATGTCCCCCTATACTCAATGATCATTTAGCCTCAAGAATTTGAATATTTCGAGCTCAAAGGATACTAAATGAAGTCTAACAATATACTAGGGATTTGGGCTCAAAAGGAATAATTTAACCATTAATTAGGCAAAAAATTACAAAGATTCTAAAGATGAAATGACTAATTCCAGCTCACAATCACCCCCAAAATTTCTCAATAATCATACTCCCAATTTTCCTCAATCTATAAGGTTTTAAATTTTGATATATGTGGAAAATATGATGAAAACTAGGTAAGAGAGGGTATTTAATTGCCTCCCAATTGCATTTTAAGAGGACACTTGACCGGTTAAGCTTTCATCATAAAAGTGTCTAAGAACCACTTAAGAGGTACTTATTTTGCCAGGCCTTCAACAAAAGCAGACACGTTGCTGCTAAAGAGATATCAAATTTAGTGGGAAAACTATTATTAAAGTAGTTCAACTGTAAAAACATGGGTGATAAAGCAACCTACTGGCCACTAAAGCAGCCTCCACTAAGGCATCAAAGGAGCTACTTTAGCGGATGCACCAGCTAAAACTTGAAATTCTTACAAATTTCCACCAACCCTTCGAGATTTATTCACAATCTAGTAAGCATAAAAAACTATTCTAAATAATAAATTTTAATATTACAAACTCAATGGAATAGTCAAAATTTTTATATAAGGTCATTATAATGAAATATGGGCCCTGCGCCCGTTGTCCATTTACTCAAATTCTGACCAATAGCTCGTAATATGTCTGAAAGACTTGACAATAAAAAATAATGTCTCCCTTGCCTGAATTCATTGTTTTGGAACTGATGTTACCATCAAAATTTACATAAGAGGTCATTATATTGAATTTTGTTAGCGATAACCGATCCTTACTAGTTAAGAGTTTAAAAAAGAAAATTGGCACTAAAAATCAAACGGATGACATGTTAACTGAGTTGTCAGCTCTAGTAAGTCACAAATCCCCTGGGACGGTAATAGGAAAGCTTTAAATTGAAATGTAGAAAATAACCTGTAGGGTTATTACAATTATCTGCAACCAAAATAAATAAAAAAAAAACGTAATTTTTAGTCATAAATCTTGTTAGTACAATTTTTTGCCCTAGTGGTTCTTCTCTGTCAAATTTATAAATGATTCAAGGGCCTTTATTAGTATATTTATTGATTTTCTAGATGATTTTAACCTCCTAGAATTGAATTTCAATTACTAGAAAAGTTGTCCAGTGCTTCATTGCTTCAAAAAGATCACCCGAAGAACTTCATTATCTACTTGCAAAAATTATGTAGTCAATACCAATGATTCTATAATACTCATTTAGTATCCTTATATAGTCGTGTCCATCCCCTATTTTAGTTGTAAGGGGTAGGTAAGGCTTTTTGTAATTGGCCAACACATGTTATTTTGGACACTTGATGATTTTTGACTTTTTTTTAAATATTACTAGGATTACCATATGTTTTGGACACGTGGTTTCATCTCGTTGGTATTGAATTTGATGTGGATGCCAATTCAGCTTAACACTTGGCGTATGTTTGGAATTCAAGGTGTAATGGACTTTGGACTTGAATTTAATTAAATGGACTTACTTTTTGTAAAACCCAAAGTAATTATTCTACCCAAATGGACATGAATTATATCCAAATTTTATATGAATTGAATGCAATAAATTAATATGTCTAATGTTTCTTTTTGAATACATAAATTTTTGTATGAATACTACTTTTGTTGTATCTTTTGATTTAGATTGTGTTCCTACTACTAGTCACCTTTCTTGAGTCATGTTCGAGGCAGACATTTTAATTTCCAAATTTTATGGTGAGCTATGTGATGATTTTGTAGCGTCAAAATATTTGTATCTTTTACTTTCCCATCTTTAAATCGCAGACAATTTATTCATACTAAGTAGTTGTATTTTATTTGTAGTAACTTGTGTACACGTGACATTGGCTTCTGAGTTGTATTTTGGCTATTTCCGTATTTATATATCGATAGGAAAGTTATGTTTGTGAATTATTTTGATTATAAAATATTAATTTTAGTACTGTGGAGAAGGTTGACTTATCATTTGAGGATTAATGAAGATGTCATCATAGACCTGTAAATTTTTTTGTTTTGACTATAATGTGTTTACATTATATTCTCTACTAGAAATAACCCCTATGACAATGGTTCAAAAACCATTGTTATATATACTAAAATTGTTTTGTAATAACCGTCAGGTAATTTTCCATAATACTATATATTTTCACCATCAGATCATTTCTACAGTTGCCCCTAGTCATTTATGACCTGCTAGGAGGGACAATTCGGTTATCAAGTAGTTCGATTGATTTTTAGAGCCAAACCATTGTATAGAAGTCTTTTCTTAATCCAAATGCACTCCGGGAAAAAAACATTAGTATTATAATATTGTATGCAAATTCTTACAATACCAACACCTCCATAATGTTTAGTCTAGATAGACCTGAGTGTACCATGGCATTTGGAATTTACATATTAGATTTGCGTATACGGGATTAAGAATAAAACCCAAGCACCCGATTGAAGTCTATTTTGGATATGGAAAATTTCGTGCAACAAGTTTCTTATGTATCTCAATAGTGGCACTTTTGGAAAGCATTCAAGAATCTCCATGCAAGGGAGGTTCCACAATCATGAAGGGGAGTTGCGATTGTGACTCATGTTATAGATGAAAGATGGCACAATTGTGAGCCAGCAGGTCATGATTGGGTTATCTATTGGAGTTTGAGTCGCCTATTTCCCTTTCTTTACTTTTAGTTTATTGTTTTGAGAAAGTTGTATTGACTATTCTAGACTTTAGAGTTGTATTGATATTATTACATGCTCTTTGTATTGGCTCTACCAGATTGTGGGGTGGTATCTTGTATTGATTATCTATCTAGAGTACAGTGGTCATTTATGAATTGTGTCCTTTAATTTTTCCTATAATGGACATTTTCTACCAAATTAACAAATTGTGTTAGCACTGAGTTATTATTTGTCTTACCTTCTGGCGGGAGATATTATTTGCTCTTGTGACACGTTGCCATAGAGATATCACAATGGTTTGGCATACGTCCCATATGCGAGTATGGAGATTTATATATGGCAACGATTTGTGAGACGATTACTAAAATCATTTCCATAGATCGACCTATAGCAACAACTTTTTCCCTTCCGTTGGGACGCTTCTTCTTACCTATAGCAATTTTTAGCACTCGTTTCAATAGATTCTATTATAATTATTTTAAACTATTACAATAACCATATTTTAATAATTTTATTATTTTGTTGCAACTTTTTTGAAAATTTATTTGAACGGTTATTGGTCTTTTGTAATATTTTTTTCACTACCTATTGCAACTATTTGGGATACCTATTACAACAGTTTTAGGGTTTCCTGCAACATTTTTTTTCTAACCATTGCAATTATTTTAGTTAGCTGTTGCAACAGTTTATCAGTGTCTTGTAATTAGTTTTGCCACGTATTGCAACTACTTCAAATAACAATTGATAGTTCAGATAAAATAGTCACACCTATTGTAAATTTGTATTTACATATATATATATATATGTATGTATATATCTATGTATATATATGTATCTATATGTATATATATAAAAAATAAATTATAATACACAATCTTATATACACATCACAAAATAAAATATTTCATTAATAATAATCCAAAGTATGCAAAAACTTGTAATCTAAATGCAAAAGCAAAATGTTAAAGACAAATGATTAGTTTTCCCATAAAGTATAAAGTTTGTGTGGCGATAAGTTTCAAGAAATTCAATATCAAAAAGACCAATGTTAAAGCATCTATCAACAATTCAAAAATCTTCTCAAGTAAGGTCAATGTTTTCTCACTACTTTCTTCATCTCCTTCTTCATTTTTCACACCTATAAAAAGAGAATAAATAATCACAATTAGCATTTAAATGAAAACATATTTATTTTTCATTCAGAACATAGGAAGGACACCTATAAAAAGAGGATAAATAATCTCAATAGTGTCACGACCCAATTTCTCGGGTCATGATGATGCCTACTTTAACCTACCCGTAGGCAAGCCAATCTCGTAGTCCTAAACTACTTGTAATGTACTACCACAAGAATGAATGAAATAATGTGAAATAAATTTAATTAAAGATAATTGCATAACATAGTCCTAAAAGCTGGTGGTATTAGTACAAGAGCTTCTAACCTAATAAGGATACAAATGAGGTAATAAATGAATATACAAATACAACCATCTCTAAATAAAACATAGATAATAGTTTACTATATAAGTAGGAGGGAAGTAATACTCTAAATGTCAGGAGCTCACTCTAAGTCTCCGAACCATGGTTGCTCCATACGACGCTCACAAAAACGACAATAACCTGTACTATGATCTGCAGGTTGTAGAAGTGTAGTATGTGTACCAAAAATGTGGTATTCAGTAGACACCTGTTGACTGAGCTCTAATGATATTGCGGATACATATAACATATAACATAATGGCAACTAAACTAAAATATCTAGCAACTACATTATAAAGAAATGGAGATAATAAGGATAATTTATCCTATTAATGTCCAAGAAGCTAACATAATAAGGGTAAACAAGTATTAAGGATGAACTATCCTATTCACGCCATAATCAAGAATTTCAACACTATACCGTATATCACCTACCAATATATGAATATAGGGAGAAATAAGGATATATATAAGTATACAAGGCCAAGGAATGAATATACGATCTGAATAAATGAGGGGTGGACCATAGCTACATATATCTAGATATACTTATACATATATATAAATATATATAAAAAGTCAACTTGTAGTACTGCCTAAATTATTAGAATAGCATTTTAAAACCTTATAATCATAACAGGAACTAGTGCAAGTATACTCTGGATTTCTAATACATATTTTCAATCATGAGATAAGTCATGCATAGTAATATAATTGTAGTATAAAAGGGCCATAATCATGCAACAAATATTGATACCGAATCATTAAAAAATATGTCATAAACAAGCAAAAACAATGATCATAGCAACAATAATAATAATAGCAATGATAATGCAAGTAACAGGCTTGCCCAAACAACCAATATCTAACCAAACCTTTCATGAACCCCCACCACCCCAGCTTTAGATGTTTCAATCAACATACAACATACCACAAGTCATACTCATAACCTATGCCTATGCAACCTTCTATAAGGATGATAGATATAGGCGTATATAAGTTATAGGCAATGCGCATGTAAGGATGAATACAACAGAATCCATAATACCTTAATAGATCAAAGTATCATAATGTATATATGGACTCGAAATGCAAAGTATAATCAATATCATAATCATAGTCATCATAACCATAACCATCATAACCATCATCATCATAATCATCCTCCGGGCGGGCCGGATATACAAGCATATCATCCTAATCATCCTCTGGCCTTGCCGGGTATTTAGGCATATCATCATAATTATCCTTCAGCCTTGTGGGTATATAAGCATATCATTATAATAATCCTCCAGCCTTGTCAAGTATAAAAGAATATCATCATAATCATCCTATGGCCTCACCAAATATATAAGCATATTATCAATACATATATATAACATCAATACATTAATTATTCATTTGGTTCTACTAAGAATTCATATCATTAATACAATCATCATCCTTAATTCGAAATAGGAGAGATATGTATATAGATAAATTATAGGTGCACGGACTTAAGTAGTATCAAATTGTTGACAAGAGTTTGTCTTGGTCAAATCATTAAAACATCATTTTAAACTCCTTACATGTAGATTATTCATTAAGATGACAATTATTGTTATGAAGAAATTCGTTTTAAAGTGGCTTTAATCCATTTTTAGGGAAAACAATTGTAAAATCATATTTTAGTTAGAATCATAACATTTAACATAATTAATGTCCATGCTGTACCGAATCTATGCATTCCATCACTAGTATTTAAACAATGGAACCCTAAACATCAATATATCTTTAAACTACAACCAAATCCTTTAAAAGGATAAACACTTCTAAATGTCCAACCGATATCATAGCATGGCCTTAGGTAAAATAATATGCCCAGAATAATTAATATCCAGAACCCGTATCAATAATCATATTGTAAGCCATATCGTATCTATAAGCCATAACATGTCTAATAGGAATATCATATCTATAATTCATAAGTCATTTCTATGAGGCATCTCACATCTATGACACATAATATATAAATAAGGTATCTCATATATAGGAGACATAGTATATAAATAAGGCATCACATATAGGAGGCATAATATACCAATAAGGCATCTTACATCTAAGAGGCATAATATATCAATAAGGCATCTCACATCTAGGATGCCTAATAGATCAGTAAAACATCTCATATATAGGAGACATAATATATCAATAAGGTATCTCACATCTTGGAGGCATAATATATCAATAAGGTAGCTCACATCTAAGAGGCATAGTATATCAATAAGGCATCTAACTTCTAGAAGGCATAATATATCTATAAGGTATCCTAAATCTAGGAGGCATAATATATAAATAAGGAATCTCACATTTAGGAGGCATAATTGTCACTATCCAAATACGGGCCTGGCCGTGATGGGTATCTCAAGACCAACGAGGACTGTATACCACCCCTACACATAACCAATAGAATATAAGACCCCAACATTGGATGAATTTAAATATATAACAAGAGAGTGTAAGATAAACTCTAAGACTTCAGGATAAGTCAATCACCGATAACTAGATAAAATAACCAAGAAACATCACCACCCAACTCCTCAGTAATCCAACAAAGACTCTATAAAAAATAAAAAACCATTCTTTGTTAGGACATGTCTGCGACTATGACAATGACAATTATAATATTGATGATAATGTTGTCACCACGTGAACTAGGGCCTAGAAGTAATGGGCTTCCCAAGTCTAATCAGGACTAGGGACTAACCCTTTTACCTAATCCAACCACCTTATACAACCTCAGAAAAGTCGAATTTCAAGAATACAACAAAATTGCATAAATGCACTCATAATGACTCTGGGACAGGGTCACAACTATGACAGACCAAAAAAGGTCTACCCACATAAAACCAACCATCAATGCCATAGAAAAGAAAAGAGAATATCAAAATATGATATTACAATTAGACGAAAAATATAATCCGATGGAACAGTGAGAAATTATGTTTGATGATGCCAGCCCTAACACCAATGCCAATGCTAAGGATGATACCAATATTGATCTCGCCCATATCAATCCCCAGAATTACCACAAAGAGTCTGTAAAAAAAAAGCAAATATTCTATTTGGACACGCCCTAACCATGGACAAAACAAATATCCTAATTAAAAGACAAATGTCTAAGAATGTCCATATCATGAAATGGAGCCTTCTGAAAAGAGAAAAACTGACCTTTTTAATCAAAAAGTCATCCCCGAGTCAATCACTTTATAGAAAGAGTCGAATGGCCTGTTCCTTCATAGCATGTTTATACAACCACCAGTAGATGGGTTAGCGAATGAACGCTAGTATGTATCTTAGGATAAGGATAAAGTAATGTCATTTAAACAACCAAGTAAAACCATCCATGATGCATACAACCAAAAATATATATAAGTGTATCAGGAAAGAGAATTCAGGCTTACCATGCATTTAAAATTTTACCTAGGCTGTGTAACCTTGCTATTTAACTGCACCTATGCACTGTATGGGTTTAGATCCCCCTACTAAAAGAGTCTCAATACGAGTAGCTGTGCGAGTAGGAAACGTCCTATGGGATGACTAGTAAAGGCCTCCAATATAAAATGTGACACTTGCACGTGGTCATTGAAGAACCCTCATATTGGTAAATATGAGTTTCCAATTTTGTTCCACCGGAACCACCACCTTTTATAGTTTAGTTACACATCCCACCATTTATGCCCAAATTACCATCTTGTCCAAATAATTCAATTACCATTGATAAATTAATGCTAATTATTAATGGTATCATCATACTAACCATACTAGTGGAATTCCTTGAGAGTACACCCTGGATGCCACACGGTGCTTATGACCCCGAAGGAGCGCAAGCTAACTCATGACAGATATCTACTGTGAGCACTAAATAGTAATACTAAAATAAATGTGGAATTAGGCTAAATTTCCATAAGGTTCAAAATCTAAATAATCATAAATAATAACATCTGGTAAAAACCTATGAAAACTAAATACTATTTGAACTGGTCTAGTTTGAAAACATCTAATTGAACTATCTGAATATGGAGTTCATGGGACAATTCCCCAACTAACTCCAATTACTAAACCTACTCATAAAATAAAATAATTCATATCCATGATAGATAAGGACTCACCACTAAATCTGCAACTGCTGACTGGATCTGTCTAAATGCAATCAGGATCTTGAGCGTCCGAACCTATGATATGAGACATCATAGAACAAAGAAAGAGCATGCGGTCAGTATGTGAAATATACTGGTATGCTAGATGAGGTAAGGCTGAATGCAAGAATTCATATGCATGAATAAGAACTAACTGAATGATATAGAGTAACTGAATATAAGAGTACGTGGATAACTGATACTACAGAAATCACTGAGTATGCAATACTGTACATATATGTATAGACTGTAACTTTGCTTTTCTGAAGCTGAGCACTAAGTTCTGATAACTTAGTAACTGATATCTGAAGTTATTGATAACTGATTCACCAATACTGATTCACCAATACTGATTGACTTTTTCATACACCTGATTCTATAAAATTAACTGAATTCTAAATTGAAGACTAAAACTGAAACCAGGAGAGGTAATTATCTAACCAACATGCCCTAATTAAGATAAGATAACAAAGTTGGGGTCCAATCTGTAACCCCAATTGGAAGGGAGATAATACTGTGCCATGGGTACTAACATATGCTGTGGAGTCAGTCCTATCTAATGGGTGCCCCTAAGATCATTACTAAACTAGTAACTCAGTCCTAGCTAACGGGTGTGCCCCAATCCCTAGGCTAACGGGTGTGCCCCAATCCCTAGGCTCATTCAGTACTAAATCCTACTCCCAACTGAATAGACACTGAATTGATTATACTCAACTGGATTGGACTGATACTAAGTCTACTGAGTTTTCCTGAGTTCTGTAACTGACTGAGTTCTACTAATCGTGACATTACTGAAACTATTTTGTAAATGATATTGGCTCTAGGTAAACAGCTAGATTATCGGGTATTGAATACTCCCAGGACTTGATTGCATGAAAAGAAAGACATAACATGATGATAAAGGCATACCAATACTTTCTTACAAACAATACACTCATTTAGACATTTTGACAAACACTTGATATACATGAACTTGTGCATGAAGGGGATCACATAATAACATGTCATGCTTAAGCATTTCACCAAACACTTGTAAGGCATAAGCTTGTACATGATTGGGATCACATAATAATATGTCATGATTCTACTATTTATTTCACATAGGCAATTTAGAAAACACTTGTGGAGCATGGATTATTTACATGATAATGTCCAACATATAAACATCATGATACATTAGTCAATTTGTAAATTCAAGTGTTTATCAAGATAATCATAAATTCATAACACATGATATTCAATTTTCATGAAACTTACAACTAATTCATGGATTGAAACCCAACTAATATCATGAATATGAATTCAATCTAATTCAAACATGGAAATCATGGATATGAGATCTTGTATGTTTAAAAAGGGTTCTTTGAATTCATGGTTAAAACGGACCCATGAATGAACACCTAACATTGCTGAGAAGAAAAGTTCTTGAACGTTCTTGGAGGATTTCTTAAGATTGCTATTGGTTTCTTGAAGTTAGAGTTTTGTATTGTAGAGAGAAAGCTCTTGATTTTGGGGAAAAATTGAATAATATATGACTTAACATTTTTTAGGGAATTAATCCCATATTTGGACGTAATAAAATTAGGGGAAAAGAATAATTTAACCCTGGATGAAACTTTGGATTTCCATCAAAAATTTCAAAAATTACCCCCTAGTGTGACGCTGTACAATCGCACCGGTTCACTGGAAAGTGGACAACTGGGAACTAGGCTGATGGTGCGACGTGACTACATCGTGGTGCCTCACTTATTGGGAAACTACGTCTTGGCGTGATGTGCCATTATAGTGGAGCAACATTAAAAAAGTGATAATTAGGAAATTGGCTGGTGGAGCAACGCAGTGGTATCACGTTGGCTAGATGGAAAATGACAATTGCCATTTTGACTGCCTCCGTGATGCGCTGAAGTACTAGGTGGTACACTGTTTCACTAAAATTACTCTAACTCTTCACCTGGGTATCAGATTTTGGCAAATTTTATATCGTTGGAAAGTTAATTTAATTTCCTACATAATAGAAGGCTCTAAAGTGAAAAATATTAAGTATTTCAAATATTTTTCATGGGTTTACTCATGTATTAAGACTTAAATTAAGGTAGGGAAATATAGGGTATTACAATATCTCACCCTTGGGATATTCGTCCTCGAGTGAGACTAATCAAGTTGAGAAATACTGATAGATTGATTTTACCCATTGAACATACACGACTAAAACATAACTACTTGACTGAAACTACTGATATACTGAGTTTACATACTGACCATGCATATCTGATGTATTAATACCTGATTGAACTGATTCATAAATGTATGACTGAATATGCAATGGTAATGGTTACTAAGTTTTTAACTGTAGCTAGATCATGTAACTGAGTAAATCTAAGGAATACCGCCACCTTAAGATAAGAATGCAAATAAACCTAAGATCATTTAATGATTATGCATGAATGGGAACCTAAGGACATGACTAAGTCTGAAACATAATACATGAACTGAATATCATGAACTGAACTAATTCCTTAAATATATATGCCATGCCAGGGGAATGTTCATACGACTAAAATTTGAATTAGAGAGTCAACTTATGACTACCTGTTACTCCAAATTGGATTTGTTACGCTAAAAGAATATGAAAGGTTTAGGACATAAAAGCTCGGGGGTTATAGTGGATCTTCCCCTTTGGACATTATGTCCCTCGAAGAATGCTGACTTGGATGAGATACTTAGGAAAAGCTGAGACGATGCACGAGGCACCAATTGACTGAATCATTACTGAATATTTGAGATCTTAAATTGAGGCATTATACATGAACTGAGCTAAATTCGCAACTACCAGGATATTTTATTATGGGATAGGACAACTAGATGGAAAGATGGTAAACCATCCGAACTTGCCTACCTGACTGCTAAATTGAATTCCTGGCTTTACGGACTAACCCATACTGAAAAGTTATAATTAACTAGAGCATTTTTGACACTCTTTCGATAAATTTCTACTAACTTTAGGGAGAAAGGAAATCTTGTCAAGGTCTGAATGAGACATCTGAATAAGAAATCACAACCTTGCTAAAATTCTATAATATGGGTACTAATAACTGTATCTACTGAGGTTGGATCTAGACTGAATTGTCCCAGTATGTTAAAGCCTACTCAAATCTTCGAAATGTCTTTAGCCCCTTACACACCATCATGAAATTCAATCCTATCTTCGTAACTATAGCCTCGTGTAAAGCTAGTATGCAACAATCTTTTTTTAACGTGAAACATTTACTCTCCCCCTTCTAAGCAACTGCTCATCATGACATCATTCCACAAGGAGAGTTCACTGAAGGTTAAAACATAGGGACCTGAAGCATGAATAGATACTATACTGTACTTGACACTTAACCGAGGCCTGAGGAATAGAACATCAACATCCTAGATTTTATAAAGAGATCTAAACTGAGGATATACATGACAAAATCTGAATTTAGCAGATCATTAGAAGTATAGCATAAGTAATGAAAACTGAGCACACTGTAAGGAATGAGTACATAAGTCTTGAGTTGCATGACCTGAGTTTGGAGTTTCTGTGTTCAGGAAACATGATTTGTAACACTGAGTGAATGGGAACTACTCATACTAGAAATTGTAAGCATACATTATTTTTGATAACGTGCACTAATATAAGCTATAATGATAGAACTGACATGTTCTGCATGAGTAGATATCGTGATAGCTAAAGTGGAATACTTTGCACTGAGGTAAGGACAAGTTAGGAATCAATATCTCCCACTGCTTTTCTATATATACTGAAATTACTACTAAAATCAAAAGACCTAGCTTTCTGAGATATCAGAACTGGACAATTCTTGTATACTTGTTGGGCTATGATAGACTGACCAGCAATGGTGGAGACTGAAAAAGGTTCTATCAAGGTTTCCAATTTAACTTTAAAATCTACCACTATGTAAGGAATTAAAATCTACATTTGACTTTGAAATTGACCTCTATGTAAGGATTTACAAGCGATAGAGAAACTTTTAGATCTAATAAGACAAAACATATAAATAGAAGATCCGTAACATACCAGAAACCATGTCAAAAGAACTTCCTGATATTTTTTAGACTGAAGTGCATAAAGCCTGTTTATTCGTTGCCCACTGGCTGCACTGGAAGTAGCACCCTGTTGATTCAGGTGAATGAACTAAGCTGAAGGACGGTGGTAATGACCTTATTGGCGCAAATCTTTTCCCCTATAAGCCATACTTCTATACTCCTGTATCCTATGGCCTGGATTACCACATCTAAAACATATATCACTGTTTGCTTTACATGTACCTAGGTGATGTCTACCATATTCTTCATAAAATAGATAGGTACGAGCACTACTCACACTACCCTGGGTTTTGGAACTGGCGCCCCATCATGACTGCCATTCCCAAACTTTGGTATTGATGCAATAGCTAAGAAAAGAGCTGAAACTGAAGATTTTGGATGAAATAGTGAATGGTTACTACTCTCTTACTTAGGTTTATTGAAATTAAAACTACCTATTCTAGCTTTTTTGTTCTCTCTCTCCTTATTCTTAAGATTCTGCTCCTGAATCTATTGAGCATACACTATAAGCCTAGAGATATCCATCTTCTTAATCAACATCATAGTTCTGCACTCCTTAGCCACACTATATTACACTCCAAATACAAACTTGCTCATTCTGGACCTATTGTATGCTACTACATGGGGAGCATACCTTGCTAACTAAGTAAACTTATGGGAATACACTTTCACACTCATAGTGCCTTGCCTAAGATTGATGAACTCTAACACCTTGGATTCTCTTAACTCTAAGGGAAAGAATCAACCTAGAAAAGTAGTAGCGAACTCTTCCGACCCTATGGGCCCTGCATCTATGCCCCTATCTACCTTCCATTATTTAAAAAACATATGAGCTATATCTTATAGCTGATAGGTAGCTAACTCAACACTATTACTGGAATTCACTCCGATAATATCTGTGACGTGCTGAACCTGATCGAGGAACTCCTATGGATCCTCTTCTGACTTAGATCCTGAGAATTGGCGAGGATATATTGAGATAAAGTCCAAAATCCTGGATGCAACATATTGGCCACTGGGTTGGCCTGAACAACAGCTAGCTATTTATTCTAAGTTTGTATGGAAATGGCTATAGTGAATGTAGCTTTCAATTCTATATGGGAGACATTCTCGTCCATGGGATCTGTCTGAACGGGTTAAGGTGCTGGCTGATTTTTTATTCTTCTTCCGTTAGTCTTTTTGGGAGGCATGTTTTGTAAGCAAAAGTAAGAAATAGATTAGACTGAGAGTTTAACTTGAGCTCATGATCACTCGCACAACATGAATATTGAAAGAAGGGAAACTTTTCTTAAAACATCTCGTAGCCTTCTGTCCATAAGTGTAGCGTAACGCTGCACACTCATGCACAAGACTCTACTTGATGTGGCTTTTAGACTTGCTAGGACTTTATCAAACCTTAGTTTATGATACCAAGTTTGTAATGCCCCGAGAGTATACCCTGGATGCTTCACGGTGCTTACGACTCCGAAGGACCACAAGCTAACCCATGATTGATATTTATTGTGAGCACTGAATAGTAATACTAAAATAAATGCAAAATTAGGTTGAATTGCCATAAGGTGTAAGATCTACATACTCATAAATAATAACATCTGGTAAAAACGTTTGAAAACTAAACACTGTCTGAATTGCTCTAGTCTAAAAGCCTCTAACTAAACTGTCTGAATATGGAGTTGATGGGATAAGCCCCCAACTAACTCCAACAGCTAAACCTACTGATCAACTTAAATAATTTATATCTTTGATAGATAAGGACTCACTACTAAATCTTCAACTACTTAATGGATCTATCTAAATGCAGTTGGGATTTTGAGCTTCCGAACCTATGATATGAGAAATCATAGCACAAAGAAAGAGTATATGGTCAGTACGTCTAATATACTGGTATGCTAGATTAGGTGAGGCTGAATGCAATGGTTCATATGTATAAACAAGAACAGACTGAATGACATAAACAAGTTGAACATAAGAGTACGTGGATAACTGATACTACGAAAATCATTAAGTATGCAATACTGTACATATACTTACAGACTGTAATTTTGCTTTACTGATGCTAAGCACTGAGTTCTAATAACTGAGTAACTAATATGTAAAGCTACTGATAACTGATTTACTGATATTGATTAAGTGTGTCTGATAGTCTTAATTCTGTAAAATGAACTGAGTTCTAAACTAAAGACTGAAACAAAAACTGTGGGAGGTAATCATCTAATTGACATTCCCCAATTATATAAGATAAATGAGTTGGGGTCCAATCTATAACCCTAATTGAAAGGGTACTTATACCATGACACGAGTACTAACATCTGCTGTGGAGTCAGTTATATCTAACTGATGACCCCTAAGATCAGTCCTAAACTAGCAGGTGATCCCTAAGTATGTCAGTCCTATCTAACGGGTGGCATCTCATAACCTATGCTGGCTATTTAGTTCTAGAACATATGGACTATTTCTAGGGACACAGTCTAAATTAATGGGTGTGCCCTCATCTCTAGGCTTGCTCGATGCTGAATCCTACTCCCAACTGAATAGACATTAAACTGATTATACTGAACTAGACTGGACTGATACTGACTCTACTGAGTTTTCTTGAGTTCTATAACAAACTGAGTTTTACTGATCCTGACATGACTGATACTAGTTTATCACTGACATTGGCTCTACGTAAATAACTAGATTGTCGGGTATTAAATCCCCTAGGACTCGATAGCATAAGAATGACATAACATGATCATATAGCTATAATAATACTTGCTTGCTAATAATGCACTCATTTAGAGATTTTGTCAAACACTTGATATACATGAACTTGTGCATGAATGGGATCACATAATAACATGTCATACTTTCACTAGTTAAATCACATATGCATTTCATCAAACACTCATAGGGCATAAGCTGGTACATAATTGGGACCATATAATAACATGTCATGATTCCATAATATACTTCACATAGGCAATTTAGCAAACACTTAGAGAGCATGGATTATTTATATGATAATGGCCAATGCATGAACATCATGATACATTAATCAATTTGTAAATTCAGGGCTTATCAAGATAATCACATATTAATCACACATGCTATTCAATTTTTATGAAACTTGTAATTAATTCATGGATTAAAACCAAAGTAATATCATGAACATGAATTAAACCTAATTCAAACATGGAAATCACGAATCTGAGATCTTGTATGTTTAAAAAGGGTTCTTGGAATTCATGGATGAAAGGGACCCATGAATGAACACCTAACATACCTGAGACAAAGAGTTCTTGAAGGTTCTTGGAGGATTTGAGATTGTTCTTGGTTTCTTGAAGTTAGGGTTTTTATTGTAGAGAGAAAGCTCTTGATTTTGGGGAAAAATTGAATAATGAATGACTTAAAATATTTTTTTAGAGCTTTAATCCCTTATCTGGACGCAATAAAATCTGGGGAAAAAACTAATTTAACCCTGAACAAAACTTTGGATTTCTATAAAAAAATTTAAAATTACCCCCTGGTGAGATACGGTACAATCGCGCCATTTCATTGGAAAGTGGACAACTGGGAACTATGTCATGGCATGATGCGGTGCCATCACGGTGCCTCACTGAAATTGGGCCTCGGTGTGATGCACCATTATCACGGAGCAATACTGGAAAAGTGATAATTGGGAAATTGGTTGGTGGCGCGATGCGGTGGTATCGTGTTGGCTCAAAGAAAAATGATAATTTGAATTTGGACTACCTCCGCAATGCGCTGAAGTACCAGGTGGTACATTGTTTCACTAAAATGACTCTAACTCTTCACCCAAGTATCGGATTGGGATGAATTTTATATCATTGGAAAGATAATTGAATTTTCTATGCAATGACAGGATCTAAAATGAAAAATACTAAGTATTTCAAAAAGTTTCAAAAAAGTTACATGGGATTACTTTTGTACTAAAACTTTAATTAAGCTAGGGAAATAAGAGGTATTAGACTATCTCCCTCTTGGGAACATTCATCCTCCAATGAGACTAATCAAGCTGAGCAATGCTGATACACTAAGTTTACACATTGAACATGCATAAATGAAGCATGACTACTTCACTGAAACTACTGATACATTGATTTTACATATTGACCATGCGTATTTAATGCATGAAATACATGAGTGAACTTATTCATTAATGCATGACTGAATATGTAACAGTAATGGATACTAGGTTTATAACTATAAGTAGATCATGGAACTGAGTAAATCTAAGGTAGACCATCACCTTAAGCTAAGAATACTAATGAATATGATATCATTTACTTAATATGTATGAACGTGAACATGATGACATTACTGAATCTAAAATATATTACATGAACTAAATAACATGAATTGAAATAATTCCTTGAATATTTATGCCATGCCATGGAAATATTCATGCAGCTGAGATTGGAATGAGAGAGTCAACTTATGAGTACCCTTTACTATGAACTGGAATTATTAAGTGAAGAGAAACTAAAAGGTTTAGGACATGAAAGCTCGGGGGTTATAGTACATCTTCCCCTTGGGACATTGTGTCCCTCAAAGAATGCTGACTTGACTAAGATACTGAGGAAAAGCTGATACTATGCACAAGGAACCTACAGACTGAATCATGACTTAATATCTGAGATCTAAAGTTGAGGAATGATACATTAGCTGATCTATATTTGCAACTACCTGGATGTTCCATTTTGTCATAGGAAGACTAGATGGAATGATGGGAAACCATCTGAACTAGTCTATCTGGCAGCTAAACTGAATTTCTGTCTTTATAGACTAACTAATACTGAAAACTTATACTCAACTGGATCATTTCTTTAAACTCATTCAATAAAGTTCTACTGACTTTAGGGAGCAAGTAAATCTTGGCATTTTCTGAATGAGACTTCTAAATAAGAAATCACAACATGGCTAAAATTTTGTAATATCGGTACTAATAAGTCTACATACTGAGGTCTGATCTGGATTGAATTCTCCCACTATGCTCAAGCCTACTTGTATATTTGAAATATATTTAGCCCCTTACATATCATTATGAAATTCAATCCTATCTTCATAACTACAGCCTTGTTTAAAACTAGCATGCAACAATCTTTCCTTAATATGAAACATTTAGACTCTCCCTTCTAAGAAACTTCTCATTACTAGATCAATCCATAAGGAGAGTTCACTGAAGGTTAAAACATAGGGAACTGAAGCATGAATAGACACTATACTAAACTTGACACTTAACTGAGGCCTGAGGAATAGAACATCAACATCCTAAAGTTTATCAAGAGATCAAAACTGAGGATATACATGAAGAAATCTGAATTTAGTTGATCATTAGGAGTATATCATAAGTCATGGAAACAGAGTACACTATAAGGAATGAGTACATGAGTCATGAGCTGCATGAACTAAGTTTGGAGTTTTTCTATTTAGGAAACGTGGTTCGTAACACTTAGTGAACGGGAACTGCTCATACTAGGAACTATAAGCGTACATGATTTTTGATAATGTGCACTAATAGGAGCTATGATGATAGAACTGACATGTACTATGTGAGTAGATATCATGATAGCTGAGGTACAATACTTTGCACTGAGGTAAGGGCAGGTTGGGCATCAACCACTCCCTCTGCTTTTCTACACATACTGAAATTACTAATAAAATCTGATGGTTTGACATTCTGAGATATCAAAATTGAACAATTCTTGTATACCTACCCAGCTATGATAAACTGACCCACTGGGTGGAGACTGAGAAAGGTTCTATTAGGATTTCCGATCTAACTTTAAAATCAACCACTACGTAAGGAATTATAAAAGAAAGAGAAGCTCCTGGATGTAAAAAGACAGAACATATAAATGGAAGATCCATAACGCATCAATAACTATGTAAAGCTTTCCTAATCTTTTATAGATTGAAGTGTATAAAACCTGTTTGGGCGTTGCCCACTCGTGGCACTAGAAGTAGCATCCAGTTGATTCGAGCATCCAAAAATAGCTGAAGAATGGTGGTACTGACCCTATTTAAGCAAATCTTTTCCCTTTTGAGCCATAACTCTACACTCCATCATCCTATGGCCTATCTTACCCTATCCAAAACATACATCCCTACAAGCTCTACCTGTACCTAGGTGATATCTACCATATTATTTGAAAAGTTGATAGATACAACCACTTCTCACATATATTAGGTTTTGGTGCTTGGTGCCCTATCCTGGCGGCCATTCCCAAACTTTGGTACAGGCACACTAGCTGAGAAAGGAGCTGGAACTAAAGATTTTGGATGAAAATGGCAACGATTACTGCTCTTTGACTTAGGCTAATTAAAATTCAAACTACCTATTATGGCTCTCTTATTCTCTCTCTCTCTCCTTCTTCTTAAGCTTCTGCTTCTAAACCTATTGAACCTAGACCATAATCCTAGAGAAGACAATCCCCTTAATCAATATCACAGTTCTGCACTCCTTAACCACACTATCTGACACTCCAGACATGAACTTGGTCATTCTAGACTTATTATCTGCTACTATATGGGGAGAATATTTAATACCCCACAAAGTTCTCTTCTAGTCTAAGTCTTAGAGCGTATCCAACAAAGCAGAAAATCTGAGAAAATCTGAGTCTAAAAGTTTTAAAAGTATCTTCCTAAGTATGAAACACTTTGAATCGGTGTTTAATTTCCCTAATTTCTACTTTTAGTCATGTAGAGAATTTAACAAGCTTTCCATGGATACTAATTTCATCAAAATCTGACATTGGACGAAGAAGTTATAGCCGTTATATTGAGCGTTGTTGGAATAGCAAGTTTGACGATAGATCTAATGGACCGCCTAGTCCTTGATGGACCATCAAGTTTCCCATAAAACCAAGGCAGTGGCTTTATTTTTTGGTCATCATCTGATGGATAAAGTGGTGGACTGTCAAGGGGCCCGTCAGACCGAGGCAGAATGTCCCATTCCTGGACCGCGAGTGACGGATGATCTGGTGAATCATCAAATTTCTGATGGACCATCACTTTGACCGTCACTCTAAGACAGAGCATCCCAGTTTTGGCACTTGAGTGATCGACGACTTGGTGGACCGTCAGTCCCTCTCATGGACCCTCAGGTCAACCGTCACAGACCCCGATCGGAATTTTCTAGACAAATTTTAAAGGGTCATTTTGGTCTTTTGCACATCCCCCCC